>NW_024037048.1:18988918-19106019 GCF_015706575.1 Patiria miniata | reverse complement strand
AAGAAACTTCTCCGTGGTCTCCAGGCTGCTTCCTCATCCAGCATCCAGGCTTTGGAGAGCTCCTTGATGATTGTGTTGGTCTTGATCTTACCCAACCCACCAATTCTAGACGGAAACCAATCAGGAAGGAAAATTTGAATGCATTTGCTCTAAATAAATTGTGTCCAGGTCTTGAAAAAGACCAACCGTGAACGCTGCAAAAAGCCAAAAACCTGGACAAATCTTGTTTGATGATCATAATGTTTCATAAGGATAAGCTTCCATCAAATCACACGAAACCTGCGACTGTAGCAATAACTTACAATCAGCACTGCTCCTCATATGAGAAGGCTTGTGCTCTTGGTGATACGGGAGACGAAGTGAACCAGGGCAGGCCTGCATCCAGGGCGACCAGTCAATGCAATAATCTGTGGCCTGTACAGGGAATACAACCATCCACAAATTGAAAGGAAGAGGGAATAGAACCTGGGACCTCTGGATTGCCGTTCCAGTGCTCTACCAACTGAGCTACCAAGCTCCATCGTGTTTAGTCTCTCATTTTGTCAATGTCTATGTTAAGAATAGGCATTGGTCAGAGTTGTAATGACTCGAGTCGACTCGAGTCACAATTTTATGCAGAATTTATGTTCACGTTACTTTGCTAATACAGTACGGTACAGCAGCCGCTTGTAGTGTACAAACATACAACGTGTCACAGACTCCCGCCTTGTGGTTCTGAAACGCACAAAATAATATTCCGGAACCGGACTTTTAACGCATTTTCCAATCTGTGGTTTCATCATTGGCTTTGAGCGATTTCTTATTAAGCTATAGGATTCCAACGCCGTCTAAATGTGTACCCTCCTTTTAAAAATTAAATAGATACTTGCCCACTTTTAAATATTCAGAAACAGTTCTGTATAATGCAATTTGGTTTTGATGTTAATTGTCAGCAATCAGCAACACCTCATGTGCGAGCTTGTGCGGTTCAGTTTCTAAAGAATGAGTGTCATATTTGGTTGAATTCTGTATTCTATTGTACAACACTGTATTTATTCCTGGATGAATCCATACAACCATAGAGTGCTGGGGCGGTTGGGGGCGGTATAAGGAGTAACAGGCAGGGCACTTTGAGGGGCAGGGACTAATGGCTTCATTGGATTATGCTTAGTGCTTTTTTTTAATCATTTGGATAATGGCTAAGTGAACATGCTTCTATAGACGAGCTACATTCATTTATCATTGATTATCTGCTGATCCTAAATTGAAGGTTATGCGACTCTGCAAATATCACGAGAAGGAAGATTGTGTTGACTGACCAATGGCTATGCAGGCAGCTGTGATAAAGAACGCCAGGATGTGGGCTCTACGTGGCTCATCCCCCGGCCTAGAACCAACAGCACAGAACTCCATCTTGGGCACAATCTTGTCCTTGTACCAGCCTGCAGAAAAAGAAAAAAAACAGTCAATTGTTATTTAATGATCGTTAACTTGGTTATCGTTAGGATCGGAGTAAACCTGAAGTTAACACAACCTAGATATATCTCACGGTATACCAAACGTTAAATCTGACACCGTGGCATCAAGGACATTTCCACCTTTCTATGAATATGCCTTTGAATGAGCATGACGACTATTTATAAAAGATATAGACATATATCATACTCGGCAATAGGGATAGTCAGTGGAAAGAACTTGGGACAGGTGTGTACAAAGTTACGCGCAAGACTCAGACTTGTTTTAAGCGAATTACTGAGAAGACGACCATAATTATTGGTAATGAGGATACTTTTATTATGGAGTAGATTAACCATCTTGGTGAGGAGGATATTTTTTTAGAAGGGAATTATGGAGGAGACTAACCATCTTGGCTCAGAGGATATTTTTAGAAGGGAATCATGGAGGAAATTGATCATCTTGGCTGAGGATATGTTTAAGAAGGGCACTATGGAGGAGACTAACCATCTTGGCTCGGAGGTTTAAAAAAAAAAGGAATTCTGGAGAAGACTTAACCATCGTGGCTAGGAGGATATTTTTAGAAGGGAATCATGGAGGAGATTAACCATCTTGGCTAGGAGAATATTTTTTTAAGAAGGGAATTATGGAGGAGACGAAGCATCATGGTTAGGAAGATATTTGTTTTAGAAGGGATTTATTGAGATGACTAACCATCCCGGCTAAAGGACATTTTTAGAAGGAATTTATGGAAGAGGCTAACAATCTAGGCTAGAAGGACATTTTTAAGAAGGGAATTATGGAGGAGACGAACCATCATGGTTAGGAAGATATTTGTTTTAGAAAGGATTTATGGCAAGGAGGATATTTTAAGAAGGGAATTATGGAGAAAGCTACAACCATCTTGGCTAGGGGGATACTTTTTGAAAGGAATTAATGAGGATATTAACCATCTTGGCTAGGAGGATATATTGGTTTTTTTTTCCCATTTTTGTGAAATTGTTTTATAGAAGAATATTTCATCACGAAGTATTAAATATCATGACAAAGGACGAATTAGTTATAATGCAGGCTAGGGGGCTTACTTTGTTAATGAGAAAAAAGGATTTTAAAAATGTGGAGGTTAATCGAAACATTTTCCAGATCCCCCCCCCCCCAAAAAAAACTTGACATCGCACCCCCCCCCCCCCCCAGCCAAAGCTAGATCCACCCCTGTTTAGGATTTCACGCTAGTTTCTGCTATAGTGAGTAGGTTTGCGTAATTGTGAAGTAAGTGCCATTAGATTAGCCACTCATTATTTTCATGGGAATTGCCAACACTACAGCAGACATTTTTGCATGACACTTAGAAATTACAGCTTTTGCAAAAGTGTAAACAATCAGTTACCGGGGATTACTTCTGTGCTTACAGGGATAGCGCAGGATTTCTGTGCTAGTGTGCTAGATCATCAGCACAGAATTGTGTGCTTAAACCATGAAATTGAGTCTATTGAGTTAGTAGTGGCTTTGTGTACTTACATGACAATGAGCTGAGCCTCCTGGGAATGTTGGAGAAGCAATTCACGGATCCGCATCTGTCTGTTGGTCTAAAAGAAAAAGAAAGATTTCAGGCGAAAAAATGGAGTGATTTATTGATGTTTACTAAAGTCGAGTTCCATGCACTTGGCAAATCAAATGAACTGAGAGTTGTACGAAAAATGGATTGAAAGTGATCAATCTCATTATTGAAAATCAGCCTCCAGAATGTCAAAGGTTGGACACAATTAACAAATGTTGCAAGACTGGACTTAAAATCACACAAACCAGGGACTAAGTGTAAAGTGGATACTGGGAAAGCTTTAAGTGTATTGCCTCCATGCATGGACGAAAGAGGGCGCTTTATAGTAAAAACAAGCAGAAGCCGGAATGAGGGACACTTCACCTGTTCACTCATGCTGGTTATCGTGTATTTGGTACCAGCATTTATAAGCCACGATGGCGCCCAAATGGCCCTCGTTGATAGTTTTCTCTGTGGAGGGGGGGGGGGGGGGGGGGGGGGGGGTGCTTGAGCGCAAGGAGGAGATTCTACCTTCTCGTTGAGCGTAGTGACTTACTCCTTGCTGATCTTACAAGGAAACTTCTCTGTGGTCTCCCCTGCTTCCTCATCCAGCATCCACGGTTTAATTGGACAGCTCCTTGAACCGTCTCAGGCTCTACTCCTTGGGCTTCTTGTTCAGGTCCGGGATGACCTCCACATCCGAGCAGTTGATGCGGAACTTACTGAGCATGTTGGCCATGTTCATCTTCTCCCTG
Organism: Patiria miniata; assembly: GCF_015706575.1. NCBI lineage: Eukaryota > Metazoa > Echinodermata > Asteroidea > Valvatida > Asterinidae > Patiria > Patiria miniata. The sequence goes on along the minus strand of NW_024037048.1, from coordinate 19,102,293 downwards.
TCCATTTGCTCCTTCTTGTCCGTGGTGGCAAAGACGCGCAGCTTGCATTTCCCCAGTTGGAGTTCAAGGAGATGAGGTGAGGATGAGTAGGTCAAGCCTGGGGGGGGGGGGGGGGTCACAAACAAAAATTACTTGAAACATATATTAAAATAATAAGGCCAACCAAGAACAAAAAGTGTGGTGTTTTCTATTACATATAAAAAACAACTCTGTGGTAGGGTAGGTAAAAATCTGTTTTGGGGGATTAGACATTTCTATAGCCTACAAATATAGAGTGGGATGATAGTCATTGAAATTTACTTTTTTTCTCTATTTTGCATGCATTAGTTAACGTGAATCATTCTGCACTACTGACCAACTTGCACAAAAAATAAATATAAAGTTAATAGTTTTCACTGTGGGGGGGGGGGGGGGTGCTTGAGCGCAAGGAGGAGATTCTACCTTCTCTTTGAGCGTGGTGACTTCTTCCTTGCTGATCTTCCAAGGAAACTTCTCCGTGGTCTCCAGGCTGCTTCCTCATCCAGCATCCAGGGTTTGGAGAGCTCCTTGATGATTGTGGTGGTCTTGATCTTACCCAACCCACCAATCGAGACGGAAACCAATCAGGAAAGAAAATTTGAATGCATTTGCTCTAAATAAATCGTGTCCAGGTCTTGGAAAAGACCAACATTAGTGCTGAAAAAAAGCGAGAAACCTGGACAAATCTGGTTTAATGATCTTGTTACACATTTTGCCACTTTGACTTAATTTTTTAAAGACCTGCTTGCATTTTACTCGAACTGTTCATCAAAATTCATTCCGCAAAGTCTTCTTCAAGTACTCAACTGTGAGTACACATTTCGGTACTCAAAATACGGTACTCGAACGACAATGCCTATTGTCCTCCAACGCCAGTTTGTGCACTAAGTCTATGGGAAAGGTTTAGATCAGGGAACAAAGGAAAACACAAAGCCAATTAATCCTCGGAAGCATAGCAGAAAACGACTGTGTGCGCGTTATGGTAAGTGTGTACAGTGTTCGTATATTTTAAATGCAATTTTTGTTTTTCTTTTAATGCAAACAAATATTATACGCATTATACAGTATGTCCAAAAGAAATGTCCGTCTGACTATTTTTGAAATAACTACAAAACCATGAAGTCCAATTGGCAAAAGTTTGATTGTGCAGATACTCCCTATCTTGGCCTCAACCCCGATGAGTTTCATTTAATTTCAGTCACGCATCACTGCACACTTGTCAATTGATCACAACAACATTTTGGGACACTGTGACCAAGTTCCTTGCCTTAATCAATTTCAGTGCTGTGTTAAGTAAGCTGTGTAAAATCCTGCATGTTGTGAAAAGGGCTGCAATTGGGATTGGAATCATTTGCCTGGCTATCAGTCATCATGGCAAGACCTCGGTTTAATGCTCAAGGGCAAATGATTCCAATCCCAAACCACATCAGACTTTTTTTTCCACAGACACTTTTTGGGGGCATAATGTATGACAATTAATAATGATATAGGATGAGATTTGAAGGTTTGCATGGTGGAAAGATACTAAGACAAGATAAGTTTGGCGGTGGCACCATGTGAATAAAACTCTTTTCTGAGTATGTGTGGTTCTGAAAAGAACCGGAGGGACTCAGCGTTTCGAACAGTATGCTCTGCCCGTCGTCAGGAGAATGAAGGATTCCAACGATGATGCGATGTTATAAGGATGGGTGCGGTGAGGCGTGAGAAGGATGCAAACTGGTGAAGCTCGAAACCGGTGAAGCTGAGACAGGATGCAAGTTGACTGAAGGATGCTGGATGATCACTGGAGCGTGTCAGTACACAGTGAGGGGGCAAAGGGGAAGGAGCTCAGGGGTATAGTTGGCTTCTCTGATACGTCGGGGGTACCAGCGGTCGATGCTACTGAGTATTTCTGCTTGGCTTCAGTTGATCGGGTGATCTTCGGTGTGGGAGTGTTTGACGATGGAAGATTTCTTGAAGTCTCCCTTCCTGCCATGGGCTTTGCGTTCATTGAGTCTGGTGGGGAGGTCCCTGCCAGTCTCGCCGATATACACTTTGCCACATTGACATGGAATCTTGTACACTCCTGGTCTGCATTCTGGGTCACACCGATCCTTGTGTGAAGTCAGCAGGTTCTGCATCTTCAGAGGGGCTGTGTGGAAGACTCGAATTCCATGCTTATGGAGGATCCACTGGATGTGATGAGAAGTGGTGCCTAAGTAGGGGAGGGTGATGGAACTAGGGGCCCTAACTAGTTGGCTTTGGGTATAGGAGACCCTACGGCCGGGAATGGTTCTTGGGTCTTGTGTCTGCATGCAATTTTGACATGAAGGCAGTTGGAGGATTTTGCAGCATCATCGCAAAAATGCCCAGGGAGTTAGGGTTAAGAATGACTTTAAACACTTTTGTATTCGTTGTGTAGTTTGCTATTCATAATCACCCTTGGAGGACGACTGCATTAAGGACTGCATCAGAATTATAAAATCACAGATGTCAGATGTAACAGGGACAGGAAAAAAGTGGACCCCAAATTTATTGAATGACCCAAAGTACACAGGCATAAGTTACAACCCAAATCAACCAGTAATCGATCACTGGTCTTCTATCAATTTTTTCCAGATTGGCCACAATTTGTGCTTGAATTTCCCCGCAGGTGGCTGTGCAACACAGTCCTGCTTCTATCAAAATCAACCAAATTCTGTCAGATTCTGTAAGATGGAACTCACGTTGATCTCCTTCAGATCTTTGTTCTTGAGATGATCCAGGGGATCCAGGAAGGTCTGTCTGACGTTCAGATCGAAGGCGCCCTTGACTTCAGAAAGTTGCCTCAGTGATTCTCCCATCTCGACCATCGCCGTAGCTGTATCCAAAAAATAACCAAAACAATTTTTTTTTTTTTTTTTTTTAATGATACCTATAAAAAACAACATTTTATTGTTCTGTTGTTTCCACCAAAACTAAACAGCTGTGCTAAGTATACCCTGGGAGCTGAGATTGTCTGTGAAATGCATGGTCTATGAAATGCATTATTAGACAGAGTAAAAAAAAGAAAACGGTTTCCCGTCTGCTTTTTTTCCCCTCCACCATGAGGTGAGGTATATGTGTAAATGAGGCCCCCTCATTTATAGATCACAAACTCCCCCCCCCCCCCCCATTCTCTTTTTGTTCATTAAACAAATTTAACCAACAGGTCTCCTTCACACTTAAAGTTACATCTTTGCTCTACCCTGGTAACCCCTACTTGAAAGTGGACTGACCCCTGAGCCCAGAGGGTGCAGTGGTTTGGGGTGGTGTGGCCTAACATGCCTTAGAGCTATTTTTCCCACCAACTAAGCCGCTGTTTCTTCTGTTCCCTCTCCATTTCAGGTAGGAAAAGGTACTTTTATTTACATCTTTTCCTTAGTTTTCACATACAAACAGAAGTGGAAATTGTATAAATTAATATAGATGTTAGTTTGTTTGACTTTGATTTCAGGAAGTATTGTTTTATTGTAGTTAAACTTGGAGAAAGTTAGTGACTTTCATAGATATTTCCACTATGTGAAACAATGGTTGCACTGGTCCAAAATTGGCCTTATTCTGGATCCGAGTGGACTTTTTATTCTTTATCTTTCGTTTCACTGAAGTCAACTGTGATCAAGTAGCTAGAGTTAATGAAAGTTCATACTTCATAGATTTGATTGACATTGTAGTTTGATTTGACTTTTCCAACCTGTATAGTATATTTTAGGGAGAAAAGTCACCTTTATATTTTAGTTTTCTGAGACAGTGCCTTTTCACTGTACAGTGAAGGGTAAACTCAGACAGCATGGTCCGAGCCCTGGGTGGACATTCCTTTAGCCATATGGTAGGGTAATTAACTCCATGCCCTGGGGGATGGTCAGTAGAAGCTGAGGACTAGGCTAGCCTTTGTTTATGTCTCCCAACATAACAAACCCCTTTTATTTCTTATCAGAGGCAAGTGCCAGGCTATGAGAGGTTCTAGAGTCCAGACTTCTTGTTTCATAGGAAAGACTATTGTTTATATTAGTCTCCTGAGCTAGGCTGAAACTGTCTTGTTAGATTGTTATATTTTTCTTAATTTTGGTTTAAGTGTAGATAAAGTGGCTGGAGAGAGTGCCACATTTGCCCCCCCCCCCTCCTTCTTGTCAATATAATAGTTTGTTTTGGTTATTTGGCCAAGTTCTGACTTGATAACAGACTGTCCAGTTCTGAGTCGAAAAGAGCTAATAAATATTATCTTGTTTATAGGCCTATTTGATGTAGAGTAATGGCTTAAGCAAATGCCTTGGATTTATCCTGCTAAGTGTTTCTTTATGAATGTAAAGCTCATTTCTCACTTTTATTGAGACTGGATATTTGGTAATAGTTGTGTTTCCAATCCACACTGAGTTTTTAGTTTTTGCTTTATGTAGTCGGCTCGATCAGGATAAGTTTCAATTGTTAGGAATTTACTTCTTTTAGTTCTTCCATGACACCTAAGTTAATCCTATAGTTTTGCTTTATCATGATTATATTAACCATGTAGTTAATGTAAACTCTTTTGATTTAGATATGTTTGGTTTAATAAATTAGTGCTATTTTTCCCACCAACTAAGCCGCTGTTTCTTCTGTTCCCTCTCCATTTCAGTCGGTTATAAAGAACAAGAGTCACCATCCTTTACATATGTTTTCATCGGCTTTGGTTTGTCTGTGAACAGGATAACTCAGGATAAATGCGGAGGCACTAGGCTCACGTGAATCGCGCACTCCGGACTCCTTCAACCAAAACATTTGCGAGCCTCGTCTTTAAGAACGCGTGCACGTAGTCGTGGCGCGACCTCAAAAATGGCTTCTAATTTTGTTCGCCGGATTACGCTATATGAGAATGTAATTTCCAGTAACCCTGGTTAACCCTTCTGTTAGTGAGCATTAGCCATGTCTGAATGACATGACTACGACTAACACTAGCCCACATGGGAAGTGGCTTCATCTGCTTCCATAGGTGCAACTAATGTATTAGCCGTAGCCACTTCATTCTGACGTGGCTTTATGCTTTTCCATTTTCCCTAATTTGTGCTTGAATTTCCCCGAACATGGCTGTGCAACACAGTCCTGATTCTATCAGAATCAACCAGATAATGGGTGATGTTAGATTTTGTAAGATGGAACTCACGTTGATCTCCTTCAGATCTTTGTTCTTGAGATGATCCAGGGGATCCAGGAAGTTCTGTCTGACGTTCAGATCAAAGGCGTCCTTGACTTCAGAAAGTTGCCTCAGCAATTCGCTCGACCATCGCCGTACCTGTATCCAAAAAAACAAAAGGCAAGATTTTATTGTTCTGATGTTTCCACCAAAATGAGAACAGCTGGGCTATGTTTACCACGGGAGCTGGGATGGTCTATGAAATGCATTATTCAGCAGAAATATTTGGGAGAATTGTGCCTAAAGTTGATGATACAAGCATGGCATTTGGCACACAGTCAGAGTATGTCTTATTAAAGGGCCAGCACAGATTTGCCCTTTGAAAAAATCTAGTTAACAAGCAATATTCAAAATTTTCAAAATGGCTGCCATTGGTCATTTTACTACCTATAGTGGAATCTGGCGACCAGAATTAGCAGGTTTTTACTGCGGTGGTGTCTCGCTCACACGCATACTGAACGCGTTCTTAAAGACGAGGGGCACGCGCATTTTGGTATTCTTATTGGTTGAAGGAGCCTAGAGCACGCACCCTACCTGAGTGCGACTCGCGCAAACATTGCGCCAGCGCAGAAAATGGCTGCCATCGGATTTGTCTATATTTGTTCAAAGGACAAATCTGCGATGGCCCTATGGCCAAATATCTTTCTCATGACATACTCTGACTGTGTGCCAAATGCCATGCTTGTATCATCAAAGGCACAATCCCATCGCCTATCTGCTGTACTAGTATATGTAGCTACAATATTGTTGGAAACAAATAAACAGACAACTGACACATTTGCCAAATAAAGGGCGATTAAAAAAACCCGAAACCCAAACGGCTGGACCAACTTTTGAATGAAGTTTTTCCTGTAGCACTTTCAAAATCTAGGATATGAAAGCCCAGTTAGTAAACTTTCTTTTAGTACAAAAATCATTCAAATCACTCATGTACTTTTTAAGTTACGAAATTTTGAACACAACCACCGTTTTAAAGTTCTGTCCACACATCACAAAAAAAGGAAGTGTTCTTGCAGCAAAATGAAAACAATTCTCACAGGGATGCAATTGTTTTCATTTTACTGAAAGAACACTAACCTTTTTGTGATCCGTGGACAGAACTTTTAAAACAGTGTTTGTGTTGAAAATTCCGTAACTTGAAAAGTACATGAGTGATGTGAATGATTCTTGTGCTAAAACAAAGCCCATTGATTGGGCTTTCATATCCTAGATTTGGAAAGTGCTACAGGCAAAACTTTATTCAAAAATTGGTCCTGCCATTTGGGTTTCGTCTTTTTTGACTCACCTGAATATTGCAAATGTATGCATTTATAAATAAAAAAAAATAAAAAAATAAAAAGTGGGTGCAAAAAAGGCAGCGGGCAGCTACGAGAAACTGGTTTATTTCTTTACTTGGCCTTGCATATCTGAAGTGCTGGGCACTACATAAATTACACAATACTCATGGTACTATGTTGGTGGATTGGAACGCTGATTAGAGCACCTTTTTGAGAGCTTTTTGATCAGTCTACCACAGAAGGAAAGAGAATACATCTTGAAGTTTGCTCACTAAACGTCGAATCTTCTCCTAATTCTCTGCCGTTCTTCAGCATGACTTCTCCCAGGAATCCTACGGGTTGTTGAGGCTTGGTTCCTCCCTTGTTCTGACCACGGACTTTGCTCATGGCTCTGGAGACTGTTCAGGAAAGACAATACGATTGATTAGGGTCAGCACACAAATAGAAGATCTATCTCTATTTGGTTTGTTTGAAGTGAATACTTAGACCCGATTCAAACCGGTGTTCTATAGTCACCCCAAACGTAATTATTCCAAAGGTTACAATTAAAGGTAATATACGACATTTGCAAACATCAACAAACAAAACTAGCAAATTATTATGAAATACTTTACTTGACTGTAGGTGAATGACAGTCTCAGACATCCTGTGAAATCATGGCACCTGGTGTGCTGTCATTTTTAAGAAAAGTGGAATTTTTGTATTGATTTCAAAAGATGGTCGGCCGACCATTGTAGGAAGAAACTGATTTTTCCAAATAGTGCCCCAATTTACCAAATTTTTATTTAGACCACATTTTTTGCAAGCGGTTACACATCCGTGAATGGATGCAAGCCAGCTAGTCTGGTTCCCTGAGCTCAGGGAACATCACAAGATCCGGCCCAAGACCTTGACACAGTGCATCCTCATAAATCAGGCACACATTTTTGCCATATAGCCTCAATCCTGCAAAAGCCTACATTTTGCAAAAAAGGATTTTGGAGGATTTGGGAAGGTTAGCGTCAATGATGTTCCAATTTTGATTCTTACCTGGATTGGGCTGAAGGTATTCTATTGTCTTGTTCACCAAATCATCCACTGTGTGACCTGCCACGTCAATTTTCTAATGAAAAAAAAAAATACATTACCCAAAGACAATGAGAAGAATTCAATAAGCATAAATAATCTCAAGCAATATTTGCTAATACTAAATGTGTTAAAAAAAATTTCGCTATGGCAGGAGAGATTCATACCCTGGACTCCGTTGCGTGTACACAACAGAGTCCAACCTGGGCTAGGACTAGGGCTAAGTTACACTTACAGCAGACAGGGCTCTGGAGTACGAAAGCCCATTAGCGCCACTGCAAGTATATATGTTACAGATTGTGTAATTCGTTATTACGGATTATTAATTCGTTATTACGGATTACTAATTCGTTATAACGGATTATTTAATTCGTTATTACGGATTATTAATTCGTTATTACGGATTATTAATTCGTTATTACGGATTATTAATTCGTTATAACGGATTATTAATTCGTTATTACGGATTATTAATTCGTTATTACGAATTAGGTCTGATGTTCTCACACGTGGAGAGCACGTGACCAGGGGCCTGTGTATATAGGGCCGCTAGGCGGCGCTATCTTTGCATACAACGTTTGCACTCCTGTGCCATACTTGCCGAGTATGACTCAGAACGTATGAGTAATTCGTAATAACGAATTAAATAATCCGTAATAACGAATTAATAATCCGTTATAACGAATTAGTAATCCGTAATAACGAATTAATAATCCGTAATAACGAATTAAATAATCCGTTATAACGAATTAGTAATCCGTAATAACGAATTAAATAATCCGTAATAACGAATTAATAATCCGTTATAACGAATTAGTAATCCGTAATAACGAATTAATAATCCGTAATAACGAATTAAATAATCCGCAACATATATACTTGCAGTGGCGCTAATGGGCTTTCGTAAAAATCGCTACATCAGCGGGGAAAAAAATCAGTGTGTGTGGAAGCATTGAGCGTCTGGCCGTACTACAGAGCCTGCGATAGTACTGTACGGCCGGCCAGACGCAGTCGGGCTAGACTTTGACTTGAGTTTGCATGGACAGTCCCTAATTTTCGGGCTAGGTTCAACTAAGAATTGTTCCTTAAGTACACGCCCAGCAAATAGCAACTCACTATGGCTTTCTTTATGTAATACAAGTGCCTTTCTGTCTGTATCCTACGGTTTTTAATAGAGATTGATGACGTGCATGCCATGAGCAGCCAGTGATGCAAGACACAGAGTCAGAGGAATGCAGCATATGATGCAATTGTTGGCAGTACAGATAGCAGGTTGATCTCCAATGGGCAGCAGACATGGAAAGAATGTTGCAACCTGACGCCACTTCAGCGGTACAAAGTCTATGGTGAGTCAAGAAAATTGAAGTATTTCCCAACATTGAAATTGGGAATGTTTCTTAGTCCTAGATTCATGTCTTATCATCATTTTTGCAATGACTGTCCTTCATTGAGATGATATATGAAGAAAACAGCAACGTCAGGTTGCAAAATTCTTTCGGCAGGTGTATGATTGTCCGAAAATTTGGGACTCTCATCAATACTGTGTTTTGCATGTTTCAGAGCACTCCATGCCAGGTCCCAGTAGTGTGGGTTTATTATAGGACTGCAGGGTATGTTGGCGACACAGATTTTATATTTCGTTTCCAAACAAAATGATCAAATGAGTGGGTGCGTTCCGGGCTTTCAAGAAGCTTTTGAAGAAAAAAACTAGATACGCTTTTTTGACTGGGAGCTAGTCCAACCAAAAAGCTGACGTCTATTATTGCTCTTATTAGCAACTTGAGCATCATGCTTGTTGAAGTTGTTGGGGCTGTTTATGAAGCTCGATGGAGGTATTTTTTACTAAAACCATGGAATATATGTTACTTTCTCTGTTGAAAACCTAGTCTGAATATTAAAGCAAAGATGTCAGTGAGTTTTTTTTTGTCAAAACGAAGATTCACACTGCAAGATTAAAAGTCAGTATTAAAAATGTTTTCAGAATTAATTTTTTTTAATGATGTATTTGATCATCAGGATTCATTTGACGACTGAGCCCCTAGAGCAGGAGATCACTGACAGAACAGCAGCAGCGCTACAAGGGGTCTCAGCTGTCCGATACAGCAGAGAGGAAGACAAGCTGAGACAAAAACAAAGACAATGACACAGGATGAGTGCCTACAGTTGTGTAACAAGATGCTTAGTGCAAGTATAGGAACAGTAGTTGACTCAGCTGGGATCCGTGGAGGACATGCCGTGACTGTTTCATCATGGCAACTCATTTTCAGACAAGATTGTTGCAGGTGCTGATGCGTTACATTATGTTCAGCGAGGATGCTGCCGAGCTGTGGGGGTTGGTACGCTCCGCGCAGCTGCTGTGGTATCCAGACTGTTTCCTGCAGAAATTTGATTAGCAGGTTGGTGGAGAGAGACAGGATAAGATCATCGAGAGGGTCACCCAGCTATCACAGGTGCTGAACCTGTTAGGATACTGGATTGCAGATGCTGAACCAGTAAGGATACTGGATTGCAGATGCTGAACCAGTTAGGATACTGGATTGCAGATCCTGAACCTGTTAGGATACTGGATTGCAGGTGCTGAACCTGTTAGGATACTGGATTGCAGATGCTGAACCAGTTAGGATACTGCATGGATTGCAGATGCTGAACCAGTTAGGATACTGGATTGCAGATGCTGAACCAGTTAGGATACTGGATTGCAGATGCTGAACCTGTTAGGATACTGGATTGCAGATCCTGGACTGGATTGGACTGGTCCTGCCTTCAATAAACATCCATTTGGTTTAGATTGTTTTGCATGTTTAGTAACTCAGAGTAATGTGGTTTGGTTATTCACTCAAATATTGTGCTCCATGTAATTCCTTTTACCAAGTTTTCAGTTACTTGCTTGCAGGCAATAAACAGTCATTGAATGATGCAAGGTTGGGTATGGGTGCATCGTACCCATCGATTGAACACAGCCTCAATATCTCTCACTTGGATATAATTTTAAATTAAAGTCTGAGAACAGTTGAGAAGAGTCGTTTTCATGCCCTTTGTTGGTCCATGCGATCCTGGGTCAATGTTAGCTGTTATTTCAGTATATGTCAGTAATCCTATTTCCTTGGTAGGCGTCGACATACATGAAATTTATATTTTTTTATAACCACAGTCTGAGCAATTACTGAGACTCCGACCCCCAAGAAAAGTTCTTTATTGCTGTATATTCTAACAATACAAAATTATGCACTTTTGCATGAGAACAACAATTTTGGCCCATATTTGGTTATGTAATATACTTAGATTGTCATTATATGTAGCCCTAGAATATGTCAGTTCTTGTAGGGAAAACTGGTTCCCGATATCCCTGTCAGAAATGATAATGTAGGCAAACAGTCTCGTGTACTCAGTAGGGAAGGGGACCTGTTTGCATGGAAAAGCTACCAAATTAAATGCTACTTGTTCTGAGGGTTGTAAATGTCCCAAAACAGAACAAAAGAGTTGTTTTCTTCTGTTAAAATAAGAAATAGATAGAAAATTGGTAATTGGAAAACAATATAATTTGTTGATTTTGGACAATTAGTCATCTTAAATGCCAAAACCCAGTTACTAGTCCTTATCATTGTTTTTTTTTTAACTGTACGCATGCAGTACTGACATGCGTGAAATATTTTGGTTAAATGGAATGTACAACATTCCTTTGCTGCAATTTTCAAAAATAAATGGATTTGGAGGATTATTATGTTATAGCAAATATTGTTCAAATGACTTGTTTCACGTTTTGGGCTTGTATATGCTGGAAAACCAAGAAAACCAATCATGTTCATGTAGTCTGGTTCCCCGAACCACTTAAGATGAAGCAGAGCAATTTGTAGACTTTGGGGAATTGTAAGGTCAGAGAATAAGTCTAGAAGGCTTGTACCCTTTCACCATTGTGTAATTCAATTGCAACGATAACGCGAAATAACTAAATATGAAAAATTAGGAACTGTTTTTATAGCCATTTTTTTTTCCACTGCTGGTTGGCTAACCAGTGTTGGAAAAATACAATTTTTCTTGAAAATGTCAGCACACCAGGAGCCATGATTTTACAGGATGCTAAGCTGTTGTGTCATTCCCTAACAATCAAGTGAAGTGCTTCGTGAAAATTTGACCATGTCGTTTTTTTATGCTTGCAAATGTTATATCTACCCTTAACATATGTTTCATTTTTGCAATAAAATGCTCTTCAACTATTTCAATAATAACACAGTCAGTGACAACTATGTGTTAAGTTTCATATACGTGTAAAGTTTTAAACGCTGTTGAAAGAATTAAAATGAAAATCATTTTCAGAAAAAAAATTCCAAACTTGTCTCTTCTATAGTTTTCAATTTCTTGATCCCATCATGGATGGAGGATTAAATAATATTTTTAAAAATAAAAAAGAGAGAGAAGAATATAACTTACAATTTTAGTGTTTATATTTTTGAAGTATTTGATTCTGAAAACAAAACTTCATTTTTTTTAAAGATAAGTTCACCAAATTTATTTTTGGGGAAAAAAAGAAGAAGAAAATTAAGTAATAATATAATCATGGTGGGATTCGAACCCGAGTCGCCAGATTGGGAGTCTTACGCCGTTCCAGCAGACCATTAACGCGCTCAAATGCACTTCTAGTTCTTTTTAATTATAACTGTAAGATAGGCGGCTTTCCACGTACACGCCCATGCACGCTTAGACGTAAAACACAGTCTGACGATGTAAATCATTCGTTTGATTTTGGGTGTAGCTGTTCAAGTTGATCTAAATTTATGTGGAAAAGGATAAAGGGTGTCAACTGAACTGAAATCCAGAAATTCCATGGAATAAAACTCGACAATCCTTGGTTTCAGTACGAAACACACGTGTTCAACGGATGCAGAGAAGCCCATTTCTTTTGTTAATTTCCTTTGTTGAATCTTGCGTTAACAATAAAATGTTTCCATTGAGGGAAAAGGATTAAACGCCGCGATCTTTTTTCACGCTTGAGTGCATCTGAATGGGGAATATTGAAGCGGAAAATCACGAATTACAGCACTTCGGCAGCATTTTATCCCACATAATGATACTTTTTGGAGAGGAAATTGCATACTAAATACAACTGTAGTTTCAAAATTCAAAAATTCGCCGTATTTAAAAAGTCGAGGTAATTTTTTTGGAAAAATTTCACTGAAACTTTCCTCATCCGAACGTAGGCGGCGCTATATATATTTCATTTTCGCACGTGCACCGTATCCAGAGTTGGCTAGCGCATTATCGTGTGTGTATGGCATTGCAAGGGATGGGGGCGGGGCTGGCTGCCTATTATGTATACATGTACGGTTTATAACCCTTTTTTAAAAACATTTTTCCACTTACGACTTTTAGTAAAAATATTTCGCTTGTTCCCCCCTCCCCCCATCTCACACGACAAAACAAATAGACCGCTTGCATATGCGTTCGATAATCGACGCGCGAAGGCGCGCGACGCCATGTTGTGGGACAAGCGTATATCTATCCACGCACATTTTGTCCCACAACATGGCGTCGCGCACCTTTGCGCGTCAATTATCGATCGCGTCTGCAAGCGGTCTATTCCCGCCCCCCTCTTGCTTCATGGGTATACCGGGGCCCTTTTATTAATATCCTTATACGCGTCTCTTTTGTTCCATTAAAGTTGACTTTTATTCTGATTGCATTTTTTTTCACAGACCTTAATTGTCTATTGTTTTAGTTGTAGACCTATTCAACTTTTATTCGTGAGATAAATTGAAATTGTGATGCTAGGATAAGATTGGGTAAACGGGTGATACACAGATCGGGCGGCGGCTATCGCGCTAACAATGCGCGCACTGAGAATGAAATATATATATAGCGCCGCCTACGTTAGGATGAGGAAATTTTTAGTGAAAGTTTTCCAAAACAATTACCTCGACTTTTTAAATACGGCGAATTTTTGAATTTGGAAACTACAGTTGTATTCAGTATGCAATTTCCTCTTCAAAAAGTATCATTGTGTGGGATAAAATGCTGCCTAAGTGCTGTAAATCGTGATTTTCCGCTTCAATATTCCCCATTCAGATGCACTCAAGCGTGAAAAAAGATCGCGGCGTTTAATCCTTTTCCCTCAATGGAAACATTTTATTGTTAACGCAAGATTCAACAAAGGAATTTAACAAAAGAAATAGGCTTCTCTGCATCCGTTGAACACGTGTGTTTCGTACTGAAAGCAAGGATTGTACGAGTTTTATTTCATTGAATTTCAGGATTTTAGTTCAGTTGACACCCTTTACCCTTTTCCAATTAAATTTAGATCAATAAGAACAGCTACACCCAAAATCAAACGAATGTTTTACATCGTCAAACTGTGTTTTACGTCTAAGCGTGCATGGGCGTCAACGTGAAAAGCCACGATAAGCCTATCTTACAATTGTAATTAAGCAGAACTAGTATAACATTTGAGTGCGTTAATGGTCTTGTGGACCGGCGTAGGACTCTCAATCAGGCGACTCAGGTTCGAGTCCCGGCCCACCATAATCATTTTATTCTTTTTTTCTTACCTTCCCAACTTTTTATAGCCAAACTGAACTTATCTTTTAAATAAACTGAAGTTTTGTTTTCAGAATCCCAAACAAACTACCAAGAAAACAAACAAAACAATAACAAACAGGTATTTTTTTTCACTTTTATTTATTGTGATGATTTAATATCCCTTCATTCAAAGAACTATGCACAGCATTTCAACAATATTTTAAGTACACATTTACTTTTAAAATTCACCTACACAATATTTACACTGCAAGATAAAATTTATCGCGGGACTTAAAGGGAATGTACAACTTCAACATTTGCTTTTGCTGCAATTTTCAGAAATAAATGAATTTGGATGATTAGTATGTTATAGCAAATATCGTTAAAATGACTTTTTCACATTTGGGCTTGTAGATGCTGGAAAAGTCAAGAAAACCAATCATGTATTTGCAGTCTGGTGACCCCACTTATAAGATAAAACGGAGCAATTAATAGACTTTGGGGAATTGTAAGGTCAGAGAATCAGCCTAGCAGACTTGTACGTGTGTAATCAATTGCAAAGAAAATGCGGAATAACTAATTATAAAAAAATTGGGAGCAATTTTTGAAAAATAGCCAGTTTTCTCCAATGCTGGTTGGCCGACCAGCGTTGGAAAAGTACCATTTTTCTTAAAACTGTCAGCACATCAGGAGCCACAATTTTACAGGATGCTTTAGACTGTCATTCCCCAACAATCCAGTAAGGTATTTCGCGATAATTTGATCATTTCGTTTTGTGATGTTTGCAAATGTTGTATCTTCCCTTTAAAGAAAGGCAGTAAACATTTAATGTTTTTACAGATGAAATAAAGAAATGAAGTCAGAATATCACACAATATTGGAAAAGAATGTTGCAACCTGACACCACTTCAGCGGTTGTGTGCAAAGTCTATGGAGCGTCAAAACAAATTTCTCTTAAGTATTTCTCAGTCCCAGATTCATGTCTTATCATCATTTTTGAAATGAATGACCTTATTGAGATGATATGAAGAAAAAGCAGCATCAGGTTGCAACATTCTTTCCCAATATTGTACATGAAAAAAATATAGTATTGACAATGTGATAGATAGACGGAGAGGCTCTGCTGGCAGAAATTGTGTGCTTAGCAGCGCTATGAAATTGGGCTCAGTTCAAATCACTCATCTTCAATTTGTTTCATGCCTTCTGGACCTTACACCCTAATTACCTGACAAACGTGCTCTGAAAACTTGAACATGTATATTTATATCAATATAATTAAACCATTAATTAGTATAATTACATTACGTACAGATGACTACCCCCCTCCTTGAATAACCATTCCTGGCCCATTCTCATGCCGTTGGGTTGTCTCTAAACAGGCCCCAGAAATTCCAAGAAAAAAACATCGAGTTGTCTTTATTAGCAACAAATTTGTGACGTGAATTAGCTTCATAATTATGATGAGCATTTCAATGCTGCCTGACTTTGACTGACTGACCGAGTCACTGACCGAATCACTGACTGCGCGATGAGTCACTGACCAAGTCACTGAGTTGATGACAGCCACTGAGTCGCTCAATGAGTCACTGACTGAATCACTGAGTCGCTGATCGAGTCACTGAGCCGCTCACTGAGTCACTGACTGAGTCACTGACCGAATCTGACTGTATCATGGAGTTGCTGATCGAGTCACTGAGTTGTTGACTGAGTCACTGACTGAGTCACTGACTGAATCTGACTGAATCATGGAGTCGCTGATCGAGTCACTGAGTTGTTGACTGAGTCACTGACCAAGTCACTGACTGAGTCACAGAGTCCAGCTTAACTAGGCAAGCCTACTTTGTTTATGCCATGAGAAACTAGCCTATCTCTCCAGAACTGTTGTATTTTCCTGCATAACCATCTTGCCAAAGCTAAATAGAGAAATATTTCAAGGCAAATTTCCCATGCGTCAAGAATAATTAAATCACTCTTAATCAACAGTATCGTTCCATTATTTTATTTTTGGAAAATCCCTTTCCAAGCAGGGGTTTTTGGAATGTACAAATTTAAACAATCTCAAGACTAGGATAGGGACCACCTCAGGAAACTGGTACCCTGTTGTCCTTGGCCCACTTGTTCATGACACGGATGATGTATTCCACCTGCGGGTTACCGGTGTTGCGCAAGATTTGGAGGATGTCTTGCAGTGTTTCTCTGTAGAGGAAAAAAATGACAAATATCTGGTGGCTTGAACTTCACTGGGTTTTGTGCACATAAATATGAAAGCTTAATTAACAAGATGGACTTTGCGTCGGGGTGATGTAAATCAATGTTAGGTTTTGCCCTTCACCGATGTATAAACACTGTATACTCAGTGTGTTACCTCCCGAGTGAAAGTTGGAAAAATAATCACTTGGGTGGGATTCGAACCCACGACTCGACCATGGAGCTTACGGGGTTGGTTGGCTGGCCAGGCAACCAATTCTGTAAGCTTGATGGTCCAGTGGTTAAGACGTCTGCACTAACAAGCAGGAGGTAATGGGTTCGAGTCCCAACAGAGTGATTTTTTCCAAATTTCACTCGGGAGGTAACGCACTGAGTATACAGTGTTTATACGTCAGTGAAGGGCAAAACCTAATAGTGAAAATGAAAGCTAATTTTTAGAATATGGGGACAAAGGAAAAATCCATAAAGATCAATGAAGTTGAACTAGAGGGCTAAGAAGTTGAAAAGTATTCATGAAGATTTGTAATAAAAAGCCGTATCCTCTCTGAGTGATCCCCGTTTGATATTTGCCAGGTCTGCATCGTGACTTTGGGCGTGATCCCTGGCTGCATGGCATATGCGGGTTGAGGGCTTCTGACTAGCGCCCCTTTGACAGAGACATTGACAATTAGGGAACCGCCAACATTGGGCTGGATAGCTCAGTTGGTAGAGCACCGGAGTGATATACTAATTGAGATGTAATTGGTCAGTGCGCACTGTTTGATCGATGTATGTGGTCACCTGACCAAAGGTTGAGATCTGATTGGTCAGTGTGCACTGCTGATTGACAGAGATGACACCCACCTTGGTTCATGGCCAGCTATGATCTGCTGGAATACGCCCACGCACGCCCCTCGCTTGCCTTCCCAGTATTCAGGATTGGGGTCCAATCTTTCCAGGACATCGAAAGCCTTGGTCGCATAGTAGAACTGGCCATCTATCGACAGAAAAGTTGAGAATCGAGAAAAGGCTGTGACAATTATATTTTGAGGTTGAGCAAAAATTTATCAGAATTTCGAATGAAAAGCTTGAATTTTTCGATCATTTTGCCACCGTGTTGACAAAGTGATGAATTTGTCCAAAATCAATATTTTAAGCAGTTTGGGATTTTTGGCTATTGTAATATTTTATGATGCCCTCTACATGCTTACCAAAGTTTGTGACACAAAAGTGCATCCTTCATTATATTCAAGCTAATGACACCACTAAATGTGCAACGAATCATTTTTTCTTTCTTTTTTGACCGGAATTTGTATTCTCATTGATTTTACACATTGGAAACAATGTGGCAACCCGACACCGCTTTTGTCTTCACACATCATCTCAATAAAGATCAGTCATTGCAAAAATGTTTCACAAACATGAATCTGGGACTGAGAAACACTTCCAATTTCTTCAGAAAAAACTTGGAAAGTTTTCTTGACTCTCCATAGACTTTGTACACAACTGCTGAAGTAGCGTCTGGATACTGCATTCTTTTCTACACTTGCGTTATATTTAGATTTATGTCTCCTCTACGATTTGCGTTTGGACGAATCGGCTGCAGGTTGAGATTGAGTGACTGGATACTAATTTGGGGCTAATGCCAAAATCTTGACCAAACATACAACAGACTAAAATAGGGGATGATGTTTTACCTTGTAGCCGTCGTTGGCAATGAGCTACAGCAGGCTGAACGATTCGCCAGACGTCTCCATCTTAAGGTACAACTCCCAGGCTAGTCTGGCCTTACGATTCACGATGTCTGAACAACGAAAACAACACAAAGAAAGGTTATAAATACATAGGATACTGCTGTAAGAAAACACATTGGGGACCACAAAAGATGGTTCGGTTCAGTGGATGCTCGTTTCAGCAATTTTCGGCCAGCAATGCTCAGTGTAACTGTGTACAATATTTGGGAGCCAAGAGGGATGTTCAATGTAGCAAATTTCTGTCGTACAATCTGCTTGAAATGTGATTGAGCAAATCCAACATGGCAAATGTACGACTAAGATGTGAAGTTTACACGTTTAAACGAAAAAACTTCTCAATCCGTTTACAAATTTCTCAAAACATGTAAACAAAACCAGAATTATAGAAAAGGGAGTTCTGTTCACGCGATCTTCCTTGGAGATAACCACACATAGCACAAATAATTAACACAGATTTAAAACCTACTTAATTTACAAAACCTTAGAAGCACCGTAGTACTTGATTACATTTGGGGAACACGTAGTTACATTTTTACTTTATCAACGACTGCCTGCTATTTACTATGTCAACCATTGTTGATTTATCATGTCAATCACGCCGGTCTGCAGATCAGACATAATGGGTAGGCAAAAGCCACTGTCAATGGCTAAACGTTTAAAACGGTTCTGAAAATATTTGCTTAACGTTTACAAAATGAAACGCAAAGTCACGTCCTTAATATACGATCAGGGCGATGATTGCATGCTGGTTATGTCATTGTTAGAGACCCTTCAGTCTACCTCACACATGGGCAACATGTGCATCTCCCTAATGCCACTCTGGATTTTCCAGCAGTACATGAAATGCATGCACGCGACGTGTCGTGACTTTAGTTGGACATTTGGTTGTGCAGTCACAATTGTGAGTGGTCAATACATTATGAGTTGAGGCTTAACAGGTGGATTCATTCCCATCATTAGCAACTTGGAAGTTGGAAGAGGAAACGTCATTCACAATTGACGGTAATACTCACAGCATCTTGCCAACCAGAGACACGTGTAGTCATTCTTGATCTTCTCACTCTGAATGAGCACAAAAATCTGCAAAACAAGAGAAACGAAACCCTCTCCAATTAAATCATGGTAAAACCAAGTGCCCCACCAAAACAGTGGTCTAGGAGGCACAGAGAGATCCCCATCCGGGTTTTAGACTTGTTTTTTTTTCATGCCTATTCGCCCTGAACAAGGCTAAAAGCCACTCCAGATATACAGGGCTACAAGTCGGCGCAAAGCAGCTAAATCAACCACACCATCTCTGCCCTCATAGGCACCCACTTATAAGCCATCAGTGTGGGGGTTTGGTCAGTATCAAATGAGGGCAATAATGCTCATTGTGATTTTTGGCAAGGTATGCACCCCTCTAGTCAGAAAATATGTGACAGCATTGCAGCGGTGGCAGCTTTTTGGGTGCTATCCCTTTTTTCTTTTTTTAAATGGTGGCTAAAACATGCTTGTTACCACATATAATTGATCCGGTTCAAGCATATTGATGGCAATTTTGAAAACACAAATCAAAAGTGATAACACTGCCACCACTCACACTGCAAAGCTATCACACATTCTCCAACTCTAGATGTGCCTTTCAAAAAATCGCTATGAGCATTGCTCTTTTCGATCGTCTGCCGGTGGCCCAATTGGACCAAAGCTGATAGCCTATTACTCCTGGGTGGGGAGAAGCAATGAGTAACAAAGTGCCTTGCCCAAGGGCACACGCACCATGACCCCAGGCTGGACTCGAACCCACAACCTGCAGCTTTACCCGCAGACCATGAATCCAACGCCCTTAACCACGAGGCTACAGCACTCCACACTCCTCTTGAATCAGGACAGATCATAGGTTGGAGGGAAATAAGCACCAGGCAAGGAATTCCAAAGAGATGCAGCACGTGGGAAAATAAGCTATTGGAATATCTTTTTGTTCTACATCTAGGTATACGGCAACAGTATATGGATGAGAACAGACAGAAAGTCGGGCTTCTCTCTCAAACAGGGCCGACCATCGGTGGAAATCGATACGAAATTCCACTTGTCTTGAAAATGACAGCACACCAGGTGCCGTGATTTCACAGGATGCTTGAGACTATTATTCCCTAACAGTCAGGTATTTCATAATAACTTGGCAGTTTTGGTTTTTGATGTTTGCAAATGAAAGGCACCATGACTAGATCAGGCACCATGACTAGTCACTGCGCCATGACTGGCCAACTATTGAGGGCGCAACAACAAAAATTGGGTCCGGGAGTCCAACCTACCTCCTCTGCTTCCTTGTAGTTGCCTGCTGTGGCTTTGGCCTGCGCATAGTTGTAGTTGAACCTATCGTCGTTGTAGAAGTAACTCTAGAAACGTAAACATACAAAAATGTCATCTTAGTTTTTCTGATAATTTTCCCACCTGCACTACTTCCCCCCAACGGACAAATACAGCTAAACCATGCCACAGATACAAGTATGAGCAAGTTGGGGCGAGACTAGTGGTCGATTCCTGACGTAATTTGATGCCTGAGCACTAATATCAACATGCAAACGCCTCTAGTCAGACGATGGTCAAAATTGGTCCTGAATATTAGAGGGCGATTGGCAATAAATATTGTCAGGTTTTTGGAGAAAAGTTCAAAAACGAATAGTGAAAAAAAGTAAGACTGCTGCAAACTGCTTACTGACTGGGTGGACCTGAAATATATAAATCTAAAAATTAATGTGGCCTGACGTTGCGAACTTAGCAAGTTCTTCTTCAGAGGCTAAAACAGAAATGACAGAGGCACATACATTAACAAAGGGGTGCACACAAACATGCAGGGATGAAAGAAGAAACACAAAAGGAGGATTAGGTGGGAAAGGTGTGGAAAGATGCAGGGTGGATGAGAGAACAAAGAAACAAAGGGAGATGGCAAACCACAAGGGGTCTGGTATGAACAGGGGAGGGACCAGAAAGGGGGAGGATCAAAGGTCACAGGGAGTGGGAACGGACAAAAGAGTGTGGGAGTGAAGGGGGATTATGCGGGGGGGGGGGGGGGGGAACAGTATGGAGGTGGAAAGGGATGAAAGATGGGGGAAGATGGGTAAACACAAACAATGAGGACCAGGTGGATTATCTGTAACAGAAGACAATGGAGGAAGAAAAAGATTAATCATTTCCAAGTTGGATGTTGAGACCATGTGGTTGAATAGTTCGAAGACGATTCATCCACACTTTCTCTCTGCTGAGGCGAACTGAGTCCTTGCGATGGCCAAGAGATTCAATGCCCTGCAAAATCATATCAGAAATGGAGTGGTTAGGCAGGTTGAAGTGATGACCAACAGGGGTGTCTAGTTTCTTGGTGTTGACCGGTGGGCATAGAAACGCTTCTTGAGCATATTCTTAGTCTCACCTACATACTGCACTCCACAGACCCTGCAAGAAATGAGATATATGACATTAGGGGTGTTACAAGTGATGTTACCAATGGTTCTGTGGGTAGTGACAGAAGAGTGGCCAGAAAAGGAGTCACACTCCTGGATATGAATCTGGCAGACAACACATCTGGAACTGCACTTAAAAGTACCATGCTGGGTGGGAGGGGATGCATCTAACGAAGGGACTTCAGCTCGAACAATCAAGTCCCGTAGATTTCGAGGACGCCTGTAAGCCAATGTGGGGCCGTTGGGGATGGCGCGGGCTAGGCGATCTGAAGTATGGAGGATATGATGATTGTCATTAGTGATTTTGCGAAGGGGAGGGAGATTGGGGTGAAACGTGGTGACCAAGGGAATCATGGGTTTGGCCATGGCATCAGGGGCCTTTCCCGTGAGAGCTAGATTTCTGGGGATAGCTTTAGCTCTGGCAATGGCACGATGAACTTGGCGAGAGCTGTGACCCCTGGCCACCAAGTTGTTCCTCAGTATCTGTGTATGGCGTGAGAAATCGGAATCATTAGAACAAATTCTTCTGAGTCTGAGTGCCTGGCTAAACGCTATGCCAGTTTTGCAGTGCCTGGGGTGACAGCTGGAGGAGTGGAGGTACTGGTGGGTGTCTAGTATCTGTGGGTTTGGAATACAGGTCAGTGGTTAGTGAGTTGCCTTGTTTGCGGACGGTGACATCCAGAAAGTGGGTTTGGTGAGCCGAGAACTCCGATGTGAATTTGATGGTTCTGTGGAAGGAATTGATGTGGTTAGTGAAGGTCAAGAGACTGTCCTCATTGCTTGAGACCCCTTGTGGTTTGCCATCTCCCTTTGTTTCTTTGTTCTCTCATCCACCCTCCCCTGCATCTTTCCACACCTTTCCCACCTAATCCTCCTTTTGTGTTTCTTCTTTCATCCCTGCATGTTTGTGTGCACCCCCTTGTTAATGTATGTGCCTCTGTCATTTCTGTTTTAGCCTCTGAAGAAGAACTTGCTAAGTTCGCAACGTCAGGCCACATTAATTTTTAGATTTAAAAACGAATAGTGTCTAACATTAAATGCATTAGATAAAATGACCTGAGAGCAAATATGCAGTCCTATGCCCCCTGTCTGTCTGGCCTCAACTCCATTTTCAAAGCTGTTAATGAAATAAAATGAATCAATAAACATTACTGCAACTTTCCTAAAAAAATACAGCGGTGCTGTTGAAACCCCTCGGCCTGAGTTTGTTGATATAAGGTGCAAAATTACAAGTACATGTAGTACAATAGTTAATACTGGTCAATGGAATGACCTAGACCTTGACCAATGACATTGACCTTTGACCTTTGACCCCCAAATCAATCCAAACTTGATTTTCCTGAAGGGCAACCCCTGAAGTTACAAACCCGAATCATATTTCTAACTCAAATTATCATCGAGAAACAATCTACCTTCAACTCACCACTGATATACTCACCCACAAATAAGAAAATAATGTTCTAACATACTTCTAGTTGGGTAAAGTAGAGATATATTCATTTATTAATTAAGAATTTGCTAACTTTAAATAACCTTTTTAGTGTTAACCTGGAATTTTCCAAGATTTACGCAAGTGCGCTGTGTTAGGGAACACTAAGCTGATTTTTGGCCCAATTTCCGGACGCCACCGTTTATAAATTTTGCTCAAAATTGTATGATAGTGAAATTGTTTACAGTACTAGTAGTTAAATGGCAAACACTATTGAAAAAGTAGGCCCTACCAGTAACAACTGAATGAATTTGAAGTTTATCAACAAAGAAGTTTGGCAACCGTGCATGAGGAAAGTCAGGAGAAACGTCGCAGTGCGCCACGTTAGGGAACACCACTATATGTGTGCATTGATACTGGGTTCTTAATTGGGGTAGGTGCGGTGAACTAAAAACAATAGGCCCTGGCCCTGCTGACTATATGACTATACAATCATGGAGCTATAAAAAGAGGTCTTACCCAACAATGTATGCAAATTCAAAAATACTCGGGAAAGACTCCCATACCTCAGACGTCACTGACCAACAAAGACTAGGAAATGTCCTTTGACATGTTTTCTCAGTAGGCATGCCATGGTAGCAAGCAACTTTCCCCTGCTAAATCCAACATTTTTTTGACATATTATCCCTTTTTATGGTGATATAGGTCACTGTAGGGAAAAATTAGTGATGTCCAGATAAATGGGAATCTTTCCAGTACGCCGAAAAGAAGTTGAATTTTGAGAAATAAATAGTCCAGACTTACCTGACGTGCAGGCCTATATAGCCTACCGCTGCATTATCTGCTGCATAATGTTGATCGATAACCAAACAACAGGTGGCGCTCGATCTTTACAATTAACGGTGTCAGGTACAATCTCATTCAAGTGATCTTGAGCGATACGTGTTGCCATGGTGATACGTCATCACTGTGCTCTGCATCCTGTATGTGCTCCACACTTGACATCCTTGGTAGAACCTTCAAACTCTGTCAACTTCAAGAAACAAAGCAAAACAAGTTATTTTAACATCTTTACCTTCTAATTCATAAGGTTTAGTTCAAATATTGTTTTCATCTGCTATTTTTGGAAAGGGCATTGTTTGAAGAATTTGGTTGACAATAATTACTGTGAAATTTGAGAACAATTTCCCAAAAAACTGACAAATTTACAAAAGATAAAAATGGGGCCTGTAGGGCCTGACCATACTTCCTGAACTTAGTTTAAAACCCTTACACTTACAGTTCTGAAAGAATGACTATACAATCATGGAGCTACAAAAAGAAAGTCTCACAATGTATGCAATTAAAGCATTAATAACCCCCTAGGCCCTTTTTGCTTAAAACCATCCTCAATCCTCCAAAATTTTGCAACTCCGCCCAAATTTTTCAAAATTGTCAGACAGTCCTGCCTCAAACTGCATTCATCGTCAATCCTCCAAAATCCTCCTCATCCCAAAATTTTGCACTCATGTTTAAATGAAGGATAACCAATGCCAAATCCTTCAAAATCATCAGACAGTCCTGCCACAAAATGCATTTATTCTCAATCCTCAAAAATCCTCATTTGATTCAATCACCATTCATCCTCAATCCTCCAGAATCCTCATGTGATTCAATCACCATTCAATCCTCAGTCCTCCAGAATCCTCATGAGCTTCAATCACCATTTATCCTCAATCCTCCAGAATCCTCATGTGCTTCAATCACCATTCATCCTCAATCCTCTAGAATCCTCATGTGCTTCAATCACCATTCATCCTCAATCCTCCAGAATCCTCATGCGCTTCAATCACCATTCATCCTCAATCCTCTAGAATCCTCATGTGCTTCAATGACCATTCATCCTCAATCCTCCAGAATCCTCATGTGCTTCAATCATCATTCATCCTCAATTCCAGAATCCTTCTATGCTTCAATCACCATTCATCCTCAATCCTCTAGAATCCTCATGTGCTTCAATCACCGTCCATTCATCCTCAATCCTCCAAAATCCTCATGTGCTTCAATCACCATTCATCCTGAATCCTCCAGAATCCTCATGTGATTCAATCACCATTCATCCTCAATCCTCCAGAATCCTCATTTGATTCAATCACCATTCATCCTCAATCCTCTAGAATCCTCATGTGCTTCGATCACCATTCATCCTCAATATCCTCCAGAATCCTCATTTGATTCAATCACCATTCATCCTCAATCCTCTAGAATCCTCCAAAACCACCAGAAGGATTGTGGAGGAGCGAGGTGGGTTAGGGTTAAAAAATACTCCGGAAAGATTCCATACCTGGAGTTCTGGACATTAAGTGAAATGTCCTTGGTATTTTTTCAGACAGTAGGATGCTGGCAGTGGCAGTAAGCATGTAGGATGGAACGCCGTATTATCGCGGTACTTATCATGTGATCTTGTTTGGAATGGAGATTGCCCGCTAACCTTCCCAAATTGTCCTGTCTCTTAGGTTGTATAACTCTTCCTTTTCAAATGCCTGTGAAAATAGACATGCTCGGAATGTGCGAATGGAGGTGGACTCCCTATTATCGCGGTATGTGGGAATTGTGGTTTTTATAATAATCTCAACTTTTTTTTTTCATAGTGAATGTTTTACCAAAACATCCCCTGAATAAAGTCTGATATTTTCCCTGTAACGTTCAAGTTGATTAAACTTTGAAAGACTATATATCCCTGCAGGATGATTTCTTAAAACCCTGCCCTTCCCCGAAAGGAGAAGAAAATTACTGTGACAAATCTATCTACTGATTGGTGATTGGGGGCGCCATTGAGTTTACACGGTGTGCTGTTTTATTTTTTTATGTGCTGTCCTTATTTTGATCCCACGACTCCACGATCGATTTTCGGAGGTAGATCGACTGCGGCAATCGATTTTCGGAGGTAGGTCGACTGCGGCTCCACACCTCCACGCAGCCGTACGGAGGCGCGGATGTAGAGTAAAGTGGCCCTGCATTCTATAGTTGTACCCCTGAATCTTTTGGGAACCAGACTAAAAATAAATAGGGACTAAGATGTTTATTTTTTATCAGCCAATCAGCATCGAGCTTTCATCGCAGCGAGCTTTCACATTTGCCTTCTTGGTTTTTGAGTCTGTTTTCTGGTTGTCATTGTCGTCTTTTACCCCTGAATTTCCCTCATAAATCAAAGCCCTGCCCTCTTTCCACAAAATTAAACCTGCTCATATTCAAGAAGGTGTCATTGCCAATTGTTCAGATGTGCCAAGAAATATCAGAATGTCAATTTTGAGTGTCATTTAGTCAACTGTTTTGGTGAGTCTTTCCCTTCCTATATAGGAACGGGGTCCTAAAAGTAAGGATTACCGCGATGGTAACTAAAGTAAGGACTCCGACTATAGTTTTTTGGTAACAAATTTCCCTGCTAAATCCAATATTTTTGGACGTTTTAAACAGGAATGGTGGCATAAATCACTGAAGGGAAAATTGAGTAATGTCCAGATATGGGAATCTTTCCAGTACGCCGAAAGGAAGTTGAATTTTGACAAGTAAAATAGTCCAGACTTACCTGATGTACAGGCCTAGCCTACCGCTACATTATCCCATACGCGGTCATACTAAACAGCGTCAACACAGCGTCAACACACTCCAAAGCGTCAACACAGCGTCAACACAGCGTCAACACATCCAAAATGCATTAAAATTGACAAAAGCAGTATGTAACCCATACAGTATGGACAGAAACAAGATTTGTGCTTAAAATCAATAGGTTAAACGTCTGAAAATCGCGATTTTTAGTTCAAGAAAATTGGCTCTCCGTGCCGCTCCGAAATCGGCTGCCGAACACCCGCCATGTTGCCTCAGTGGCAGCGTGGACCATACCATTATTCTAAAGGGTGATAGCGTTGTACAATAAACCAACAGAGAGGGACGCGGCCGGGGTCGCCAGTGTTAAAAATATCTGCAAAGACCAAAACATAAACACAACTCACAAAATAATGATCTACCACTCCTCCGATCCTTAGTCCTCACACAGATCTGGTATCCCTCTGTCTAGTCTGCAGCAAGGCGCCCTCTGTTGTTTATGACAAGATAATGTCATTACCTACACACCCCTACTTGAAATGGTGTAGTCCAAGCTTTGTGCGAAGTCAAGATGGCGGACAACGGCCGTGCAAGTTAAGGTCATTTTTTTCGCGTGAAAATACGATATTTTTAACAACGAAATGGAAACTCAATCCAATGGAAATTCTCTTTTATTGTATGTTTCACAATTATATGCCCTTTTTGTCAATTCAGAATGTGTTTTGGATGTGTTGACGGTGTGTTGACGCTTCTGTCATGTGTTGACGCTGTGTTGACGCTGTGTTGACGCTGTTTAGTGCGACCCTCCATACGTGCCATAATGTTGATGTCGGATAACCAAACGACAGGTGGCGCTCTTCACAATTAACGGTGTCAAATACAATCTCGTTTACGTAGTGTTGAGCGGTACGCACTGACAGGTACTTAATACAGGAAAGAAAGTTACAAAATAAAGTTATCCCTGGGGACGAAGTTTCGAAAAAGTTTCTAAATCCGAATTTTCCCATCATGCATTGAGAAATCCAAATTCCTTTCTCGATAGGATTTGGGAAGTGGGGAATCGTTTATTCGTTGTCCGTTTTGCTTTCGAGTCGGGAAGTGGGAATCGTTATTCGTTATCTACGAAAGCCCATTAGCGCCACTGCAAGTATATATGTTGCGGATTATTTAATTCGTTATTACGGATTACTAATTCGTTATTACGGATTACTAATTCGTTATAACGGATTATTTAATTCGTTATTACGGATTATTAATTCGTTATTACGGATTATTAATTCGTTATAACGGATTATTAATTCGTTATTACGGATTATTAATTCGTTATAACGGATTATTAATTCGTTATAACGGATTATTAATTCGTTATTACGGATTATTTAATTCGTTATTACGGATTATTAATTCGTTATAACGGATTACTAATTCGTTATAACGGATTATTTAATTCGTTATTACGGATTATTAATTCGTTATTACGGATTATTAATTCGTTATAACGGATTATTTAATTCGTTATTACGGATTATTAATTCGTTATTACGGATTACTAATTCGTTATAACGGATTATTTAATTCGTTATTACGGATTATTAATTCGTTATTACGGATTATTAATTCGTTATAACGGATTATTAATTCGTTATTACGGATTATTTAATTCGTTATTACGGATTACTAATTCGTTATAACGGATTATTTAATTCGTTATTACGGATTATTCTCACACGTGATCGAGCACGTGATCAGGGGCCTATTATAGCGCCACTAGGTGGCGCTATCTTTGCATACAACGTTTGCTTTTAAGTTTTAACCGGCACCGTGCTGAACCCCCTCCCGTTTTTCAAGACAAACCGCTACGTGACCGTTGAAGAAGGTATTGTTAAGGTAAATTTCTGATTGGCTTTCCACCCTTCGTCACCCTGTTTGCACATTTTTGCTCTTTTGATGGCGATTACATGTGAAGACACAACTGGAATTTTTCGTCATTTATTAGAATGTTAGGGCCTATATCCTCGAGTCATCATAATTGGCGCTATAATAGGCCCCTGATGCAAGTGCGTCAAAACATATCCTCGTCGGTTTAGGTGGACTGACGATATATGAAGCCATAAAGAGGAACTGCTGCACACCCCGGCCCACTAATTCCCTGGGCATAACAATTAGGCAGTGTATATTTTGCCGGAGACGGCAAACCTTTAGTAAACGTTAGTTTGCCGGATATGCACTGAACATGCGCAGTTGATGTTTTTTTGTACTCTAACTTTTTCCGGTTATAAGTTTTAGTCTGGTTCCATGCCAAAATTATCGTTGTTACCTCGTATTCACAAGATGGGATTCAGACCGTTTTATAATTTCGGACTTTATTTCCCTTTTAAAAAAAATCCTCCAGAGCCACAAATCTGACAAAGAAAATGTAATACTCTGCAAAAAATGTTTGAGACATGTTAAAATAATAAAAGAAGAATATTCTTATTTATCCTCCCGCTTACTAGAGCCGTTGCTTAACCACTACACCAAACGTGCTACACGACTACTGGTGGGAATTTTAATACATCTTATAATTCAGCCCTATTTTAAAGAGTACAGCGCCCTCTGTTGATATGGATTGCCGCGGGCAAACCTTTAGTAATCGTTAGTTTGCCGTCATTACCTCAGGCAAAATATCCACATCTAACAATTATCATATCAAAGATGGTCACTGAATTTGTAATGATTGTTTATGCTTTATAATTTTCTAATCTGACAGAAGAAACAAAATGGCAACTCCCAACCTTTATGAATTCTTGGAGTCACGAGGAGTGGGACCTGATATCATAGACAGAATGAAGACAGAAAAGGTGAGAATTCTCATTATGATTTCAAAAACAATGTTTGTATTTTTCAAAGTTGGTTTTGCTTTTTTTATCTGTTTTATTTACATGATGTCTGCAAAGGGTAACTGCTAAAATTGAGTCAGTTTTGGTTGTTTCATTGCCTGCAGAACCTACAAAGTGAAAAGTTGTTGACTTTGGTTGAATAAGTTCATCAGGTCATGTGTGAGTTCATTGTTTAGTGCAACGGTGTAGAAATATTTCTCACTATTGATTAATACATCATGTGACCCCGTGATCCCTGATAATCTGTTGGCCAAGTGTGTTATCAGCAGGCCCAGATCCAGGGGGGGGGGTGTTAAAAAAAAACAGCTCTCCCCCATAGAAATTCCTGGGGAAAAAATCGAAAACCCCCCCCCCCCCCCCCTCTCCGACACCTAAAATTCTTTTGCTAGTAATAATGTCTGCCTTGCACGAAATACGTCCTGAGCCAGCTTGGTTAGGGGGTATATGTACATTATTCTGTGATGAACAGCGCCCCCATTGAAAGTATGCTACGAGCCCCCCCCCCCCCCCCCCCCTTTTTTTTTATTTACGGAGTGCCAAGTGCCCGGAGAAAAAAACACGTGTCTACATTTCAGAATTTTTTGCCGATAAAAAAACCACCCTGCGAAAATTCCTGGATCTGCCCCTGGTCAGTTTGTCAGACATATCTTTCCAAAGTTTTAGTGACACTATTGAAATTCTTGAACACATATCAACTAATTTTACTTTTGTGACCATTATGTTTTAGATTGATGCAGCTGTTGTTGTTATGATGGAAGACACTGCATTGGCAGACTTCATCCCGTTACTAGGAGACCGAATCGCAGTGCGGAGTTTCTGTACTAAACCCCCACAAGCGCCCACTGATAAGCACCCAAGGAAACAAGCACTGTTGCAGAAACTGCGGAAAAAGTTGAGACTTAGAAGAAATGAAGGAGAATCTGGCAGTGATGAAAATGAAGAGAGTTCATCAGGAGCTAGCTCTAGCCACAGCTGCAAGTCATCTCTGCTGAAAGGCAACAGAAATGCCACAAGTGACAAGAGAAAGATAGACATTGGCTGGCTGGACTTTGACTGTACATCACAAACCTACAAACAAGTTCGGAAACAGAAAGGTGGGGGTACAAGACAGCTATCTGTGCTGAAAACGACCGGGCGGGCTGAGTTATTGGATCTTGCTCAAGGTTTGTTTTTTAAAGATGGAGTGTCATCTAAAGGTGACCAGTCCAATTATGAATTTGATATTTGCGACTTTCGGCAGAAATCAATGTGTGATGAATTCACAGTCGGCCAGCTGTATGAAGAATCCAAAATGCCAATTTTGAGGTTTTACCTAAGGACAAAAGAAAAGATCGAACCCCTTGAAAGTGCAAATGAAAACTCCAACCATAACAAAAAAAAGGCAATTATCATTGAGTCGTCTGACTCAGGCGAAGAGCAAGCCATGCCCTTGCCTTTTGAGAATGTAGGTAATGAAGTTGAAATTGGACAGGAATGTTCAAGCCCAACTTCTCAATTTGACAATGAAGCTCCTCGCTCACCCAGTCCTCCCCCAGACACTCCTACAATCACATTTGGACCAACACATACCCCAGATACTCAGAATCAGCTAGATGATACTATCCCCTTGCCACAAACAGAGGTTCTTCTGATCAGAAGGGGAGCAGTTGTGCGAGACATGATCAACTCATTTTCGAATCCTGGTATTATGGATGCAAACATTTCTGTGCATATGATACTTCCTAGTGGGCAGATGGAGGCGGGCCTGGGTAGTGGGGTTTACAAGGATGCAGTCACTCAATTCTGGCAGGAATTTTACGAAGAGATGACCACCGGGGACACTTACAAAGTACCTGTGATTAGGCATGACTTTGGGGAGAGAGAGTGGGAAGCTGTTGCAAGAATACTTGTTAAGGGATGGGTTGATCTTAGGTATTTTCCCATTTCACTGTCCCCAGTATTCATGGAAACAGCACTGTTTGGATCTAGTCATGCTGACACAAAATCAGCATTCCTGCAGTACATTCCTGAGAGTGAGAGAAACATCTTGGAAGCTGCACTGCAGGAATTCCCCTCTGACAATGAGGAACTTGTTGAAATATTGGGGGAATATGACTGCAAGAAATTGCCATCAGAAACCAACCTTTCCCACATCATTTCTGAAATGGGGCACAAAGAGATCATTCAGAAGCCAAGATTCATAGCTGATTGCATGCAGCCAGTGCTGAAATCACTTCATGGTAGCCTGACCAAATCTGAATTTCTCAATCTCTATGAGGAAATGCAGCCTTCACCCAAGAAGGTTATTGCTATGTTGCAGTTTCCTCCAGAATGTACAGCAAATGAACAAACTGTTGGAACATATCTCAAGAGATATGTGAGATCCCTTAACGAGCACATGCTGAAGAGATTTTTGCGGTTTTGTACAGGGTCCGATGTCCTTTCAGTGAATGTCATCAACGTGATATTTACTCAGCTGACCGGTTTTGAAAGAAGGCCAATTGGTCATACATGCGGAAATGTGTTGGAGGTGCCCTCAACATACAAAAGTTTTGTTGATTTGCGACATGAATTTAATGAAATCTTACAAAGTGGAGTGTGGGTGATGGATGTTATCTAGATTGCCAAGCTTACCTATCAAGGACGTTACAAGAAAGATGGCATTTTTTTACTTGTTTATTTTTATACAGCATTTAAATAATATATATTTGTCATGTAGACTGTATGTTGATAAAGAGACTACTATTTTTCACACAGTGTTCAAGTTTGTGCATGCTTGTAATAGTTGCTTATTGTTCATGTTACATGTATAACCTAAAATGTATAAAGGGCTGATTTAATTTGCACCCATAGGAAGTTTCATATTTCCTTCTTTGTTTCTGTTGCACACACAAAAGCAATGATCTCAGATGAACAGCTCAGTTAAGGAGCAGTCTTATTTTGAATGCATGGGTGGGAAAAACCGAACACGTGTGAGCATGATTACAAATAAGTGATAAATGGATTGAATTTCATCTTGACAATCTGAAATTCTTACCATTACAAATCTGTGATTTAAAAAATGTCTTTCAATTGGACGATCTCAAAATTCCCACAAATGGAAATGTCTTCTTTTAAAGACTTTCTTTTTGCCATTAACCTGTATCTACCTACTGGTGCTTTGTTAACTACATGCATCACATACAATTAGGAAAGGGAGACCACCCTCTTTCTAGCCCCAAATAGTGATTTTCGTTTTTGGAAAATGTCTTAATGACTCTAATTGTATGCTAATCAACAGATAACCAGATAACTATTGGCATTCAAACTATTTAGGTCCATGTGAAAAGAGGAAAGTATGTAAGCCTATATGTGCTATTGATAATCTTTGTTTTTCCAAATTTGTGTGGTGTTAATTAAAAAAAGTGTTACTACATGTTTTTTATATATATATAAAAGCAAACATACTTATTTCCACTTAATTTGATTTTAAAATTTTACGGCATGATTAGCAAAGTTTGGATGACCAAATCTGTGTTTTTTTGTAAATCACACTTTTAATCATCACATTAGCTCAACCAAGGGTGTGCCTATTTATGTTTTTGTCATCGAACAAACTTGTTTGTAAAAAAATAGGCAATATTAAAGGTTTGCATTTCAATCTAAAATTACAATAAGCTCCATATCTTACATAGACAATGTTGGTTTTACAAGAGACCTTTCAGCCCAATTTATGACTTTGTAACGTAAATGGTGTGGTATAATTTAATGCCAAACTTTTTGAAGTACCATTCATTACAATCAGGTTGCATAAGTTTAAACCATCTTTTATAGGAGATTCACAAAAGGGCAGTGTAATTAAATTCTCCAAGACTTTTGTATACAAATCATGATTCATAATTGGTGCAGTAATGTGCAAATGATGTACAATGATGTGTTCAAATCTCGTTTATTTCTCCATCATAAACAAAATGCAGAAATATAATTAGATAATCTCCAAGATGTTTACTCAATTTTTAAGGATTAAAAGGAAAATTGCCAAAAAAAAACTTTCATAAAATTGAGCTTGAATTGGATTATTATAACTGTTGACAAATATTATGCATAAAAAATGAAACACTTAAATACAACAAGATTAAAATCATAGTTCTTATTAATAACAGCTGCCAATTTGTTGGACAACCTCATAGCTGGTACACTTTAAAAATGACCCTTGTTGATTTAGTACGAAATGAAACGGACTTTGAAAGTAAGATTGCTCACATTTTTAGTTTAATGGCCCATGTATTATGATTAAAAATTATTTTTTATCTGCATGTCAAATTACATGTATGTTGATCAAAATCCTGAGAATTGTGTTAAATTTTCCAGTTATACCTCCTAATGTTTCAAAGTGTTGCATGTTAACAATAAAGAGCGTTATCTTGAGTACATCTCGGTATCTCTCTGGGTTTTTTTAGTTTATTTATCTGTTCACCCTTGAAGTTGGACCCTATACCCTACTTTCCCACGAAGTTTGTGCTGTAGAAGAGGACAAACCGAAAGTGAAGAATTGAAATCACATGTCTCTTAATTAAATCATGTTTGCTGCAGGAAAACATAAGTTACAGATTTCAAGGCAACCAGGGATTAATTGTTATATAATTACTGGAAGACACAGTTTTGGGACACATAGGTGGCCTACAGGTCTATCTCATCTAGAATCATCCTTCTGAGACTATTGTACAAGTTTATTCCTTCTTCCACTGTACTTGGCACAGACATCAGTCGTTCTTCCATCATGATTGAACAAAGGTCGAACACATCTTTGTCGCATGGGTATCGGCCTTTAAAGATGCACTCACTGCTGCATACATCAATTTCATCTTGTTGCACCTCTACCAGGAAGTTCTCTGCTCCATAAAGCTGTGGCATGGTATGCATTACAAGAGGGCGACCAAATGGGCCATGGCGGTTTCTGGAGGGAGCGATGCGATGGGCGTTCCATTCCTTTACAACAGTGTCTAGTTCGCCCTGTGATGTGCGAAATTGAAATAACAAACAATTAGACTTAAAGATTGATTGAAACAACTTCATACAGCGGGATATCCTTTAATGTGCACGAATCATACTTTATTAGACCAGCTAATTAACAGCTTACCTGGATCATATTCAAAAAGCAAAACTGCAGCAGTGACTTATCCAGATGATCCCCACTGAAGTGGCCTTCTTCTTTTATTTGGGCGAAGAGGTCCATCCAAAACTGAGTGAAGTGTTTTCTAAGCATGCCCCACCAACACTCAATTCTTTGATTATTTTGACTGGTTCCTTGCATGAAACTCTTGTCTTTAGCAAATGCGTCATCCTGACTCCTTCGAAGAAACTGCTGCATCTGTCGGATGTGTGTGTTTTCTGTTCCATGATCAGCTCTAATGATTCTTGGGCATCCCATCTGAGAACGAACCGTGTTCATGTAATATCCCGCAATGACAGCAGGGTCACTACTTGTTGTATATGCGTCAAGCCACAAAACACGCCTAGAGAAACCATCAATACATCCATTAATGCAGATCCCGTAAGGTTTCAGTTTATCATACGAGTCAACATGCCACATATAATTTGGTCCTCGAACTTGATACAGCCGTCTTTGCAACTTTTTTCTTGCCCTTATTTCGACTCCATCTGGATCCAAAATTCCAAGCAACAGGCGGACCGTTTCTTTATCTGTGTTGATGCCATTTTGGATGCACTTTAGATGCATCCATCGGTAGCCGTGTAGGTTTCCAGACTGTTGCAGCTCTTGTTGCAGAAAGCAGGCAATATCTATCACGTCTGTGTGATATTTTCGACGAAACAGACCCAGGTTTCTCAATTTTCGACTCAGTGTTCGCTTACTTATTAATATATTGTGATTAAATAGGAGGATGTTCAGAATTTCCTCGTAAGTTAAACCAAGATGGAAGTAGCATCGAATGAAACGCTCGCACTCCTGCGCCATACTTGCCGAGTAATGACTCAGAACGTATGAGTAATCCGTAATAACGAATTAAATAATCCGTAATAACGAATTAAATAATCCGTAATAACGAATTAATAATCCGTAATAACGAATTAATAATCCGTAATAACGAATTAATAATCCGTAATAACGAATTAATAATCCGTAATAACGAATTAAGTAATCCGTTATAACGAATTAGTAATCCGTAATAACGAATTAAATAATCCGTAATAACGAATTAATAATCCGTAATAACGAATTAAATAATCCGTTATAACGAATTAATAATCCGTAATAACGAATTAATAATCCGTAATAACGAATTAAGTAATCCGTTATAACGAATTAGTAATCCGTAATAACGAATTAAATAATCCGTAATAACGAATTAATAATCCGTAATAACGAATTAGTAATCCGTAATAACGAATTAATAATCCGTAATAACGAATTAAGTAATCCGTTATAACGAATTAGTAATCCGTAATAACGAATTAAATAATCCGTAATAACGAATTAATAATCCGTAATAACGAATTAAATAATCCGTTATAACGAATTAATAATCCGTAATAACGAATTAATAATCCGTAATAACGAATTAAGTAATCCGTTATAACGAATTAGTAATCCGTAATAACGAATTAAATAATCCGTAATAACGAATTAATAATCCGTAATAACGAATTAGTAATCCGTAATAACGAATTAATAATCCGTAATAACGAATTAAATAATCCGCATTATATATACTTGCAGTGGCGCTAATGGGCTTTCGTAGATTTTGCTACAGATTTTGATCGAGATTATCTTTTCGTCCAGGACACAAATTTCCATCCACAAAATGTAGGTGTGTTTAACGCAAAAAATAACGGGCAATTTTGAGTCAACCTTCACACTCGGTTTCCACAAGATGACTGAAGAAATATCTGTTGCATTAACTTAGAATGTATTCCGGGATCCCTTTGCAAGTTTTCCAACAACTTTGAGGCAATTTAGATTTTTTGTTTTTTCCTCAATAAAAAAATACAAGAGGTTAGGCCAAAAAAAAAAGTCTCCGGTTTCTGGTATGGAGCTTGCCCAAAAAGTGGTGCGGCGGCGCGGCTTTTTTTTTTTTTACCTGATTTTTTGGGTTCAAATGTCGGCTGATAACTGCAAATGGTGCCCGAGAGAGGCCACATAAAGCTTATTCTCGACCATAACCCAATCTAAAAACACGTTAAAATTGTGCAGCAGCAGGATTCAAGTCAAACCAGTGAGTTTGGCGGTTTTGAGACATCATGTTTCATAAAACAAAAAAAATTCATTTTGCCGACGCGCATGGCTACGGCGACGCGCGCATACCAGAAACCGGAGACTTTTTTTTGGGCCTTAGCCTCATATTTTTAATTCAATTTGGCAAACAACAAAAACTTTTCTCCAAAACAATTATGCAAACATTCCTTGGAAAGTAGGAGAAGCTTCGATCAACATTCATCGACCCATTTTGTTTTTTAAATATCAACCACATATAACCTTATATGGTAAGGAATTATTTTGTTTCCCCTTCTTTTCTTGCGCAGTTTTATCAAACGAAAAGCAACGATTTCTGATTTCGCAATCTACCTGAAACGAAAGCTGGACATTGTTCGTTGTGTAATTTCCTGAACGACATAGACACATTGGTTGCGCAATGCATTCCAAACGACGCGGATACGTCTTGAGACCATGATTATGTGCACCAAGTATAAAGCATGTTATCTTCTAGAAATAAAATCAAAAATATTTTGAGTGTTATTTTTAATAAGAATGTCTTTTATTTCAAGTCACTACCACTATAGCTATAGTACGCGTGTATGTATACATGCAATTTGGAACAGTGCCCTCAATAGTCAGGTAGCGTCTAAGCCCAACCCCCTCCACCCCAGCTTTTCAAACTTTCCAAGTTGGTGGCTCCGCAAATATGAACAAGAGATTGCCTCTGCTGGTCAAGAGGCCTAACTGTAGCCTTTCCACAAGGTCATCCTGACAAGCGCCGGCAGTTAACCGAGGGACGAAACAGCGAGGCGTTTTGAACGGCGACTTGACACACGTCGAGTGAGCTACAAGCGAGGTTTTCCAAATCCTAGCTTCATTCCAATACCGGATCCAGCTCTATTGCCAAGCCGCATGCCCAAAACCGGTTTACGGAACGAAGCCGGAGTTTGAGAAACGCCGGTATGTCTCATGACCTCGATGACTTTCGGTCGTTTTGTAAACATAGGCTTCGTGCCCGGCTTCGGAACAAGGCCATGTAAGGCCCCTAATCAGACAAGTGGCTTTGTCATTTACTTGCATGGTATGGTCCCACTGGTATGGGGGAGGGGAGGGGGAAGGGGGGAATGTGGTCGTTCAACTATCCCACCCCAACCCCATCGTCGCTACGTCATTGCTTCAGAGATTATTATAAATCGAGGTGGTTCGCAATACAGAATGGCAAACTCTGGTGTGATTTGTCCGGATATCACCAGGGCTAGTTCAGGGTGAATCGTGCGCTTTATGCGGAGGCCACAAACTAGCAAATGTAGGAAGTCTGGTCGTTCCATACAAGCCTTTCTCGTTTAAATCACTTAACATGCTTTATTGGAACTGTGTCATTATTTTAGGTAGTGAGCGTTTGCTTTTTAGGTCCATCATCACCGGTCATACATTCTAACATTTCTGGAAATGATTATTCGAACTGGGAGATATTCAAGTGTAAAAACCTTTTCCACATTTAGAAGGCCACGATTATACACGGGCCGTATATGATGCGTAAAGTTCATGGAAGTTTATTTAACTGTATTTTATTTCCTCAAAGTCCCAATCAATGAGCAAAGCCTACCTCAGGGGCATAACTACGGGGACACGGGGCATATACCCCCACCCCCTGTGGAAGCCGGCCCCAGCCCTCCCCCGCCCCATTTTGAAAACCTGAATTAAAACATTCACTGTAAGCTGTAATAATACGTTTATTTTGCATTTAGTGCAGCCTTTGAAAAAAAAACACGCACCTCAGGTGCCCTACCCCAAGTTAAACCCAAGTTTCTCCGCTGGCTTGAGTACGATTTAATTCCTCATAATCCCGAATATATCCACACAATTTAATAGACTGAAGCGCCAACTGTACATTGAATGAATCACGGCCGGTGTATACGTCACTTGTCTATCCACCAATCACAGTTTGTCGGTGACAAGTTGGTGACGACAAGTCGGTGACCACAAGTGAGTGGTCTGTGACTGACAGATTGTGTGTGTCAATCATAAATTCCATATTTGGATGTGTCACCGACATCCATACAATATCCACCAATAAGAAGCGGCCATTTCAATCTCGGTGACTAGTTTTTATGGTGACTATATAGCCTCAACGACATTAACATTGCTTTCATATCATTAATATGAAGCGAGTCGGTGATGTGTGATTGACAGCGCACAGGAGCCATGCAATCACAATCCAGGTCCGAGTTTTTAGTCACTGCTCAGGAAATCGATGGCACTATTTAAGAAAATGTGGGGCCGTCCACCCTTCACATCAACCACAGGTCACCTTCGGACGACAACCAGAGAGAGAACTGACTGCAAGAACAAGATTTTGCTCGGTGAGTGTTTGAAACAATCATTTTTCCTCTGAAGAAATTTGTTGATTTTGCACAATGTGTTTGAATCAATGCGGGATTCAGATTTTGTTGAATGTTGCTGATTCAATGATTCTCCAAACAGCGAGCGCGGTGGTAGGCTTGATATTTTCCCGTCTTTGTGTGCTTGTGAAAATGTGGTAGCTTGAGGACTGAAAAAAAAACCCAAGATTTTTATGAACAAATTGTTCTTTTTTATTTCACTATGACTCTAATACACGTCTGCTAACAGCAAAACCAGCACGCTAATTCCGATCCAGAAGTTGTGCCTTTTCCCAACGACCACTTTGGAGTTGATAAAGTATTGCGATAATTTACAAATGTGTTTGAAATTAACTTGTTCAGACGGACTTTGTTTGTGCATAACATTCACTAAGCCCGTCTGAAAGAGTTAATTTCAAACACTTTTGTAAATTATCGAGCTATTTTATTTCAGCTCTTATAATGTAAACAGTTGGTGCGGATGCAGACCACGGTTTTGCGAGTTCAAATTTCAAGGCAATAAAAAATGAGGAATTCCTGTCTGGCAATATTTCCGCTACTACTTCCATTGTGCACTCTCAAAAACAAATTGTCCAAATACTTACTGGTTTCTTTACTTCTTGAACAAAAATCATTTGGATTCTTGTCGATATGGATAATACACTACGAAGTCACATTTATGGACTTTTTTAAATTTAGGTTCGACTGTTAGGTTGGACTGTTTTCTGACCGCAGTTTTTCGCAAGTATAAAACATCAAGTTCCCTGCTGTGATTCAGAACAGTAAAGATGTATTGATCATTCAAAATAATATTTCAGAGGAACTACAAAAAACAAGGCTCGCAAAACCTGGACTCTTTATAACCTGGCCAATATTTTTGGCACGATCAAGCACACTCTTACTTTTTGCCTCCCTTTTTCCTATTGACTTTATCGTTTAAATTTTCAAACATGAAATCCTAGTGCAATGTACTCACATTATTTCCGGATATCACTCAAACTCAATCAGAATGAAAAGTTATGCGGAATTTGGTCACGGAAGAACGTATACAGGTATCCGGACATCTCAAAATGCCGGTCTTATTTGTGTTATTATTTGTGGGTATTCTCAGTGCCTTTGAACTTTGTTGTTCAACTGGCATTTTGCTATAGTTCACAGTGCGCCATTCCGGTCTCATCAAGTTACTTTTAAGCATTGCAGGATAAAAGTGTCACTGGTCAGAATAGACTAGAGGGCGCAAATACAAACGCACTGGATCATGATGATGCACACAGTTTTATACAAGTTCAATAGCTGGATGCATTTTGTAGAATTCATGGATAGATTTAATTTTTGGAGAACGCATTTGAGATAAATAGTCAACCCAAATTACATTTTCACTGTACAGACATTTTTTTGGCCGTATTGTACTTGTGGAATTAAGCTATGCCTCCCCACCAGACTCCAAGTTATCTCCTAGAGGATTTTTAATGACTCATATTTTTGTTGATTTGTTTTCAGCCAGCAATCCGCTCAAGTGTTGAAGAGTGCTTCTGCGAGAGAATTCAAGAACTGTGCTTAGGTGAGTGTCTGTTGACATTTTCTTCATTCAAGCGTCAGAATAGAGCAGTGATTTGGTAGGAGACTGTTCCTTTTTTTCTATGCATTTAATCTTTTTGGTCCAAATTAGAAACCAGAAAACGTCATTCAATTACCTCTACGAAAAAAATAATCCTGGCCATGATGGTTAGTCTTCTCAATTATCCCTTCTAAAAAAAAATCCTCCAAGCCATAGTCTCCTCAATTATCCCTTCTAAAAATATCCTCCTAGCCATGATGGTTAGTCGCCTCAATGATCTCATCTAAAAAATATCTTCCAAGCCGTGATGCTTTGTCTGTTCAATAATCTCGTCTAAAAGAATTCCTCCAAGCCATGATGATTACTATCCTAAATTATTATCAACTCTAAAAAAAATAGCTTCCAAGCCGTGATGGTTTGTGCGTTCAATAATTTCTTCTAAAAAAAAATTCTCCTAGCCATGATGTTTGGTCTCCTCAATTTTCCCTTCTAAAATATCCTCCTAGCCGTGGTGATTAGTCTCCTCAATTATCCCTTCTAAAATACATCATCCAAGCCATGATGGTTTTCATTTCAATAATCTCTTCAAAAAAAATCCTCCTTGCAGTGATGATTAGTCTCCAAAATAATTATCCCTTTAGAAAAGATCCTCCTATCCATGATGGTTAGTCTCCTTAATAATTATCACATCTAAAACATATCCTCCTTGCCAGGATGATAGTCTCCTCAATTATCCCTTCTAAAAAAATATCCTTCTAGCCATGATGGTTTTCATTTCAATAATCCCTTCTAAAAAATATCCTCTTAACCGTGATAAGTCACCTCAATTATCCCTGTAAAAAAAACCTCCTAGCCGTGGTGATTAGCCTCCTCAATTATCCCTTTTCAAAAAAAATATCCTCCTAGCAATGATGGTTAATCTCCTCAATGATCACATCTAAAAAATATCCTCCAAGTCCAGATGATTAGTTTCCTCAATTATCTCTTCTAAAACATATCCTCCAAGCCATGATGGTTTTTATTTTAATAATCCCCTCTAAAAAAATCCTCCTAGCCATGATGGTTTGTCTCCTCAATTATCCATTCTAAAACAATATCCTCCTGGCCATGATGGTTAGTCTCCTTAATTATCCCTTTAAAAAATATCCTCCAAGCCATGTTGGTTTTCATTCAATAATCCCTTCTAAAAAAATCCTCCTAGCCGTGATGATAAGTCTCCTCATTTAACCTTTCTAAAAATATCCTCCTAGCCATGATGGTTAGTCTTCTCAATTATCCCCTTAAAAAAATATCCTCCAAGTCATGATGATTAGTGTCTTCAATTATCACATCTAAAAGATAACAGCCAAGCCATGATGGTTTGTCTGTTCATATAATCAATAATAATAATGTTCAATAATCCCTTCTAAAAAGATACCTCCTTGTCATGAGTGTGAGTCTCTGCAATTATCCCTTCTAGAAATTATCCTCCAAGCAATTATGGTTAGTCTCCTCAATTATCACATCTAAAAATTAACTTCTAAGCCGTGATGGTTTTTATTTCAATAATCTCGTCTGAAAAATATCCTCCAAGCCGTGATGGTTTTTATTTCAATAATCACTTCTAAATGAAAATATCCTCCAAGCCGTGATGGTTTTTATTTCAATAAGCCCATCTAAATAAAAATATGCTCCTAGCCATGATGAGTAGTCTCCTCAATTATCCCTTCTCAAAAAAATCTTCCAAGCCGTGATGGATTGTGTGTTCAAAAATCTCTTCTAAAAATATTCTCCTAGCCATGATGGTTAGTCTCCTCAATTATCCCTTCTAAAAATATCGTACAAGCCATGATGATAAGTCTCCTCGATTATCCCCTCAAAAAATATCCTCCGAGCCATGATGGTTTTCATTCAATAATCCCTCTATAAAATATCCTCCTAACCGTGATGAATAGTCTCCTTAATTATCCCTTCTGAAAAAATATCCTCCAAGCAATGATAGTTAGTCTCCTCCATTATCCCTTCAAAAATATCTTCCTAGCCGTGATGATCAGTCTTCTCAATTATCCCTTCCTTCTAAAACACATCATCCAATCCATGATGGTTTCCATTTCAATAATCCCTTCTACAAATATCCTCCCAGCCGTGATTATTAGCCTCCTCAATTATCCCTTTAAAAAATATCCTCGTAGCCATGATGGTTAGTCTCCTCATTTAGCCCTTCTAAAAAATATCCTCCTAGCCATGAGGGTTAGTCTCCTCAATGATCACATCTAAAAAAAAATATCTTTCAAGCCTTGATGGTTTGTCTGTACAATAATCTCGTCTAAAAAATATCCTCTAACCATGATGGTTTTCATTTCAATAATACCTTCTAAAAATATCCTCCTAGCCGTGATGATAAGTCTCCTAAATTATCCCTTCTCAAAACAATATCTTCCAAGTCGAGATCGATTGTGTGTTCAATAATCTCTTCTACAAAAATATCCTCCAAGCAATGATTGTTTTTATTTTAATAATCCCCTCTAAAAATCCTCCTGGCTATGATGGTTTGTCTCCTCAATTATCCCTTCAAAAAATATCCTCCTAACCGTGATGGTTTTCATTCAATAATCCCTTCAAAAAAAATCTTATAGAACTGCGCCTGGAACACACCTTTTTGAACCGTAGCCTTTTTGTTCGTTGTCTTTGAATCAACATGCGATTCAGTTTCAAATTCTCCCTATTATATCTAACTTCGTTCGATGACGTCACAATGCTGAATTGTCGCAAAGACGTTTATGGTAATTCAAAGAATATTTATGGCTGCAGACCAGCAAATAAACTGCCATGGACCTCAGTGATAAATACCCCCACTTGTAAAGATCAGGACAAATACTCACAACTCTCCAAGGTGTTTGAGACACCCATTAAATTACAGCTTATTTCATCATCCTTCATTGTCTGTTCAATGTTTGCGGTATAATCCGATGACCTTTTTGGAACAAAAATCCCACCCAAAGATGATGACCCTGTAGTCCTGTAGCCCATCGCCCAAGGCACAATCTGCCACTTCACAAAACAATGAACACTCAGGTTTATTAGGACAAAAGATATTGCTCAAACAGGGGCAGATCCTGGAATTTTTGCAGGGGGAGGGTCAGGCTCCTAGAAAAAAATATGTCAAATTGTTGTGACAGGCGAACGGGTAATTATTATTACTATAATTGTGATATATTTGTGTGCATGTTTCACAGCGGGGGCTGGGGGGGGGGGGGGGGGGTCGGCCCCCCTCCCCACCCTCTGGATCCGCGCCTGTCAAACCATTTTATCAAATTTTGACCTGATATGATTGTAATTTGATGTATGATGACGTCATGACGACGTCACTAAAATATCCACATCTTCACACTAAGGTTCATGTTCATATCAGGTTTCGTCTTTCTGCAACTTCTTTTTGCATTTTAAATTCACCTAAATTTGACCTACCAGTAACCCCGGAAGGAAAGGTCAGACGACTTTACCTTCGAATATCAAAAATGTTTATCAATCTA
This sequence comes from Patiria miniata, assembly GCF_015706575.1. Lineage (NCBI taxonomy): Eukaryota > Metazoa > Echinodermata > Asteroidea > Valvatida > Asterinidae > Patiria > Patiria miniata. The sequence continues at coordinate 19,058,363 of NW_024037048.1, read as the reverse complement.
TAGTCAATCAGATTTCAAAGTGTGAACATGATTGTTCATTTTGTTTATGATGTTTTGCAGTGAAATTGCTTGTAATTAAATACCTGATGACGTCATTACGACGTCAGAGTATAAAAAGGTATACCTCTGATTCAGTGTTGATGTTTGTTAAAGGTATGAAGTCTGTACTGTTCAGAAGAAAAGTCGCAAATAATAATTGTCAGAAAAAAAAAACAAGAAAGAAAGAAAGAGAGAAATTTCTTAACATTTCCAAACAATGATCGGGTAGTACCCGATCACCCAAATATATCAGGGTTTTGTTGTTCGGAATGAGGAATTCCTGTCTGACATTATTTCCGCCTCTACTTTCATTTCGCACGCTTCAAACTAAATTATTGTTCACATACTGACTGGTTTAATTTTCGAAAAAGTTAAAATCTTGTCACTTTAATGGATAGCACACTGTACATTCATGGAATATTGTATTGTCAAAACAAACGCTATCAGCTAGGACTTTTTCTAGTCATATCTGATTGCAGTTTTTAGAAGAGTTTTAAACATCAGGTTCCCTGTTGATTTCAGAATAGTTTCAACTGATTGTGATTAATGCTTAAACAAATTCACGCACTTTTTAATACTTAAAAAAAGTGTCTTTCTTTGGTTTAAAGAAGACATATTGCGAAAGCTTCAACCTTTATAAATAACCTCACCCATAAAATCAGTATGATCAACCACTCCTTATTTTTTCCTCATTTTGACATTTAAATTGTATCACTTTGATTTTAAAACATGAAATCCTGGTGCGATGCTCTCACATTGTTTCCCGGTAATCACTGAAACTAATTCAGGATCAGCAGTTATGGGGTAGTTGGTCACGGAAGAACGTTTATCAGGAAATCCGGACATCAAAAACATTCCTGTCTTATTGTGTGTTATTGCTCAAGCAGTACCCTTTCAACTTTGTCATTTCGCTAGAGTTCACAGGGCGTTTTGATCATCAAGTTTCATTCAATCATAGCAGGATGAACGAGTCATGAATATAGAGGGCGCAAATACAAACGGACCGGATCGTGATATGATGCACACAGTTTTATACAAGTTCAAATTGCTTTATTTAACTGGGTGAATTTGTAGAAATCATCTATAGAGTTGATGTTTGTACAAATTACTCAGGCTTTCTGTTCGCCTGAAGAGAATGAAGCAAAAGCTCTCGATGAATTCACTCATGTATTTGCATGTAGGGTTCCACTCAGCATGCCGCTGAGATTCTGTTGGATATTTGGACAAACAGCCATATTGATTTTTGGCTTATTTTTCGAAAGTTTTTTGTGATTGGTACAGATTTTCACTAATCAGATATATTTTGTGAGACACGTTTCAGTTGGCACACAGATGGTTGTGTTATCATTTATGTGGATACTCAGTACCCTTTGAACTTTGTTGTTAAACTGTGTCATTTCGCTAGAGTTCACAGTGCGCCATTCCGGTTTGATCATCAAACATTCAATCACTGCAGGATGAACGTGTCACTGAATAAAGAGGGCGCAAACACAAACGGACCGGATCCTGATGATGCTCACAGTTTTATTCAAGTTCAAATTGCTTTATCTAGTTGGATTCATTTGTAGCAATCATGTACAGCGTTGATGTCTGTGCACATTATTCGTCCCTTCTGTTCCCTGTCAAGGGCGGATCCAGAACACAATTTTTTGGGGGTAGCCCCCCCCCCCCCAAAAAAAAATTGGTCCCCGGAAAGTGGGTCCAAAAAATTACGGCGTGGGGTTCAGGGCCCGCTTAATCATGGGCCCCGAATTTTTATGCTCTGTGGCGATTTTAGGAAATTTCTGACCACTTTAACCATTTTTTGTTTCGAAAAGATGGTAGTGTACCCAGTGCCTGCCTTTATTGCGACGTCACTTAAAAACAAAATTGTTGGTGTTTTTTTTTGGAGGGGGGGGGGGGCATGGCCCCCTCCCCCCCGGATCCGCCTTGTCCGCTGTTCGTCTTAAAATATGAAGCACAAGCTCTGTTTGCATGCAGGGTTCCACTCAGCATGCCACTTAGATTCCGTTGAATATTTTCTTGAAATGGCGATAGTAGTATTTGCTGAATACTTTGAAAGTGTTTGGTCAGCTGGTACACAAATAATAATTAAAAAAATATGGGACATAATTCGGTTAACAAACAAATGGGGGCTGATGCTAGTAGTCAAACCGGTGCGCTGATTTCCAATCCGGAACATAATTATTTTTGTAACGATCGTACCTTGACTGCGGTGCCCACCTGATTTCCGCCGCTACTTCCTTGGTATGAGATCGATTGTCCTTGATAATGCAGAAAATGTATGTTCACTGTGATGCCTACAATTTCAAATGCAAGCAATTTAAAAAGAAAACATAGGATTATTTGCTTTTGAATTTTTTTTCGTGAGAAGCAACAAAATGGCTTAAAAACTTAAGAAGGTCGCAACTAAACTGTTGAAGTTTCAGCTCAGTGGATACTATCATTGAGAAAAAGCAGAGAAAACGTATGCACTATTTTATTGAATCTCGTTACTTGATTCCGTGCTTTACGTATAACACCTTAACTATTTTTTTTTAATTTTAAAAACACCTGCAAAGTTTTCAACCGATTTATCAGGCGAAATACTTTCACCGGGTATTTGATACCAGTCTTATCTTCACTCTCAGCATTGCAAGGTTTCTGTCATTAAATGTACTTTTCCGGGCATTTGCACATGATCCTACGTGGCCTTAAATTCTTTTTGCATACAGATTTCTCTCACAAAATCTGGGCATTTGTTTTGGTAGTTATTGCGTTTGATTCGAAAATATTAAATCCTTCAAAGAAGACATGAATATTGTTGCTCGTGCGTGGGTCTGTTCAGGGCCGTTACATGCAGGACGCATTCCGCTTAAAAAATATATAATCAATCCAGATCACATTTCGCCCGACAGAGATTTTGATCTGGGGGTGTTTTACTTGTGAAATTCAGCTATGCCTCCCCCAACAGCCCCCAAGATATCTCCCAGCGGATTTTCAATGACTCATTTTCGTTGGTATTATTTCCAGCTCGCAATCTGCTGAGTGTTGAGGATTTCCTTCGTGATAGAATTCAAGAACGTTACATCGAGGTGAGTGTCTGTTGACATTTTCCTCACTCAATCATTACAACTGAGCAGTGATTCGGTGGGAGACTATATTGTTTCTACATATTTATACACCTTTTGGTCAAAATTTATAGCAGAAAACATTGCTCGAGTGATAGGGCCTATACAGGGTGAGTCAAAAAAGCGAACCCTAATGTCGGGACCATAATAGTGAAGTTCTGCATGTAGCCCTTTCAAAAGCTAGGATATGAAAGCCCAATTCATAGGCTTTTGTTTAGTACAATAATCATTCAAATCACTCATGTACGCTTAGTACATGAGGTTAAGGAATTTTAAACACAACCACCGTTTTAAAGTTCTGTCCACGGATCACGAGAAAGTAAGTGTTCTTTCAGCAAAACGAAAACAAATCACATATGCGTGAATTGTTTTCGTTTTGCTGAAAGAACGCACACCTTTTTGTGATCCGGTTGTGTTTAAAATTGCGTAACTTGAAAAGTACATGAGTGAGTTGAATGATTCTTGTGCTAAAAAGAAAGCTTATAAATTGGGCTTTTATATCCTTGATTTTCAAAGTACTACATGCAGAACTTCAATAAAACAATAGTCCCGACATTTGGGTTTCGATTTTATTTTTACTCACCCTGTAGTAGTGAGGAATTCCCTCCCCTAACATGCACCGTAGAACTGTGCCTAACATTTTGGCCTGCAGTCTTTGCAAATTCCTCGTTAAATTCACCAGGGTGCCCCAAACTAATGGCAGACACACGCTCGAATTTCCTTTCACATTTTTATGGAAATATTACTTTGTCAAAAAAAAGGAACTAAGATGGAAACAAATGTTTAGTTATTGTGTAATCAGATTCTTTGGCATTTATCTTCTTTTTGTATCCTTGTTCATCGTGTTCGCATTTTTTAAAATCAAAATTGTGTTCGCAACCATCGTCTTCATTCTTTCGTGATCGTTGATCACATTGTAATTCGTTTGTTTGTGATTGTTTATCACGTTAGGGAATCATCATAGCATAGGTTTTCCCGTCCAATTTTGCAAGTTGTTTTTGCAATCAGACAGACTGTTCATTACATTTCAAAAAGTGGCAGTTAACGCATTCGATTTTATTTGAATATTTACACCCAGCAAAGAGTGTAGGCAACTTTTTCGTGCAAAGAAAATCCATTTCTTTTGTTGGTTTTCGATTTTGCACTGAGAACAGGCGAATCTGTAAGAGGAAGTTTTCATTTTCAACGAATGTGCAATGGAATAAATCGCCAATGGCCCCCCAAAAAAATATGATTTTTAATTTTTGCAACAATTAACAAACTGGTCACTTAATTGTCCTTACATAAAAACCTGTATTTTGACATAGTATTTTATCGGCGAGTGTTCTAAATGTGTTTCCTTCTATCACTTTGACACTTTACATTGATACAGTTCTGTTCTGTTTTTTCATATTCCCTTCCCAGGCATTCCAATCTTTGAAATAGCTGTACATTCCTTAATCCAAACTTGTCAAAAGCCATGTCATTTTATACTCTGTTGTATCACTATAATACAATACCTTGCTCATGCAACTTCCAAATATCATTGAACTGTCTTACTTTTGAATGCAAATGTTTTATTATTAAATTATAGTAAAGTGTGAAATTGGGCGGGAAACCCTATAATATTTCATATTGAATGAAAGATTTCATTGCTGCTTTAAACTACAAAGTGAACTGGAGTTAAAAGTAATTTTGCCTGGCCAAATGCAACAAAAGCTTAGAATGCCAACAAACTTTTGACCGAGTTCCTATATTGTCTCAAAAGTAGATACATGCCTTTAAAATGATTGGAAACGTTTCAATAATAACGTTTAAACAAATTGAACGCTAATTTCAAGAATCAGTCAATTCGAGAGAAGTTGAACAATGCGACATTAAAACAGGTTAGTTTTTCTTGACGAATTCGGCCAGGAAAACCTATTATTTTAATTACTTGACCGTAATAACTTGGTGAGAAATTTTTCCTGTTTTGGGGTGGCAATGTATCCAAATGAGAAAAAAAATCTCACTCATTTATCTTAATTGATAATAAAATAGTATTCCTGACTAAAGTGTAAACTTAACCAGTCTTCGTTTGTATGTTTTTTTCAGCCTACACTGAATTCCTTGTGATCTCTTCTTGGACCTGATCTTCAAGAACGAACCATCGAGGTGGGTGTGGTGAGGTTTAATTAATGATTCTATCAGGACCTGGGAAGGGGCAAGATGTGCTCCGCCTCCCCCCCCCCCCTCCAAAAAAAATACTACAGCTCCGGAACGCTTCGCCCTATCGGAATGCATTTTGGTGACCTTTCTTAAATTTTATTGGCAGGCGAAATAAAAACAAAATCGATTCGATGGGTTGCCATGACAACCGGTTTTATAAACTAGGCTTTTCATAAATGTTAGCCCCTTGACCCCTCATACGCCACTGTTATATAACAAAGAAAACATTCTTCGAACAATGATTCCTCCAATCTCATGTTTTTGGGGTTTCTTCCCTTCAAATCTGACGGCGGATTGTCATGAATTTTAGACTAGTTCTCCTGTTTATCAAACCTCAATATTTTTTACTACTCTTCCATTTTTAAAAACTATTTTATTGAAAAAAATTCTCACCTGATTTGGTTTAGTTTCATGCTTTGTTTACGTACAGAATGAATATCTGCGTGGCAACCGTTCTTTCAATCGCCCTCCTTCTGGGTAACTCCGTCAACCTCCGAGCTTCCGTTACTGGGCCGGTTGCCTCGGACGGTGATGGTCCTGCGTCTCAGGCGTGTCCGATGTGCTGCCAGGGGCCGGCTGCAATTCCCGGAATACCAGGTCTGCCTGGGTCCCTAGGTCAGCCAGGGTCAAAGGGCGAGCCAGGTCAAAAGGGTGATATTGGACAGAGTGGACCTATGGGTGAGCGTGGAGCAGCTGGGCCTCAAGGGGACGATGGCATAGGCCAGCCCGGAAAAATTGGTCCAAGAGGAGTCCCAGGTGTTGTAGGGCCAACGGGGGAAACTGGTGTCAAAGGTCAAAAGGGTGAGGCAGGGGAGGCACCAGACGACTCCAACCAGCGGGTAGCATTCACCGTGGTGAGGACGAGCGCCTCGGATACCTCTACGAGTAACGACTACCGTTTGCCCTTCCAGGCGACCGAGACGCTTCTGCCGGGTACCAGCTTCGATCTCGAGACCGCCACGTTCACCTGTGGTGTGCCGGGCACCTACGTGTTCATGTTTTCTGTGTGCAAATATCCTTCCAGCAGCAACCTGTCCGTTTATCTCCGGAAGAACGGCGACGTGGTTGTCGCTGGCTTTAGCAATGATTCAAGTCGCCATGAGCAGGTGTCTGGGAGCGCGGTGGTGGTTCTGCAGCGTGGAGATACGATGTATCTCACGATGTACGGTAGGGCGTATAGTCATTCCGATCACAGGACCTCATTCAGTGGCTTCCTCCTTTACCCCGAATAAACACAATCCAACACATAAAGATACACGAGCATTGTGTTGCTGATCTTTTAAATCGCTTTTCATTTTGCCGAAACAATAACCAATGAATTAAAACAAATAATGTTCAATGACAATGTCACAAAATATTATTATTAATGTTTTCGCATTGCGCATGCGCCGATCTGTATACAACAATGGATTTGCCATTTCTTTTTTGATTTTTTGCAAAACAAAATATTTAGCTTCATGCATGAGTATTGAGATATAGTGAAAAGTATGCGTTAAGTTTGTTGACAATTTTCATTGTGTTGATTTTAGACCAATAGGGAAGTATTTTGATGGAATTCTTTTTTCAAAGGAAGCTGGGTCATTATTTTTTTTTTGAAACAAAAGATTTGCAATATAAAAGCAGTGCCACCATGTATCCAGAAATGTTAACAACTAAAAAACAAATTGTGTTTATGGTGTTTTCTCGACCAACCTGAATTTTTTAGGCCAAGTTTCTGACCGCCATTTTTTTTTTATTGCCACACTTGGTCAACATATAAAATAACGTGTTTTTTTCCCGAAAATAAATGCGACTTATTTGTAGTATTGGGTATTTAAAACAGATTAATTAAACACAATAACTGTATCCTAAAGCAACCAAAGTATAAAAGACATACAGAAAAACAAACAAAATATTTTGCTACTACCTACCTGGATAATTTTAGGGCGTTTACTGTAACATGTTATTTTCTTCGCCTTATGTTCCCTGTATGCCAAGCACAGATGATGTCAATTAAATCAATCCCATGCATGTATCAATTTTTATTTCATGTCACGAAAAAAGTCTCAAGTGATTGAATCTGATTTTCTTATAGACTTTAAGCTTGGCATTTGGATTAACAATTGTTTGAAAAATTCTAATGCTTTTCACAACAATTAGAATACACTGGTTTTTATGAAATGATTGCATTATTTTAAACGTTACAATATGTGAGAATTATGTAAAAGTAACAATTGACTTGCTATGAAAACAGTATGCATAAAACCTCATTCTGAGGATTACCAAAAGCACCACCGTTGTTGATAAATACTCTCTTTTTTCGCTTGGCTTCGTTGTGAAAAAAAAACATGATTTTAATTACTTTCAGTTGAAACAGAAACGTGCCCATAGTAATGGAAAAAGAGGAGTTGGCTGTTGTTTTTAAAACCCGCAAAAGTGCGACAAGTGTTTCTTGATTAACGGACTCCAAATTATTTGATGACTTTCATTGTTCTTAATCAGCATTAGTTGATTGCATTCAAGAAACTCACTTTGAAAACATCAGTGAAAGTGTGAGCCCGTTAGATGGTAAAGAAACAATCTCAACGAAATCAATCAAAACAAAGTACAAATTCCATTCAAGTGAGGAGGGTCTTTCAACTGGTTGGAATTGTCCTTTGTCACTTTATCATTTCAAGTGAAATTCGTTGTATCGACTTTTATTTGGATGCCATATTTGGTCAAATGATGCAATTAAGTACGCCCCTGCTGACAGCATATCCTTGGATAATGTCTCCAGCCAGCACATGTACATGTCAGCTGAACAAGTACGCTTCCTGGGAATAGGTAGACTCCTGCAAGAAATCAAAGAAAAGGTTATAATGGACCCTTCCTGCATGTCAATCAAAAAGTGCGCATTGCCCAATCAGATCGCCACTTTTGATCAGGTGACCACAGTAGCTCAGTCAGACTGGGTCACAAGCACTGTTAGATCTATTGCTCACCCCGCCCCCATTTTTTGCACCAGCAGTTAACACACCCCCCCCCCCCCCCAGTATTCTGTAAAGAGTGCCTTTTTACACAAGTAACTTTTAGTTTTTACACAAGTGTCCTTAGTTTTGTTAAAAAAGTTTCTTGTTTCGCCAGCTGCTTTTCATTACGAATTTCTCCCATTTAAAATTCTCTCAAAATCCCACATCCTTTTCGAAGAGAAGATTAATGGGAACATGTCTCCTATGGGGATAAGTATCAGTCTAATCACTCAACGCCTCCTAAAACTTGCCAATTGTGATATGTCCACAGTCAACCTAGGTCACCAACAGGTGGTCTGGGAGCATGGTAATGCCCAACTGACCATGCACTGACTCTGGGTCAGCTAAGTTCAAGCTATACACAGTAATAAGCACTCCTCTGAGAGTTTCCACACCAACTGGAGGGCAAAATATTATAATAAGTGGCCCACACTGTACACATTGTAGTATGCACAGATACAGATAGGATTTGTGCATACACAAATCGTTGGTAGTATTTGATGCAGGTTTCCCTTCATTGTATACATACATACAGTACTGAATCTAGATTCAGAATATGCACTCAAACAATTTGCTGAGAAAGTTTTAACTTCAGGGTTTTTTAACACAATGGAATGAATGCTCAAAGTAAAAAAAAAATAGGCCTATTTTATACAAGTTCAATCATTTACCATTTAATACTGCAGAGTCATCATCAAAATTAAACACTTAGAAATTGGCCCAATCGTAGGCAGGTCGGGAGGGGAGGGGGTATCCTCCAAGGGGTAAACGTATGCCCCCTTGTTTTCTTTGCAAAATTTCTGTGTCCCAAAATTTTACAATCTTCAATGATCCATTTTGATGACAGATACAGCATTCTTCGAATTAGACATCAAGGTATATTTGACTCAATAAAAAAAACAACGAATAATGATGTACAACTGATTAAAGTGCTAAAACAAGAACATTTATAAACAAATATTTTGTTCCCATTCAACTGAATGTTTAATGAAGTTTTTTATTTGCAAAGAATAAACTGTTGGCGCACTTTACATAAAATCAAAGATGTGGCACATTTAATTATGCAAGTACTACTTACACAAAGCAGTTTTGCTAACATGTACAACCGTACTGAAGAAGTGCTGTAAGGCAATACTACAATTCAAAACTTGCACAATAACTTAAGCTTAGGTATTTAAAATAGGGACCCAGGTCACTGATGATGGTTTTAAAAATGTAGCTTCACGTGTTGTTCAGGTTATTTTCAAAAAAAGCAAACTCTTAGGCCTACAACAGTTTGTGGAGGTCTAAAACAGTAGAGTAAAATAAAATAAAGCAACCCAAAACATGGAGAACCACAACACGTATGCAAATAAAATGGACAATGATGAAGTGGAAACCAACTGTACAAAGATGCTCTCCTATTTTTTTTTCTTTATGTGAAATTTCGAAGAGTATGTTGTTTTAAATTTAATCGAACAAATTAACTTGTTTACATTCGTAATTTCTAAAACCACATAAGTCTAGTTGTGCATTAATTGGAGCTGGAGTTCATGTGCATTGAGCCATGTTAATATCCAAATTGAATTCTATGTTTTTACAAAAAAACAACTCAGCAAATTGTTCAAAATTGAATGTTGCAGCATGGAAAAGGATTATTAGTTGCACATAAAGAGTAAAGGAAGAGACACAAGAGCATAATTGAAAAAAATTATTGTAACATAATACATGTACACACAAGACACGCATGAAATCTCTTAAATCACTTAGGCTATATGACGCTATGGGAAAAGACAATCACCAGATTCTCTGTATATAATGAAAATTAATTGTAAAGATACTCTAAAACAAAGTACATCAGTTCAAGAAAAATAAATTGATTCATAAAACTTCCAAGAAGAAGCAATATAAACCACTGACTTAAGAGTCTTGCATTTGTAAAATACTTCGCTAGAATGAGTACAATCAACGGTACGATTCATAAGGGCCTTTTTGTAGAACAAGAAGTCTATATAAACAATTTACACTTGCACTACCCCAAGCAACAAAATCATAATTATTGCATTATAAATATCCTGCGAAATTTCAAACGGAAAATCTCTCTGGATAAGTACATTGTACATGTATAAGGCACATGTTAATTCCATGACAGCTAGCCCTGAAACTCAGAAAGTAATACTATCTGTAGACTGTTGATTAATCGGTGTTATACCAAAAAATTGGTTGGAACTGACCTATATGATTTTTCTTTAAAGATGCATTCCGATCTCTGTCCTTTTCAAAAGATCAGGCTCTATGACGTAAAATTCCAAATGTTAATTACAATGAAACTATTCGTTGTTCAGAATTTTAAATTAAAGAGTTTGGTATAAATGAGCAACAGCAGAGTTGTAATCGTCCACTGTAGTTGTTTGCTTTTTCTGTTCGATGCTCAGCCACTTCTTCGCTTTCCACATTTCCAGATATTTGTGTTCTTCAATATTAGACAGCCCTGAATACTCTTTGCAGAAATAACTTTGCTTGTTCAGGGAATGAAACCTTGTGAGTACTTAAATGATGTTTTCTTTTTGAATTAGCGTAAAATAATTTTTTTACATTAAGATTGTAAGCCTTACAATCTTAATGTTGAAAACAATATTTTATTTTACGCAAATTTAAAACAGTCTTAGACTGTTTTGATTTACGTGTACTTGTCTTTGTTTTTTTAATGAGACTTATCATACGTGTTTTCTTACAGACATGTTTGTCACAAAGTGTTTGTTGCTGATTCATTTTTCCTGAGTAGTTTGTTAGGTCCGGCATGTAATCGTTTGCTTTCAATAATGCATCAAGGATGAATTTGTTTTCTGCAACCGAATATCTTACAATATCTGGAAATGTCTTGGAATTGATTTTTGCTTGCTCATTGACAAGGACATGGTACATTTTTGTTGACTGTCCCTTAGTGTTGCCTTAAAAAAACTGTATACCAGGTAACAACCATTAAATTAATCATTACCGTTACGGAGTCAACTTAGTTTACTGTCTCTTGATTCATTACAAATATTGGTCTGAGTAATCTTTACCTGGCAATGAAATGTTATCAAGGCTTACTGCAGCTCCGTCTTGCAGGAAAATAAGCCTTTTGAAGGGATCCACTGTTTGAATATTGCCATTCCTCAAATCATCCTGCCATCAACTGTTTCAACCAGATCGTCTCGCTGGCACTCTCTAAAAAACTGCAAGTGTTTCCTCTTAGTCTTACACTGTCTTCTTTTGGTGGAGGCTTGCCTGCAGCTTTCTGTAATGATGATAATTGACATCAGGATAACATTCACTCAAAAGCAAAATATTCAAACGTAAAGCTGTATGTTCACCGAAAGCAAAATATTCAAACGTAGGGGTGTATGATTTTTTTGGATTTATTGGGGAATATTGGTGTACATGTATTCATGCACTGAGATGTTTGGTTAACCTTGTTCTGCCAGAAAGGTCTAGATGCAAACATAAAATGTCATATTATTGTTAACCTTGCTTCAAAATGGCATTTTGTGATATTCATGTACATGATCATAATTGACCAATACGGGACAACCTTCCAATATTTTTCTATGAGGTTTATTGGGGTTTCATGATCATAGCCTATATGTTGTTCTGATAAAGAAAATACAAGTAAGAATTCTGTATCACAACAAATTTCACAGGAAATATTTATCCATTATTCAAAATGTTGCTTAGGCCTACTAGTAAATAAATAAAATGATGCCATTTCACTGATCCTATCAAATTGGGGTTTTTCTTTTGGTACGTATGGTACATATAAGATCGTTCATCGTGAACTCTGCGTCAGATGTTAATTGTTGGCATTCATAAATTTCAAGTATCCTTTTGTTGATTAGATATTTATTTTCCAATCAAGTTGATTGAGTATATGAGAAGGGGTGAAATATCCACTCATCTACAGTTTGTTGATATGCCTACAACTAATTAATGTATGGGATGTTATTTTTCAACATGTTACTTACGTCTCTGTTGCTCTTCATAGTGAAGTATTGGATGTCTAATCGAATCCTCATCCACCCAGATATCATCTCCAGGATATATCCTGTAAAACTCACTAGATGACCCATATCATTATCATCTCTGACTACATGTACCTTAGCAGCACACCATCTTTCTAACTCATCAATCACCTGAACCCGACTTCCAATAGAGAATTTTCCTGCCTGTTTTGTCTTCAAGGTTTTCTAGTCGATTTTTATAATCCTACACATAAAAGCTGGTGGTTTGCAGTAGTGACCACTACCATCAGTGGATGAAACAAATCAGTCAATTACTCGTTACCCACGTGGCATATGGTGTACCTGTAGAGGTCAATAGGCCATATATACTTGGGCTGACCACCACAAGGGGGTATTAAATTTATGTCCATTGGGGGGAGCTGTCACTTAGGAATGGATGTTTTCTTTCCGAGTTAGAAAGGTCTAACTCGGATTCGTTTAAATGGGAGAAATTCGTAATGCAAGAATTTTTGGTATTTCGTGTGAATGTCAGCAATTGTGCCGCCATGAAAAGCGCCACCCATTGACCTACCGCCGTTTGCGAGTTAACCACGCCCCTTAGACAACTCTATAAGCCATTTCGCGGATACCGCCATCTTTAAATTATTTTTTTTGAAGGGGGGGGGGGAGGCATTACAATGAAAATACGTCTCATCATGCAACTGTAGCTGAGAATGATGGCATGACTTTTCATTGTAATGCCCCTCCCCCCCCCATTTCAAAGATGGCGGTATCCGCGAAACGGCTCATGGAATTTTGTACGTTGACTTTTGTTTGTCTCAGATTTTGGCGTTCTGCGTCCATTTGTATATCATGTTTAGACAATATTTTACAAGCTGCGTTGACGCAATTCCACCGTGACAGGTTAATTGTCCGATAGTGGCCATTATCGCCGGTTTGTACTTACATGACAATGAGCTGAGCCTCCTGGGAATGTTGGCGAAGCAATTCACGGATCCGCATCTGTCTGTTGGTCTGAAAGAAAAAAAAAGATTTCAGGCGAAAAAATGTCGTGATTTATTGATGTTTACTAAAGTCGAGTTCCATGCACTTGGCAAATCAAATGAACTGAGAGTTGTACGAAAAATGGATTGAAAGTGATCAATCTCATTATTGAAAATCAGCCTCCAGAATGTCAAAGGTTGGACCCAATTAACAGATGTTGCAAGACTGGACTTACAATCACAAAAACCAGGGACTAAGCGTAGAGTGGACACTGGGAAAGGTTTAAGTGTATTGTCTCCATACATGGACAAAAGAGGGCGCTTTATAGTCAAACAAGCAGAAGCCGGAATGAGGGACACTTCACTGGTTCACTCATGCTGGTTATCGTGTATTTGGTACCAGCATTTATAAGCCACGATGGCGCCCAAACGGCCCTCGTTTATAGTTTTCTGTGGAGGGGGGGGGGGGGGGGGTGCTTGAGCGCAAGGAGGAGATTCTACCTTCTCGTTGAGCGTAGTGACTTCCTCCTTGCTGATCTTCCAAGGAAACTTCTCTGTGGTCTCCCCTGCTTCCTCATCCAGCATCCAGGGTTTGGACAGCTCCTTGAACCGTCTCAGGCTCTACTTCTTGGGCTTCTTGTTCTGGTCCGGGATGACCTCCACGTCCGAGCAGTTGATGCAGAACTTGCTGAGCATGTTGGCCATGTTCATCTTCTCCCTGTCCATTTGCTCCTTCTTGCCCATGGTGGCAAAGACGCGCAGCTTGCATTTCCCCAGTTGGATTTCATGGAGATGAGGTGAGGGATGAGTAGGTCAAGCCTGGGCGGGGGGGGGGGGGGGGGGGGGGGTTCACAAACAAAAATTATACAGAGCATTTTTTCCCTTTGACATAAAGCATGTGTTTCCTTAGACATGCAGCCATTCAGAATAACCTGAGAGATCTCTGAAAAGGCTCCATGAAATGAATTGGACACTGAAACATAAATAAAAATAATAAGGCCTACCAAGAACAAAAAGTGTGGTGTTTTCTATTACATATAAAAAACAACTGTGTGGTAGGGTAGATACAAATCTGTTTTGGGGGTTTGACATTTCTATAGCCTGAAAATATAGGGTGGGATGATAGTCATTGAACTTTTTCTCTCTATTTTGCATGCATTAGTTAACATGTGAATCATTCTGCACTTCTGACCAACTTACACAAAAATAAAAATAAAGTTTATAGTTTTCACTATAGAAGAGGGGGGGGGGGTGCTTGAGCGTAAGGAGGAGATTCTACCTTCTCTTTGAGCATGGTGACTTCTTCCTTGCTGATCTTCCAAGGAAACTTCTCCGTGGTCTCCAGGCTGCTTCCTCATCCAGCATCCAGGGTTTGGAGAGCTCCTTGATGATTGTGTTGGTCTTGATCTTACCCAACCAACAGCACAGAACTCCATCTTGGGCAAAATCTTGTCCTTGTACCAGCCTTCAGAAAAAGAAAAAAAACCAGTCAATTGTTATTTAATGATCGTTAACTTGGTTATATCGTTAAGATCGGAGTAAACCTGAAGTTAACACAACCTAGATATACCTCACGGTATACCAAACGTTAAATCTGACACCGTGGCAGCAAGGAGATTTCCACCTCTCTATGAATATGCCTTTGAATGAGCATGACGACTATTTATAAAAGATATAGACATATATCATACTCGGCAATAGGGATAGTCAGTGGAAAGAACTTGGGACAGGTGTGTACAAAGTTACGCGCAAGACTCAGACTTGTTTTAAGCGAATTACTGAGAAGACGACCATAATTATTGGTATGAGGATACTTTTATTATGGAGTAGATTAACCATCTTGGTTAGGGGGATATTTTTTAGAGGGGAATTATGGAGGAGACTAACCATCTTGGCTAGGGGATATTTTTCTTAGAAGGGAACTATGGAGGAGACTAAACCATGCTTGGCTCGGAGGGTGCTTTTTTTGAAGGAAATTATGGAGGAGACTACCATATTGGCTTGGAGGATATTTTTTTTAGGAGGGAATTACTAAAGGGACTAAACATCTTGCCTAGGAGGATATTTTTTAGAAGGGAATAATGGAATAGACTAACCATCGTGGCTAGGAGGATATTTTTTTAGAAGGGAATTACAGAGGAGACTAACCATCTTGGCTAGGAGAATATTTTTTAGAAGGGAATTATGGAGGAGAGGAACCATCATGGTTAGGAAGATATTTGTTTTAGAAGGGATTTATTGAGAAGACTAACCATCCCGGCTAAAGGACATTTTTAGAAGGAATTTATGGAAGAAACTAACAATCTAGGCTAGAAGGACATTTTTTTAAGAAGGGAATTATGGAGGAGACGAACCATCATGGTTAGGAAGATATTTGTTTTAGAAAGGATTAATGGCTAGGAGGATATTTTTAGAAGGAAATTATGGAGAAAGCTACAACCATCTTGGCTAGGGGAATATGTTTTTAAAGGAATTAATGAGGATATTAACCATCTTGGCTAGGAGGCTATATTGTTTTTTTTCTTTTTTTGTGAAATTGTTTTATAGAAGAATATTTCATCAAGTATTAAATATCGTGACAAAGGACGAATTAGTTATAATGCAGGCTAGGGGGCTTACTTTGTTAATGAGGAAAAAGGATTTTGATATCTGAAGGAAGGAGGTTAATGGAAACATTTTCCAGATCCCAAACCATACCTGACATCGCACCCCCCTCCCCCAGCCAAAGCTAGATCCACCCCTGTTTAGGATTTCACGCTAGTTTCTGCTATAGTGAGTAGGTTTGCGTAATTGTGAAGTAAGTGCCCTTAGATTAGCCACTCATTATTTTCATGGGAATCGCCAACACTACAACAGACATTTTTGCATGACACTTAGAAATTACAGCTTTTGCAAAAGTGTAAACAATCAGTTACAGGGGATAACTTCTGTGCTTACAGGGATAGCGCAGGATTTCGGTGCTAGTGTGCTAGATCATCAGCACAGAATTGTGTGCTTAAACCATGAAATTGAGTCTATTGAGTTAGTAGTGGCTTTGTGTACTTACATGACAATGAGCTGAGCCTCCTGGGAATGTTGGAGAAGCAATTCACGGATCCGCATCTGTCTGTTGGTCTAAAAGAAAAAGAAAGATTTCAGGCGAAAAAATGGAGTGATTTATTGATGTTTAATAAAGTCGAGTTCCATGCACTTGGCAAATCAAATGAACTGAGAGTTGTACGGAAAAATGGATTGAAAGTGATCAATCTCATTACTGAAAATCACCCACCAGAATGTCAAAGGTTGGACACAATTAACAAATGTTGCAAGACTGGACTTATCACACAAACCAGGGACTAAGCGTAGAGTGGATACTGGGAAAGCTTTAAGTGTATTGTCTCCATGCATGGACAAAAGAGGGCGCTTTATAGTCAAACTAGCAGAAGCCGGAATGAGGGACACTTCACTGGTTCACTCATGCTGGTTATCGTGTATTTGGTACCAGCATTTATAAGCCATGATGGCGCCCAAACGGCCCTCGTTTATAGTTTTCTCTGTGGAGGGGGGGGGGGGGTGCTTGAGTGCAAGAAGGAGATTCTACCTTCTCGTTGAGTGTAGTGACTTCCTCCTTGCTGATCTTCCAAGGAAACTTCTCCGTGGTCTCCCCTGCTTCCTCATCCAGCATCCAGGGTTTGGACAGCTCCTTGAACCGTCTCAGGCTCTCAGTCCTTGGGCTTCTTGTTCAGGTCCGGGATGACCTCCACGTCCGAGCAGTTGATGCGGAACTTGCTGAGCATGTTGGCCATGTTCATTTTCTCCCTGTCCATTTGCTCCTTCTTGCCCGTGGTGGCAAAGACGCGCAGCTTGCATTTCTCCCAGTTGGATTTCAAGGAGATGAGGTTGGGATGAGTAGGGTCAAGCCTGGGGGTGGGGGGGGGGGTGGTGGTGGGAGGTGGGGGCTGAGGGGGGGGGGGGTTCACAAACAAAAATTATACAGAGCATTATTTCCCTTTGACATAAAGCATGTGTTTCCTTCGACATGCAGCCATCCAGAATAACCTGAGAGATCTCTGAAAGGCTCCCTGAAATGAATAGGACACTGAAACAAAATAATAAAGCCAACCAAGAACAAAACGTGTGGTGTTTTCTATTACATATAAAAAAAAAACAACTGTATGGTAGGGTAGGTAAAAATCTGTTTTTGGGGTTTGACATTTCTATAGCCTAAAAATATAGGGTAGGATGATAGTCATTGAACTTTTTTTCTCTATTTTGCATGCATTAGTTAACATGTGAATCATTCTGCACTACTGACCAACTACCTGATTCTACCTTCTCTTTGAGCATGATGACTTCTTCCTTGCTGATCTTCCAAGGAAATTTCTCCATGGTCTCCAGGCTGCTTCCTCATCCAGCATCCAGGGTTTGGAGAGCTCCTTGATGATTGTGTTGGTCTTGATCTTACCCAACCCACCAATCTAGACGGAAACCAATCAGGAAGGAAAATTTGAATGCATTTGCTCTAAATAAATTGTCAGCTACATGTAGGTCTTGGAAAAGACCAAAGTTAGCGCTGCAAAAAGCGAAAAACCTGGACAAATCTGGTTTAATGATCTTGTTATACATTTTGCAACTTTGACGTAATTTTTTAAAGACCTGCTTAAATTTTACTCAAACTGTTCATCAAAATTCATTCCGCAAAGTCTTTTTCAAGTTCTCAACTGTGAGTACACATTTCGGTACTCAAAATACTCATCGAAATATTCATTAAAATAATTCACCAGAGGTACACAAGACTTGTAAAACGGTACTCAACTAATACAAAACCTCAGGATTCATTAAAAACAAATGAATCGACTCATAAAGTAGTACTCAGTAAAAAGTAGTCTACTTGTCAAAAAAACTTACTCAACTCATACTCGACTTATCGCAGACTGCTTCACTCGTCAAGCAGACTCGACTTAAAAGACCGGAGTTATCAAACAGTACCTCAACCCATTTAAAACTGGTGTTTCAGAGTCCCTAACTTAACTCAACTAAACTCAACTTAAATAGATTCAAGTTGCAAACACGGGCAAAGTTTTTGTATTCATTTTCCATTGATTAGACGCTGGAGTCATTCTGAACGACTGCAACACTCAATCTTTGGACGACTTTTATGTGTAGTTGCTCCTCAATGTTTCAAACGTCAAACTTAATTCAACTCTTTGGAATAATTTAGTTCGGCACTTCTCTGAATGCTAGTCTGAAACGCGTGTAGTTGTCAAAAGGTACACAACTCATCAAAATGCAGAAAACTTGAGCTATCCACGCATACTCAGGTCTGACCCTGATCCCCCTCATAAGCCTACCTGCATGAGTGCCTGTGCCCCGGTTCTTAGCGTCGGGTTTGCTACCATGGCTGGGAATGCCTTGATCTTCTGAACATCCACCCATTTCTCCTGAGAGTCTGTCAGAAGCTCCATCCAATGTGGACTCTGCTCACCCTGTATGAAAGGCGGGACAAAATTTCCCCTTAAAGCTTAGCATCTATACTTTACTAAAGAAATTAATACTCTACTAAAATAATAATTAAAAATTGCCCAGTCTGCCTACCGTCAGTATTATAGCACAGAGACAGCTTTACTTAAGATAAGAAATGATTTATTAATGGCTATGGATGGACAACAGGTTTCTTTGTTAGTTTTCATTGATTTGAGTGCCGCCTTTGACACAATTAGACCACAACATTTTACTAAATACCCTCCAGAGTAAATTTGGTATTTATGGTACTGCTCTTAAAATGGTTTCATTCTTACTTGTCTGGTAGATCCCAACGACTGTTTCTATAAATGGTAATTTCTCTCAGCAATTTAACATTGATTATGGCATTCCACCAGGCTCTTGTCTTGGGCCTTTGTTATTTATTTTGTATACAAGCCCACTGTTTGACATCATTAAGACCCATCTTCCACAGGTTCATTGATATGCTGATGATACCCAGCTGTATATTTCTTTTAGCACTGACAACTCAGAAAACTCAAAGATTGTCCTTAGCAGCTATGGAGAGCTGTATTCAGGATTTACGTAACTGGTTGTTGGCTAATGGTTTAATGCTGAATGACAGCTAGTACAACTGAGTTTATGATTATTGGGACCCACAAGCAGTTGTCTAAAGTTAACCTTGATTCCATTCATGTTGGTGATTGTATGGTTACACCTGCACCCATTACTCGTAACTTAGGCTCATGGTTTGATGTACAATTGTTAGTCAATACAGAGGAAAATTAGTGAACTTACATGTATATGGAAATCTTTCCCATTCCGGAATCGGACTTTAAGCGCATTTTATTTTGTATACTTTCAGTCACTGCTCAGTTCATTGAATTTGAAAATGATTGTAGGTGATCAGGGAAAATATGGTAATCCTTACTTTTAGGACACCTCTATTTTGTACGAGTTCTGTTCAAAACTGACTTTTGCAGATGACTGTCCAGTAGTACCAAAGTGACTTTGGCAGGCTAAAGAAGTCTTTTTTCTTCAGACAAACTCATGTTAGTTATAATTTTGAAAGCACTTTCAAAGAAAATGTGACTTTCCTACCTTTTTTGCAGTTTGCCATCTCAATTGCTTTTTAAATTTATTTTCTGTTTGTCATCGTCGTCTTTAACCCCTCATAAATCAAAACCCTGCCCTCTTTCTACAAAATCAAACCTGCTGATATTCAACAGGTGTCATTGCCAAATTATCAAATGTGTCAATAAATATCAGAATGTAACTTTTGAGTGTCATTCAGCTGTTAATTTTGGTGAGTCTTTTAACCTTATAATATAGGAATGGGGTCCTAAAAAAAAGTAAGGATTACCGAAAATATTTAGTTGGTGGGTTTTTTCCAATTTGGTACAACTATAGAATGTAATATTGGCTCTTATCTGCTTTTTTTTTAGCAAATGTACTCTTCAAATGCTCTGCCTATAATGAATTGACTAATTGAAGTGTGAATAAAAAGTCTAGACGTGATGACTTACATGTACGTTATCGATCGAGTTGTCTGCTACATGAGCCTACTGCATGACTGCGGACAATAATGGGATATCATCAAACAACAGGCGGCGCCCTCTTCACAATTAACGGTGTGAAAAGTGACAATCTCATAACCCGTAAATTCCCGGTCGCATTAATTCCTTCCTAACGAAACCATTTCCCAATTCCTAAGCAAACAGAAAAACGGATAACGAAACCCACTTCCCAAATTCCTTAGCAAAAAGAAAAACGGATAACGAAACCAATTCCCATTTCCTAAGCAAAATGAAAAACGGATAACGGACTTCGAATCGAAAATCCATTCTCGACAGCAAAACGGATAACGAATAACGATTCCCACTTCCCGACTCGAAAGCAAAACGGACAACGAATAACGATTCCCCACTTCCCAAATCCTATCGAGAAAGGAATTTGGATTTCTCAATGCATGATGGGAAAATTCGGATTTAGAAACTTTTTCGCAACTTCGTCCCCAGGGATAACTTTATTTTGTAACTTTCTTTCCTGTATTAAGTACCTGTCAGTGCGTACCGCTCAACACTACGTAAACGAGATTGTATTTGACACCGTTAATTGTGAAGAGCGCCACCTGTCGTTTGGTTATCCGACATCAACATTATGGCACGTATGGATAATGTAGCGGTAGGCTAGGCCTGTACATCAGGTAAGTCTGGACTATTTACTTGTCAAAATTCAACTTCCTTTCGGCGTACTGGAAAGATTCGCATATCTGGACATTACTCAATTTTCCCTTCAGTGATTTATGCCACCATTCCTGTTTAAAACGTCCAAAAATATTGGATTTAGCAGGGAAATTTGTTACCAAAAAACTATAGTCGGAGTCCTTACTTTAGTTACCATCGCGGTAATCCTTACTTTTAGGACCCCGTTCCTATATAGGAAGGGAAAGACTCACCAAAACAGTTGACTAAATGACACTCAAAATTGACATTCTGATATTTCTTGGCACATCTGAACAATTGGCAATGACACCTTCTTGAATATGAGCAGGTTTAATTTTGTGGAAAGAGGGCAGGGCTTTGATTTATGAGGGAAATTCAGGGGTAAAAGACGACAATGACAACCAGAAAACAGACTCAAAAACCAAGAAGGCAAATGTGAAAGCTCGCTGCGATGAAAGCTCGATGCTGATTGGCTGATAAAAAATAAACATCTTAGTCCCTATTTATTTTTAGTCTGGTTCCCAAAAGATTCAGGGGTACAACTATAGAATGCAGGGCCACTTTACTCTACATCCGCGCCTCCGTACGGCTGCGTGGAGGTGTGGAGCCGCAGTCGACCTACCTCCGAAAATCGATTGCCGCAGTCGATCTACCTCCGAAAATCGATCGTGGAGTCGTGGGATCAAAATAAGGACAGCACATAAAAAAATAAAACAGCACACCGTGTAAACTCAATGGCGCCCCCAATCACCAATCAGTAGATAGATTTGTCACAGTAATTTTCTTCTCCTTTCGGGGAAGGGCAGGGTTTTAAGAAATCATCCTGCAGGGATATATAGTCTTTCAAAGTTTAATCAACTTGAACGTTACAGGGAAAATATCAGACTTTATTCAGGGGATGTTTTGGTAAAACATTCACTATGAAAAAAAAAAGTTGAGATTATTATAAAAACCACAATTCCCACATACCGCGATAATGGGGAGTCCACCTCCATTCGCACATTCCGAGCATGTCTATTTTCACAGGCATTTGAAAAGGAAGAGTTATACAACCTAAGAGACAGGACAATTTGGGAAGGTTGGCGGGCAATCTCTATTCCAAACAAGAAACGTGATAAGTACCGTGATAATACGGTGTTCCATCCTACATGCTTACTGCCACTGCCAGCATCCTATCTGAAAAAAAAACACCACGGAGACATATATAAATGTCCAGAACTCCAGGTATGGAATCTTTCTGGAGTATTTTTTAACCCTAACCCACCTCACTCCTCCAAAATCCTCCTGGCGGTTTAGGAGGATTCTAGAGGATTGAGGATGAATGGTGATTGAATCAAATGAGGATTCTGGAGGATTGAGGATGAATGGTGATTGAATCAAATGAGGATTCTGGAGGATTGAGGATGAATGGTGATTGAAGCACAAGAGGATTCTAGAGGATTGAGGATGAATGGTGATTGAAGCACATGAGGATTCTAGAGGATTGAGGATGAATGGTGATTGAAGCACATGAGGATTTTGGAGCCGGGAAGTTCCTCCATGAGGGTGAATGCATTTTGTGGCAGGACTGTCTGATGATTTTGAAGGATTTGGCGTTGGGTTATCCTTCATTTAAACACGAGTGCAAAATTTTGGGATGAGGTGGATTTTGGAGGATTGACGATGAATGCATTTTGAGGCAGGACTGAAACATTTTGAAACATTTAGGCGGAGTTGCAAAATTTTGGAGGATTGAGGATGGTTCTGAGCAAAAAGGGCCTAGGGGGTTATTAATGCTTCAATTGCATACATTGTTAGACTTTCTTTTTGTAGCTCCATGATTGTATAGTCATTCTTCCAGAACTGTAAGTGTAAGGGTTTTAAACTAAGTTCAGGAAGTATGGTCAGGCCCTACAGGCCCCATTTTTATCGTTTGTAAATTTGTCAATTTTTTGGGAAATTGTTCTCAAATTTCACAGTAATTATTGTCAACCAAATTCTTCAAACAATGCCCTTTCCAATAATAGCAGACGAAAACAATATTTGAACTAAACCTTATGAATTAGAAGGTTAAGATGTTAAAATAACTTGCTTTGCTTTGTTTCTTGAAGTTGACAGAGTTTGAAGGTTCTACCAAGGATGTCAACTGTGGAGCACATACAGGATGCAGAGCACAGTGATGACGTATCACCATGGCAACACGTATCGCTCAAGATCACTTGAATGAGATTGTACCGTACCTGACATCATTAATTGTAAAGAGCGCCACCTGTTGTTTGGTTATCGATCAACATTAATGCAGCAGATAATGCAGCGGTAGGCTATATAGGCCTGTACGTCAGGTAAGTCTGGACTATTTATTTCTCAAAATTCAACTTCTTTTCGGCGTTCTGCAAAGATTCCCATTTATCTGGACATCACTAATTTTTTCTCTACAGTGACCTATATCACCATTAAAAGGGATAATATGTCCAAAAATGTAGGATTTAGCAGGGGAAAGTTGCTACCATGGCATGCCTACTGAGAAAACATGTCAAAGGACATTTCCTAGTCTTTGTTGGTCAGTGACGTCTGAGGTATGGGAGTCTCTCCGGAGTATTTTTGAATGCTTTGCATACATTGTTGGGTAAGACCTCTTTTTATCCCTCCATGATTGTATAGTCATATAGTCAGCAGGGCCAGGGCCTATTGTTTTTAGTTCACCGCACCTACCCCAATTAACATGATTAAGAACCCAGTATCAATGCACACATATAGTGGTGTTCCCTAACGTGGCGCACTGCGACGTTTCTCCTGACTTTCCTCATGCACGGTTGCCAAACTTCTTTGTTGATAAACTTCAAATTCATTCAGTTATTACTGGTACTTTTTCAGTAGTGTTTGCCATTTTAACTTCTGTAAACAATTTCACTGTCATACAATTTTGAGCAAAATTTCAAAACGGTGGCGTTCGGAAATTCGCCAAAAATCAGCTTAGTGTTCCCTAACACAGCGCACTTGCATAAATCTTGGAAAATTCCAGGTTAACGCTAAAAAAGTTATTTAAAGTTAGCAAATTCTTAATTAATAATAAATATATCGCTACTTTACCCAACTAGAAGTATGTCAGAAAATTATTTTCTTATTTTTGGGTGAGAATATCAGTGGTGAGTTGAAGGTAGATTGTTTCTTGATTATAATTTGAGTTAGAAATGTGATTCGGGTTTGTAACTTCAGGGGTTGCCCTTCAGGAAAATCAAGTTTGGATTGATTTGGGGGTCAAAATGTCAAAGGTCAATGTCATTGGTCAAGGTCTAGGTCATTGTTTTGACCAGCAATTATCCTACTATACATGAACTTGTAATTTCACACCTTATATCAACAAACTCAGGCCGAGGGGTTTCAACAGCACCGCTATATTTTTTTAGGAAAGTTGCAGTAATGTTTATTGATTCATTCTATTTCATTAACAGCTTTGAAAATGGAGTTGAGGCCAGACAGACAGGGGGCATAGGACTGCATATTTGCTCGCAGGTCATTTTATGTAATGCATTTAATGTTAGACACTATTCGTTTGTGAACTTTTCTCCAAAAACCTGACAATGTTTATTGCCAATCGCCCTCTAATATTCAGGACCAATTTTTTTGAATTATTCTTGACCATTTATTTGGTGAACAATTTTGACCATCGTCTGACTAGAGGCGTTTGCATGTTGATATTAGTGCTCAGGCATCAAATTACGTCAGGTATCGACCACTAGTCTCGCCCCAACTTGCTCATAGTTGTATCTGTGGCATGGTTTAGCTGTATTGGCCCTTTTGGGGGAAAAAAACTTGAGTAGTGCAGGTGGGAAAATTATCACAAAAACCAAGATGACATTTTGTGTGTTTACGTTTCTAGAGTTACTTCAACAACGACGATAGGTTCAACTACAACTATGCGCAGGCCAAAGCCACAGCAGGCAGCTACAAGGAAGCACAGGAGGTAGGTTGGACTCCCGGACCCAATTTTCGTTGTTGCGCCCTCAATAGTTGGCCAGTCATGGCGCAGTGACTCGTCATGGTGCCTGAACTAGTCCTGGTGCCTTTCATTTGCAAACATCAAAAACCCAAACTACCAAGTTATTATGAAATACCTGACTGTTAGGGAATAATAGTCTCAAGCATCCTGTGAAATCACGGCACCTGGTGTGCTGTTATTTCCAAGACAAGTGGAATTTTGTATCAATTTCCACCGATGGTCGGCCCTGTTTGAGAGAGAAGCCTGACTTTCTGTCTGTTCTCATCCATATACTGTTGCCGTATACCTAAATGTAGAACAAAAAGATATTGCAATAGCTTGTTTTCCCACGTGCTGCATCTCTTTGGAATTCCTTGCTTGGTGCTTATTTCCCTCCAACCTATGATCTGTCCTGATTCAAGAGGAGTGTGGAGTGCTGTGGCCTCGTGGTTAAGGGCGTTGGATACGTGGTCTGCGGTAAAGCTGCAGGTTGTGGGTTCGAGTCCAGCCTGGGGTCATGGTGCGTGTGCCCTTGGGCAAGGCACTTTGTTACTCATTGCTTCTCCCCACCCAGGAGTAATAGGCTCTCAGCTTTGGTCCAAAAAATGGGCCACCGGTACCAGACGATCGAAAAGAGCAATGCTCATAGCGATTTTTTGAAAGGCACATCTAGAGTTGGAGAATGTGTGATAGCTTTGCAGTGTGAGTGGTGGCAGTGTTATCACTTTTGATTTTTGTTTTCAAAATTGCCGTCAATATGCTTGAACCGGATCAATTGTATGTTGTAGCAAGCATGTTTTAGCCACCATTTTAAAAAGGAAAAAAGGGATAGCACCCAAAAAGCTGCCACCGCTGCAATGCTGTCACATATTTTCTGACTAGAGGGGTGCATACCTTGCCAAAAATCACAATGAGAATTAGTCCCCTCATTTGATACTGACCAAACCCCCACACTGATGGCTTATAAGTGGGTGCCTATGAGGGCAGAGATGGTGGGGTTGATTTAGCTGCTTTGCTCCGACTTGTAGCCCTGTATATCTGGAGTGGCTTTTAGCCTTGTTCAGGGCAAATAGGCATAAAAAAACAAGTCTAAAACCCGGATGGGGATCTTTCTGTGCCTCTTAGACCACTGTTTTGGTGGGAACACTTTGTTTTACCATGATTTAATTGGAGTGGGTTTCGTTTTTCTTGTTTTGCAGATTTTTGTGCTCATTCAGAGTGAGAAGATCAAGAATGACTACACGTGTCTCTGGTTGGCAAGATGCTGTGAGTATTACCGTCAATTGTGAATGACGTTTCCTCTTCCAACTTCAAAGTTGCTAATTTTGGGAATGAATCCACCTGTTAAGCCTCAACTCATAATGTATTGACCACTCACAATTGTGACTGCACAACCAAATGTCCAACTAAAGTCACGACATGTCACGTGCATGCATTTCATGTACTGCTGTAAAATCCAGAGTGGCATTAGGGAGATGCACATGTTGCCCATGTGTGAGGTAGACTGAAGGGTCTCTAACAATGACATAACCAGCATGCAATCATCGCCCTGATCGTATATTAAGGATGTGACTTTGCATTTCATTTTGTAAACGTTAAGCAAATATTTTAAGAACCGTTTTAAACGTTTAGCCATTGACAGTGGCTTTTGCCTACCCATTATGTCTGATCTGCAGACCGTTGTGATTGCCATGATAAATCAACAATGGTTGACATAGTAAATAGCAGGCAGTCGTTGATAAAGTAAAAATGTAACTACGTGTTCCCCAAATGAAAGTACTACGGTGCTTCTAAGGTTTTGTAATTAAGTAGGTTTGAAAACAACGTTAATTATTTATGTGTGGTTATCTCCAAGGAATATCGCGTGAACAGAACTCCCTTAATAATTCTGGTTTTGTTTATGATGTTTTGGGAAATTTGTAAACGGATTTCGAAGTTTTTTTCGTTTATATACATGTAAACTTCACATTTTAGTCATACATTTGCCATGTTGGATTTGTTCTATCGTATTTTAAGCAGATTGTACGACAGAAATTCGCTACATTGAACATCCCTCTTGGCTCCCAAATATTGTACACAGTTACACTGAGCATTGCTGGCCGAAAATTGCTAAAACGAGCATCCACTGAACCGAACCATCTGTTGTGGACCCAATGTGTTTTCTTACAGCAGTATCCTATGTATTTATAACCTTTCTTTGTGTGTTTTCGTTGTTCAGACATCGTGAATCGTAAGGCCAGACTAGCCTGGGAGTTGTACCTTAAGATGGAGACGTCTGGCGAATCGTTCAGCCTGCTGTAGCTCATTGCCAACGACGGCTACAAGGTAAAACATCATCCCCTAATTTTGTATGTTTGGTCAAGATTTTGGCATTAGCCCCAAATTAGTATCTAGTCACTCAATCTAAACCTGCAGCCGATTTCACAAAACACATTTGTCACTTCGTCAAAACCCAAATCGTAGAGGAAATGTCAATCTAAATATAACACACTTGTAAAAAAGAATGCACATATCCAGACGCCACTTCAGCCGTTGTGTACAAAGTCTTTGGAGAGTCAAGAAAACTTTCCAAGTATTTCTGAACCAAATTGGAAATGTTTCTCAGTCCCAGATTCATGTTTGTGAAACATTTTTGCAATGACTGATCTTTATTGAGATGATGCGTGAAGACAAAAGTGGCGTCAGGTTGCAACATTGTTCCCACGTGTAAAATCAATGAGAATAAGTGACGAATTCAGGTCAAAAAGCGTTTGTGTCGCGAAATTGGTAAGCATGTAGAGGGCATCATAGAATATTAGAATAACCAAAAATCCCAAACTGTTAAAATATTGACTTTGGGACAAATTCATCACTTTGTCAACACGGTGGCGATATGATCGAAACTTCAGGCTTTTCATTCAAACTTCTGATTTTTTTGCTCGACCTCAAATAGTTATTGTCACGGTCTCTTCTCAATGTTTGATTTCTAACTTTTCTGTTGGTAGATGGGCCAGTTCCACTATGCGACCAAGGCTTTCGATGTCCTGGAAAGATTGGACCCCAATCCTGAATACTGGGAAGGCAAGCGAGGGGCGTGCGTGGGCGTATTCCAGCAGATCATAGCTGGTCATGAACCAAGGTGGGTGTCATCTCTGTCAATCAGCAGTGCACACTGACCAATCAGATCTCAACCTTTGGTCAGGTGACCACAGTACATCTATCAAACAGTGCGCACTGACCAATTACATCTCAATTAGTATATCACTCCGGTGCTCTACCAACTGAGCTATCCAGCCCAATGTTGGCGGTTCCCTAATTGTCAATGTCTCTGTCAAAGGGGCGCTAGTCAGAAGCCCTCAACCCGCATATGCCATGCAGCCAGGGATCACGCCCAAAGTCACGATGCAGACCTGGCAAATATCAAACGGGGATCACTCAGAGAGGATACAGCTTTTTATTACAAATTTTCATGAATACTTTTCAACTTCTTAGACCTCTAGTTCAAATTCATTTATCTCTATGGACTTTTCCTTTTTTCCCCTAAATTCTATAAACAGCTTTCATTTTCACTATTAGGTTTTGCCGTTCACTGACGTATAAACACTGTATACTCAGTGCGTTACCTCCCGAGTGAAAGTTGAAAATCACTCGGTTGGGACTCGAACCCATGACCTCCTGCTTTCTAGTGCAGACGTCTTAACCACTGGACCATCAAGCTTACAGAATTGGTTGCCTAGCCAGCCAACCAACCCTGTAAGCTCGATGATCGAGTCGTGGGTTCGAATCCCACCCAAGTGATTATTTTTCCAACTTTCACTCGGGAGGTAACACACTGAGTATACAGTGTTTATACATCGGTGAAGGGCAAAACCTAACATTGATTTACATCACCCCGACGAAAAGTCCATCTTGTTAATAGCTTTCATTTTCATGTGCACAAAACCCAGTGAAGTTCAAGCTACTATAGATTTTTGTCATTTTTTCCTCTACAGAGAAACACTGCGAGACATCCTCCAAATCTTGCACAACACCGGTAACCCACAGGTGGAATACATCATCCGTGTCATGAAGAAGTGGGCCAAGGACAACAGGGTACCAGTTTCCTGAGGTGGTCCCTATCCTATAGTCTTGAGATTGTTTAAATTTGTACATTCCAAAAAACCCTGCTTGCAAAGGGATTTTCCAAAAATAAAATAATGGAACGATACTGTTGATTAGGGGTGATTTAATTATTCTTGACGCATGGGAAATTTGCCTTGAAATATTTCTCTATTTAGCCTTGGCAAGATGGTTATGCAGGAGAAAACAACAGTTCTGGAGAGAGGCTAGTCTCTCATGGCATAAACAAAGTAGGCTTGCCTAGTTAAGCTGGACTCTGTGACTCAGTCAATGACTTGGTCAGTGACTCAGTCAACAACTCAGTGACTCGATCAGCGACTCCATGATTCAGTCAGATTCAGTCAGTGACTCAGTCAGTGACTCAGTCAACAACTCAGTGACTCGATCAGCGACTCCATGATTCAGTCAGATTCAGTCAGTGACTCAGTCAGTGACTCAGTCAACAACTCAGTGACTCGATCAGCGACTCCATGATTCAGTCAGATTCGGTCAGTGACTCAGTCAAGAACTCAGTGACTCGATCAGCGACTCCATGATTCAGTCAGATTCGGTCAGTGACTCAGTCAACAACTCAGTGACTCGATCAGCGACTCCATGATTCAGTCAGATTCAGTCAGTGACTCAGTCAACAACTCAGTGACTCGATCAGCGACTCCATGATTCAGTCAGATTCGGTCAGTGACTCAGTCAGTGACTCAGTGAGCGACTCGGTGACTCGATCAGCGACTCAGTGATTCGGGCAGTGACTCAGTCATTGATTCGGTCAGCGACTCGGTTAAGTCAGTGACTCATTGAGTGACTCAGTGGCTGTCATCA
The DNA here is from genome assembly GCF_015706575.1 of Patiria miniata. Classification (NCBI taxonomy): domain Eukaryota; kingdom Metazoa; phylum Echinodermata; class Asteroidea; order Valvatida; family Asterinidae; genus Patiria; species Patiria miniata. The sequence continues at coordinate 19,028,517 of NW_024037048.1, read as the reverse complement.
ACTCAGTGACTTGGTCAGTGACTCATCGCGCAGTCAGTGATTCGGTCAGTGACTCGGTCAGTCAGTGATAATAGTGACTGACTCGATCAGTTAATACTCAGTGACTCGGTCAGACAGTCAGTCAGGCAGCATTGAAATGTTCATCATAATTGTGAATGTTCACGTCACAAATGTTGCTTACATGTAGGACAACTCTGCAAGTTTGTTTTCTTGGAGTTTCTGAGGCCTGTTTAGAGACAACTTATCGGCATGAGAATGGGCCAGGAATGGTTATTCAAGGAGGGGGGTAGTCATCTGTACGTAATGTAATTATACTAATTAATGGTTTATATTGATATGAATATACATGTACAAGTTTTCAGAGCACGTTTGTCAGGTAATTGGGGTGTAAGGTCCAGAAGGCAGGAAACAAATTGAAGATGAGTGATTTGAACTGAGCCCAATTTCATAGCGCTGCTAAGCACACAATTTCTGCCAGCAGAGCCTCTCCGTCTATCTATCACATTGTCAATACTATATTTTTTTCATGTACAATATTGGGAAAGAATGTTGCAACCTGATGCTGCTTTTTCTTCATATCATCTCAATAAGGTCATTCATTTCAAAAATGATGATAAGACATGAATCTGGGACTGAGAAATACTTAAGAGAAATTTTCTTGACGCTCCATAGACTTTGCACACAACCGCTGAAGTGGCGTCAGGTTGCAACATTCTTTTCCAATATTGTGTGATATTCTGACTTCATTTCTTTATTTCATCTGTAAAAACATTAAATGTTTACTGCCTTTCTTTAAAGGGAAGATACAAGATTTGCAAATATCACAAAACGAAATGATCAAATTATCGCAAAATACCTTACTGGATTGTTGGGGAATGACAGTCTAAAGCATCCTGTGAAATCGTGGCTCCTGATGTGCTGACATTTTTAAGAAAAATTGTACTTTTCCAACGCTGGTCGGCCGACCAGCATTGGAGAAAACTGGCTATTTTTCAAAAATTGCTCCGAATTTTTCATAATTAGTTATTCCGCATTTTCTTTGCAATTGATTACACACCTGTGAAGAGGTACAAGTCTGCTAGACTGATTCTCTGACCTTACAATTCCCCAAAGTCTATTAATTGCTCCGTTTTATCTTATAAGTGGGGTCACCAGACTGCAAATACATGTCTGGTTTTCTTGGCTTTTCCAGCATCTACAAGCCCAAATGCGAAAAAAGTCATTTTAACAATATTTGCTATAACATACTAATCCTCCAAATCCATTTATTTCTGAAAATTGCAGCAAAAGCAAATGTTGTACATTCCCTTCAAGTCCGATAAATCTTATCTTGCAGTGTAAATATTGTGTAGGTGAATTTTAAAAGTAAATGTTACTTTAAGGATTGTTGAAATGCTGTGCATAGTTTTTTGAATAAAGAGATATTAAATCATCACAATAAATAAAAGTGAAAAAAAATACCTGTTTGTTATTGATTTGTTTGTTTTCTTGGTAGTTTGTTTGGGATTCCTGAAAACAAAACTTAATTCAATTTATTTAAAAGATAAGTTTAGTAAATTTATGTTTGGGCATAGGGCTATAAAAAGTTGGGAAGGTAAAAAAAAAAAAGAATAATATAATTTCAATTTGAAAAAAAGTAATATAATTTCAATTTGTTTAAAAGTAAGCTCAGTCAATTCATTTTTGGGAAAGAAAAAAAAGGGAAGACAATTGAACAACAATACTATGGTGGGACTCGAACCTGAGTCGCCAGATTGGGAGTCCTACGCCGGTCCAGCAGACCATTGTCGCACTTAAACAAAGCTACAGTTCTGCTTTATCATAACCGTAAGATAGGCTTATCGTGGCTTTTCACGTTGACGCCCATGCACGCTTAGACGTAAAACACAGTCTGACGATGTAAAACATTCGTTTGATTTTTGGTGTAGCTGTTCTAATTGATCTAAATTTAATTGGAAAAGGGTAAAGGGTGTCAACTGAACTAAAATTGTGAACTTCAATGAAATAAAACTCGTACAATCCTTGGTTTCAGTACGAAACACACGTGTTCAACGGATGCAGAGAAGCCTATTTCTTTTGTTAAATTCCTTTGGTGGATCTGGCGTTAACAATAAAATGTTTCCATTGAGGGAAAAGGATTAAACGCCGCGATCTTTTTTCACGCTTGAGTGCCTCTGAATGGGGAATATTGAAGCGGAAAATCACGATTTACTGCACTTAGGCAGCATTTTATACCCACATTATGATACTTTTTGAAGAGGAAATTGCATACTGAATACATCTATAGTTTCAAAATTCAAAAATTCGCCGTATTTAAAAAGTCGAGGAAATTTTTTTGGAAAAATTTCACCAAAACTTTCCTCATCCTAACGTAGGCGGCGCTATATATATATTTCATTCTCAGTGCGCGCATTGTTAGCGCGATAGCCGCCGCCCGATCTGTGTATCACCCGTTTACCCAATCTTATTTTAGCATCACAATTTCAATTTATCTCACGAATTAAATTTGAATAGGTCTACAACTAAAACAATAGATAATTAAAGTCAGTGAAAAAAATACAATCCGAATAAAAGTCAACTTTAATGGAACAAAAGAGACGCGTATAAGGATATTAATAAAAGGGCCCCGGTATACACATGAGCAAGAGGGAGGCGGGAATTTTTTTGTCGTATGAGATGGGGGGGGGGGGAGGGGGAACAAGCGAAATATATTTATTAAAAGTCGTAAGTGGAAAATGTTTTTTAAATAAAAGGGCTATAAACTGTACATGTATACAAAACAGGCAGCCAGCCCCGCCCCCATCCCCTTGCAATGCCATACACACACGCTAATGCGCTAGCCAACTCTGGATACGGTGCACGTGCGAGAATGAAATATATATAGCGCCGCCTACGTTAAGATGAGGAAAGTTTTGGTGAAATTTTTCCAAAAAAATTACCTCGACTTTTTAAATACGGCGAATTTTTGAATTTTGAAACTATAGTTATATTCAGCATGCAATTTCCTCTTCAAAAAGTATCATTATGTGGGATAAAATGCTGCCTAAGTGCTGTAATTCGTGATTTTCCGCTTCAATATTCCCCATTCAGAGACACTCAAGCGTGAAAAAAGATTGCGGCGTTTAATCCTTTCGCCTCAATGGAAACATTTTATTGTTAACTCCAGATTCAACAAAGGAATTTAACAAAAGAAATAGGCTTCTCTGCATCCGTTGAACACGTGTGTTTCGTACTGAAACCAAGGATTGTACGAGTTTTATTTCATTGAATTTCAGGATTTTACTTCAGTTGACACCCTTTACCCTTTTCTAATTAAATTTAGATCAATTAGAACAGCTACACCCAAAATCAAACGAATGTTTTACATCGTCAGACTGTGTTTTACGTCTAAGCGTGCATGGGCGTCAACGTGAAAAGCCACGAAAAGCCTATCTTACAGTTAATTAAGTAGAACTGGTTGAGCATTTGAGTGCGTTAATGGTCTTGTGGACCGGCGTAGGACTCCCAATCAGGCGACTCAGGTTCGAGTCCCACATTATTTTATTGTTACTTAATTTCCTTCCCTTTTTTTCCTACATTCCCGAGACATAAATTGACTGAACTTATGTTAGAAAAATTGAAGTGTTGTTTTCAGAATAAAATAGAATTAAAAATATAAAATATTCTTTTTTTATATTGTTTATTCCTCCATGATTGGATCAAGAAATTCAAAACTATGGGAGAGACAAGTTTAGAAATAACACAGTGTTTCCTGAAAAGCAGTTAAAATTTTATTTCTTTCAACTCCAAAGTAACAGTCTATATGAATTTAACTTAACACAGAGTTATCACTGACTATGGTATTCTCGAACTAGTTGCAGAGCATTTTGTTACACAAAATAAAACAATCATATTTAACCAAAACATTTCACGCATGTCAGTACTGCATGCGTACAGTTTTACAAACAAATGATAAGGACTAGTAACTGGGTTTTGGCATTAAAGATGACTCATTGTCCAAAATCAAGTATTTTTTTCAAAATCAAAAAAAATATATAATTAATATTCTCCGGAAATGTAGTGTGTTAAAGCGCTCAAGATACTGGCGATCTTGAGTCAACTTTCATGACAAAAAGCAATGCAATCGGTTTCGAGAAGATAACTCAAGAAGTACTTGGTGCATTAATTTGAAATATTGCATAACGATTCAACCTGATATATGTATCAAATCTCTTGAATTTGTATATCAATTGTTGACCAATAATAAAAAATATACACAAGACAATGTGGCATGTAAGCGCGCAAAATACAAGGCGAATTTGAGTCAATATGTTTATGGAACAAAAACAACACACTCGTTGTTGAGACGACTTTTCAAGAAATGCTTGTTGTATTGGACTGAAATCAAATCTCCTGATAAGTTATCATACACAACACATCACTTGCGAATTTGGAGAGAAACCGTCAAAAATATAATTAATATACTCCGGAAATGTAGTGTGTTAAAGAACTAGCTAGCTACAAATAACTGGAGATTTTAGTCAACTTTCATGACACAAAACAACACACTCGGGGTTCCAGAAGCCACTCAAGAAATACATATTTGCATGAAATCGACATTTAATAAATTGATTAAACATACAGATGATTGAACAAATCTGTTGAATTTAGTGAGGAATCGTCAAACCGAGAGCGTTTTTGTGTCATGAACTTGAGGCATGGTTTTTCGTGTTGACAATACTTTTGTACTTACGTACACAGTACAGTGGTGACCAATAGCGCGCCCTCTTGTGAAAGAAAAATGAAAATGACATAAATTGGCGGGATTTTCTCCGTGTTTCCCCAGTACATTATTTTGGTTATATTGTTTTTATTGTCGGACGATCCCACTCCAAATTCAACAGATTTGTGATATATGTTACCTTTAATCACAATACGAAATATCGATTCAATGCAACACGCATTTCTTGAGTTATCGTCTGGAAAACGAGTGTGTTGTTTTTGAACTATGAAAGTTGCATTCATGCTTTCAGTTTAAAGACAGAACATTCTTTACGATGGTGACCACTATTTGTGTAGCGCGCCCTCTCTTGAAAGAAAATTAAGTTGAGTTAAATTTGGCAGGTTTTTCTCCGTTTTGACATAAATCGGTAAAATGAATTTTAATCTTAGAATTAAGTGTAGAAATTGAGTATTTTTGTGTTGATTTACGCTGGGGGGGGGGGGGGGGGGGGGGGGCAGCACCCAAAAGGGGCACTTGCAAACCAAAAGGGGCACTTGGGGGGGGGGGGGGGGGGGCTTGTACCATCTTCCAACATAGGGGGCGCTCTTCAAAACCAATGATTATTATGCTAAACATATATTATGTGCCCATTTTCAGGGCGTCTTGTATGGGATTTGGGACTTTGTTTTCATATTCCTCGTTTATATCAAAAATATCTCTACCATTATGGGATTGGGAAATGGTTACTTCTAAGAAATACTAAGATACTTTAAGGGCATTTTTTATTTATCTCGAGGGGGCACATTTATGGCCGCAAAAGGGGCACTTGGGAAAATCTGGGGGGGGGGGGCAAACGCCCCCCCCCACAGCCCCCCCCCCCCCCCCCCCACAGTTCCGCCGCCCCTGTGGTGCAGTTGACCAACGAACTGACTAGGAAGTCGAGAACCAGTGTAAGCGATTACAAGAGTCCTCCAAAACCAGCGTCAAATTGCGACGAACCAATCCATGTACAACATGAAAACAAAATCGGGACAATTCCTTTTCTTAATTTTCATTTTCATATTAGGGTCACATCAAATGAAAAAATAAATAAAATAAAAACATGAAAAAGAAGTAGTCAACAAAATACTAAAATGAAACATAAACACTCAAATTAGTCGACCACACATTAATTTCTAATCATTGGATTCTCATTGTTTCAAGTCACTATGTAACATTTTTGATGTAAGAGACAATACATGTAAAGTTCACATGTATAAAATTATTTACTACGTAGCCGCGCTGACAATTATATGAATCTTCGAGAATGAAAAATTTGACATGTTTACAAAGAAGATTTAACTGTCACTAACATTATTATTGGAACCCAACAAATCTCAACAGATTTTTGTTGAAGGACACATTAGGGTTTGAATCCAGCTGCTGGCCATATGCTGTGTCCTTGGGCAAGCCACTTTACCCCACTTGCCTCTCTCCACCCAGAGTATAAATGGTTCCAGCATTAGCTGGGGAGTAACCTGCGATGGACTGGCATCCCATCCAGGGGGAGTAGAAATATTCTTGTTTCATGCTACTGAAACTGGAGATAAATGCCAGCCTGATGGGCCACATTGGCTTGTGACAGACTGAACTTACATCGAGGTACATGCATCATGGGTAGTTATGCATAATTGTTAGGAACTTACAAGTTAGGGATCTCTTATACACGCACACCTTGCAGAAAAACTGCAAAAACATTCTTACTTTTAAGTTCGACAAATCACTCTGTCGCCCACTAAAAGTAGGCAACAGATCATTCAGAGTGAAAAAAAAATACACTTAGATTGAAAAAAAAAGTTTGAATAGATTTTTCTCTGTCAGAGTCTCAGGTGTAAAGAAAAGAAGAAATTTCACTCCGAGAGAAATATGGGAAAGAATGTTGCATCCTGACGTCATTTTTCCATCATATATTATCTCAATGAATCAGTCACTGCAAAAATGTCCAAAAGACATGAATCTGGGACTGAGAAACGTGAGCTCAATTTTGTTAGAAAGTGGTCTTAGACTCTCCATAGACTTTGTGCATAGCCAAAGAAGTAGCGTCTGGATACTGCATTCTTTCCAAAAGCGTACCATTACTACTACCTTGGGTTTTAATCTCGGGTTTAACACGTTTTCTCACAAATGCCATCCAGAAAAGGAAAAATAGGGATTGATTTCCCTACTGCCTTTATACATTGAGTGTCAACTGTACATAAAGTTCAGGGATAACTACACAAGTAAAAAAAGAAAATACTAGTAAAATAAAGACCATCAATCTCGACTTGAGACAGTTTTAGCTTCAACCCAAAATATAAAGTACTTTTCTTATTAAGACAAACATATCAATGCAAGATTGAACTGGCAACTCTCAAATGAAATGCCCAAAGTTCAACCCTGTCTAGTCGACACAAAAGTTTGCTCTATAATCTCTGAAATTTGGACATCTATGATAACTTTTCCACTCTTTTCCCTATCAGACATTGTAGTGTGAACCATTCTCCACAGTTAAGTTCTGTACAAAAATAGGTTATTTATTTATATATGATACATAAACTACGTCTACCAAAACAGAAAACAATTCTAATTTTCTCTACGATTGAAAAAAACAAACACCACAATGATCAGTTGCTTAAGATTTCCGTTATAAAATAGATAAAAGGTACGCAAGAATTATTTTAGCTCCATTTATACATTATATTCAAGTAATGTTACATTCGGTATTTGTATAATTATGATATAATGAATTATAATATCAAGAAATTATTCTTAAATTGTTCAGTTCCTGTGTGTTAAGGAGCGTCTTTAAAATTGGAATAATTAGCCATGTCTGAATTACTGGGCTACGACTACGGCTTGATATTACACATGAGCCATAGCTGAGTAATTCAGACACGGCTATCCTTGTTCTGTATCAAACAAATTACATGTCAATGGAAATGCTAGTTCCTGATGGCAACCTAGTATTTTCCCCATTGTGCTGCAAACGGTACCAGACTACTCTTGAGCAAGCCTTGATCAAGGCTGTGTTCAAATTACTTGACTACGGCTTGCAATCACACACACGTCTATGGAAAGCGGCTGAGGTCACTTCCCATAGACTCCTGTACTTCCTAGCCGTAGCCACGTCTATGGAAAGCGGCTGAGGTCACTTCCCATAGACTCCTGTACTTCCTAGCCGTAGCCACGTCTATGGAAAGCGGCTGAGGTCACTTCCCATAGACTCCTGTACTTCCTAGCCGTAGCCACGTCTATGGAAAGCGGCCGAGGTCACTTCCCATAGACTCCTGTACTTCCTAGCCGTAGCCACGTCTATGGAAAGCGGCTGAGGTCACTTCCCATAGACTCCTGTACTTCCTAGCCGTAGCCACGTCTATGGAAAGCGGCTGAGGTCAATTCCCATAGACTCCTGTACTTCCTAGCCGTAGCCACATCATTTGGAATTCACTGAATCTGGGGAACTTTTCAAGAGTTCCAAGTTGTATAATGCCTCCTTTTAAATACCAACAGACCGGTAATTTCTCATTTGGTATAATCAAAGGGAAGACATATTCTTAGTTGTTTCAAGAAAGAAAACACCAGACTGCCAAGGCTTACAAAGAACTAACAATTAAGAGATCTCGTCTATGGAAATACATAGCTTAATATGATGGAATTTAAAAAAAAAAAAAAAAGTACACAATAAGCCTTTTCGGAGTTCCAACTGCGCATTCGTAACCTGTGACAACGCGCATTGTTTGTCTCAAATGGCCTTTGACATCATCGCGCCACTGACTTTACAAAAGGCTGTTTGTGCATTGTGGGTACTGTCAAAGGGCATTTGAGACAAACAATATGCGTTGTCACAGGTTACGAATGCGCAGTTGGAACTCCGAAAAGGCTTATTGACATTATGCTGATATACATAGGACCACTCTCCAGAGGGCGCTATTCAATGTATCTGTTCACTGTACACAGAGTTCCATTGTGAGTAACCAGTATTGTAGTACTCATACTGATAGAAATGACTCATACTCAGACAAAGTACTCGTACTCATACTTGTCATGCCAGAATATGCGTACTCGTACTAGTACTCAAGGCAAAGTACTCGTCTTTGTATTTGAAGTCATGATGACAAAGTACTTCAATGTGTCCTTGTGCCCATGGCAACGTACTCATACTCAAACTCATGCTGACAAAGTACTTGTACGTGTACTCATCGCGAAGAACTCACACTCATACTCAACCACACGATGACAAAGTACAAACTGCAACACTATAAGTAACGCTACCACCTACCATGATTAAACCGGTTAGATAATTTCCACGTAGTTAGCTGGGAAGTATCCCGTGTGACCGTTTAACTCTCCATCGATCCAATTCTCGTCGATCTTACTGACGATGCTGATGATGTCGCCCTCCTGAAACCCCAGTTCACCCTCGTTTTCTGCCTCAAAGTCGTACAGTGCCTTGCAGCGTTCCTTCGTTGCCGTTACAGGTACTGAGAAATTGGAAATAGTACAAAATCAGTTGAAGAATTTGTTCAGTTTGCAAAAATCTGCAAGGTACCAGTTACAACTAATATACATCACATGACAGTTGACATGATGGTTAGTTGGTGACCTGTTTTTACTGAGCAATATTTTCTGTCCGGTTTGAAAGCCTATAGATTGCAAACCAGCGAATAAACTGCCATAAACCTCAGTGATAAATACCTGCACTTCTAAAGATCAGGACAAATACTCACAAGTCTCTAAAGGTGCTTGAGGCACACATCAAATTAAAGCTTATTTCATCATCTTTCATTTCATCAAGTTTCGGTGGGTAATCCAATGAGTTTTGGGAGAAAATTCCATCCAAAGATGATTACCCCTAAATAGTCCTGAAGTCCATCGCCATTTTGAAGACGATGCCTATGCTCCATTGCAAAATAGAGCAAATTAGGGCCTACTGGTAATTTCATCCAAATTTCGTCCTCATCACGGCATGGACCCTTCTTTTTTTTACAAACCCTCAAGTTCACGGCCCACAAAATGCTCCAATACATGTAGCAAACAAATTGAGGACATTCAAATCGTGATTTGGCCAGGGAAGGCAATTTTGGGCCTATTTACTGGCCTGCAACCTTAAGCAAACTGTGTGCTGAGCTGGAGCATGAGATCCCTGTTGACTTACCTGGTGCGTTGTAATCCACCGTTGACGGGTACGCGTCGGTGTCGTCTCCGTCACTGGAGTCTCTCTTCGTGGAGTAAGAGTTGAAAGTACTTCTGGGTTTGCGTTCTGATTTGGGTCGACTGCCTGCCTCCTCAACCCTGGAAAACATCACAGAACATTGAGAAGGATGGTAACTGACAAGTTTGGGTATTATAGTCGGTCAGTCACAAGGCCATCGCAAGGCCATCACAAGTCATCACAAGTCATCACAAGTCCATCACAAGTCCATCACAAGTCCATCTCAAGTCCATCTCAAGTCATCACAAGTCAATCACAAGTCCATCACAAGTCCAGCACAAGTCCATTACAAGTCCATCACAAGTCAAGTCATCACAAGTCAAGGGTGCAGGTGGGGATGTGTGGTGTAGGTGGGGGTGTGGGTGGGGGTGTGGGGTGGGTATCTGGGTGTGGGGTGGAGGAGTGTGTGGGGGTGGGGGTGTGGGTGGGGGTGGGTATCTGGGTGACCACAAATTCGTATCCTTGTGGAGACACACACACAATAGAGAACAAAACATTGTAAAGGTCTCCACAGGGCAATTTCCATAGATGAATAGGTCTCCACAAGGTTTTCACAAAATAGATATATGGGTTTTACTCAAAAACTAGGAATTTCCAAGGTGGGTTGATCCGTCGCAAATGGAAGAGTTTAAGAAAAGGGATATCAAGTCCAAATTTCAGCCAAGGAAACTAATTCTGGTTAAAATAAGAGCATTTTGAAACTTCACTTTCAAAATCGAACACTTTACTACACGAGAACAAAGAAATGTCTCCACAAGGATACAAATTTTAGAAGGTGTGGGGGTGGGGGTGTGGGTGGGGGTGGGGATGGGGATGGAGGGATGGGGGGATGGGGTGGGTGGGGTGTATGCTCTGGACCTCTGATGTTAGGGTTGTTTAACCTTTTATATTTCTTTCTGATTTAAGTTTCACAAATCCGTTGCATCGATTTAGAAAAAAGTTACCCCTACTTCTCTTCATTTTTTTTTGATTATCAAACATGGACACTTGTTGTGAGTGGGGGGGGGGGGGGGGCAGATTTCCCCTGTTGGCATACCTTTCATTGAGTGTTGACAGAAGGCTTTCCAAGACCTCTGCAGACTGTTTGTGGTATTCTAGCTGTGCCTCGGCTAACGCTTGAAGCTGTAACACCTGCTCAACCTGTTAAAGAAAACAAGGTGCATTTTCAAGGATTGCATTAAAACAATTAAATTACATGGCAATTTAAAGAATATCTTACACAACAGAAATAAATAGGAAACCGTCAATCTCTTCACCCATACAATATCGGTATAAATTATTCTTCCATGGTTGAACTGAGAGAAATATCAAATAAATGCGAAGAAATATAAAGTGAAAAGTTGTTCTTGAGACTCAAAGAGTGGTATCTGATTGAGTAGTAAGATGCTCTAGTGCATCTTGGCTCATCTTTGCTCCGATTTGTCAGGTACTTACATCACTCTCAAGGAGGTTCCTCATCCCATTCTCAGCAAGCTCCTGAGATTCGTGAAACTTCTCTTCTGCAAACTGGATTTCTTCTTCAGGAATTGTGCTTCCTGCAACACAAACAAAAACAAGATTGATGAGAACAAAAGTCAGACATATTGGCTCAGAATTATCCAAGATGCCAGTATTTTCCTGGTGTGGAAATGTAGTATAATTGCTGCATCATGCAAGCATGCATTAACCCTAACAGAACTCAACCCATCAAACCCCAACGGCATGTTTAGTGGGAATCTGTCAGGATGGGTACAGTACCCTTAAACTGACAGTCTTTTACATTGGGTTGGCACACCTCCAGAATCAAAGTCAGAAATATGTGTGAGCAGTTTCCCATATGGTGTTGGAATTTGCCAGGATGGGTATGGTTCCTGGTACATCATGCTAGGGAGTTAGAGTTAATCCGTCACCATGTACACAATGAGTCATAAAGAAAGTGACCAAATTAGAAACATATTTCAAAAAATATGTGGCTCGCTCTGTTTAACCCTTACTCTCTGAGGGTAGTTTACTGCATGTCAGTTGGTTATGCCAATGCCCTCCAGCTGCAGTTAATTGGAGGATAAACTATCTTGACTGTGAAGGCTCCAATTGGCAGGAGTTGGCATGTCTCTGTGGCATGTATTGGAGTGCCTGTCCAGTTACCCTTGAAATGACATGGCAGATATTGGAGGGCCATGCAAAAAACATAGGAGATTTTCTTGAGGCACATATTGGCATGCGTTGGAGGGTCTAGTAGGGTAAGGGTTAATAAAAATAGGGTAAAGTACTTGTTATTGACTAGTAACTGTGAAAATTTCACGTAATTTGCATACTCTATTCCCAAGTATGACTATTTTGATACAATGATCCAAAATTCAGTTGTCCACCACTGATCATTTATCATTCTGCAAACAAATAAATACCCATTAAATACCATGAAACATAAACGTTTTCCCACCTCCATGAGTGAATGGAAAAACGGACAAAAACGGACAAAAATTGCCATCAATATTTCAGAAAAAAAGAGTGGACTTGTTCCTCGTAATTGAAACACAAAATCTGACAGTAAAAATACTGTTTCAGTCTTGACTCAAATGATTGAAATCTCATTTGTTTTTGAATGCCTGTGTAATCTGTAATTCTCACTCAGCTCAATAGCTTCCAATGGCATTCCATGGAGCTACATTTTGTATACTTCATTCGTCTATTAAATTTGATTGCTTTTTAAGATTTTTTGTATTAATCCAGGTTTTTTTATCAAAATGGCGGGCGGAAGTGATTCAACAACTGCTTCACGAACGAACAAATCATACACAAACATTTCTTCCATGAATTAAATGCTGTTATTATCCTCGTCCAAGATGTTTAGATTGTTTAAAACGTGGCCCATGAACGCCAACTTTCGTGAAATCGATCGTAAGTTCATTGCGTGGCCGCGCAATAAGTTTGTTGCGTGTAAGTCCTACGCATGGCGTAAGTTACGCACTGTTTTGTGAAATCAGCTGCATAACAAAGTTCCGTACTTATTACAACTCACACATATTTAACACTTAGACTTTCTCAATTTTGTCCCCAGAAAAATTCACATATTTACACTTTTCCAAGTTTGAGTCCACACAAAAATGATTTGGGTCAATTTCTTTTCATCATCAATGCAATTGAATATTGACCAATAAATTGCGCAAACAGGCTCATAAATATGTATGAGATGTAATGAATATTCATGATACCTCCATATACAAATTCATGTTATTTCTGACAGAATCAACTACAACCAACATTAACTCTTTGCCAGTAATTGTCCTTCTTTAGTAGACAATAATTTACAACAGTTACAAATTACATTCTAAAACTTGTAACACAATATGTTAAACTAAAAACACTCTTGAAATTAACCATTTTTTTGGTCAATCTGAAGATCTTCCACTGCAACTTTTCTTTTTCTTTTTGAAGATCTTGTTGAGGTTTTATTGATAACATAAATTGTCGTATTTCATCACCCAGTAAAACAGACATTTTTGGTCTTTGGACTGTTGCTTGATTTGGATGTGCTTAAAATAAACTGAAAAAAAATGAAATGAAAACGGAATGATAATCTCCAATCAAGAAAACATAGCAGCTGGCTTAAACATGCAGGCAAAGTGAAAATGCTGGCTACGTTTGTTCTATGACATGCTGTTAGTGTTCCAAGCAGGATGTTTAAAAACAAAACATGCAAGTTTCATGAGGACGTTCACATGAAATGCCAAACAAAATAAAGGAAGTAACATGCACAAGCTAGCATCAAAACCAAAACAAAACCAAAACTGCAAAATGACAAAGTGAACTCTAATCCAGTTTTGATTTTCAAAAAAATGACTACCGAGCTTTAGAAATCTGGGATAATATATTTCAAAATAGCGGTGTTTGGTATAGCAACGTTCCACTGTATATGAGAATGTAATTTCCAGTAACCCTGCTTAACCCTTCTGTTAGTGAGCATTAGCCATGTCTGAATGACATGGCTACGACTAACACATATTGAGGCTGAGTGAATATGGTTGACACAAAGTTCAAACTTTTTCTCGACTGTCTAAACTAAGTCCTCAAAAAATCTAAACCACAATTGAAGGCTTGCAAGGAACACTATTTTCAATGCAATTTTTGTTTTTCTTTTAGTGCAAACAAATATTATACGCATTATACAGTATGTCCAAAAGAAATGTCCGTCTGACTATTTTTGAAATAACTACAAAACCATGAAGTCCAATGGGCAAAGGTTTGATTGTGCAAATACTCCCTATCTTGGCCTCAACCCCGATGAGTTTCATTTAATTTCAGTCACGCATCACTGCAGTGTCAGGTTAACAATAACACTTTGGAAGCCTGACAGTTATTTTTCTTTTAGTTATGATTTTAGTAATGTAAGATGATTTGATATGATGGAGTTGAGATAATCTGTCGCCTACCTTTTGCTTGCTTCTTCTTTTTGTAGTCAAAGTCAAGACGTCGCCCCTGTAACCTCTTCCGATGGTGCTGTAGAAATCAAACATTGGGGAGAAAGTTAATGTACTGTTTGACAAGAGACATTTGCACACTGCTGTAAGGCTCCTTATATAAATTATGGGTCAAAGTGTGACAATTTTCGAGTTCCTGTTATCTCTGAGCATTGTCATTTGCTGTTCAAGTATCATTAAGAATGACTTCAACAATTTGTTGGGTAGGTTGTCTGCTTCACATAATCACTCTTGGTGGACGACTGCATTAACCCTAACCTTCCCAAATCCTCCAAAATCCTCTTTGCAAAATGGAGGATTTTGCAGGATTGAGGCTGTTTAATTGGCAAAAATGTGTGGCTGATTTTGCAGGATGCAGTGTGTCAAGGTCTTGGGCCGGGCCTTGTGTTTGTTTATGCTCAGCTGTGCATAAATTATACTTGAAGTCCTCCGCACTGCTCCAGGATGTCACTGGCTCAGCCTCAACATATTGACAGTGATTGCTGGAGGATTTTGCAGGATTGAGGCAGTGATCATTCTTCCAAGGATCACATTCAAGAAATAATGGAGAATTTTGCAGGATTGAGGCTGCATGCAATTTTGACATGGAGGCAGTTGGAGGATTTTGCAGCATCATCGCAAAAATGCCCAGGGAGTTAGGGTTAAGAATGACTTTAAACAATTTTGTATTCGTTGTGTAGGTAGTTTGCTATTCATAATCACCCTTGGAGGACGACTGCATTAAGGAGTGCATCAGAATTATAAAATCACAGATGTCAGATGTAACAGGGACAGGAAAAAAGTGGACCCCAAATTTATCGAATGACCCAAAGTACACAGGCATAAGTTACAACCCAAATCAACCAGTAATCGATCACTTGTCTTGTATCAATTTTTTTCCAGATTGGCCACAATTTGTGCTTGAATTTCCCCGCAGGTGGCTGTGCAACACAGTCCTGCTTCTATCAAAATCAACCAAATTCTGTCAGATTCTGTAAGATGGAACTCACGTTGATCTCCTTCAGATCTTTGTTCTTGAGATGATCCAGGGGATCCAGGAAGTTCTGTCTGACGTTCAGATCGAAGGCGCCCTTGACTTCAGAAAGTTGCCTCAGTGATTCTCCCATCTCGACCATCGCCGTAGCTGTATCCAAAAAATAACCAAACAATTTTTTTTTTTTTTTTTTAATGATACCTATAAAAAACAACATTTTATTGTTCTGTTGTTTCCACCAAAACTAAACAGCTGTGCTAAGTATACCCTGGAAGCTGAGATTGTCTATGAAATGCATGGTCTATGAAATGCATTATTAGACCGAGTAAAAAAAAAATGGTTTCCCGTCTGCTTTTTTTTTCCTCCACCATGAGGTGAGGTATATGTTTTCATCGGCCTTGGTTTGTCTGTGAACAGGATAACTCAGGATAAATGCGGAGGCACTAGGCTCACGTGAATCACGCACACCGGACTCCTTCGACCAAAACATTTGTGAGCCTCGTCTTTAAGAACGCGTGCACGTAGTCGTGGCGCGACCTAAAAAATGGCCTCTAATTTTGTTCGCCGGATTACGCTAGATGAGAATGTAATTTCCAGTAACCCTGGTAAACCCTTCTGTTAGTGAGCATAAGCCATGTCTAAATGACATGGCTACGACTAACACTAGCCCACATGGGAAGTGGCTTCATCTGCTTCCATAGGTGCAACTAATGTATTAGCCGTAGCCACTTCATTCTGACGTGGCTTTACGCTTTCCCATTTTCCCTAATTTGTGCTTGAATTTCCCCGAAAGTGGCTGTGCAACACAGTCCTGATTCTATCAGAATCAACCAGATAATGGGTGATGTTATATTTTGTAAGATGGAACTCACGTTGATCTCCTTCAGATCTTTGTTCTTGAGATGATCCAGGGGATCCAGGAAGTTCTGTCTGACGTTCAGATCAAAGGCGTCCTTGACTTCAGAAAGTTGCCTCAGCAATTCGCTCGACCATCGCCGTACCTGTATCCAAAAAAACAAAAGGCAAGATTTTATTGTTCTGATGTTTCCACCAAAATGAGAACAGCTGGGCTATGTATACCATGGGAGCTGGGATGGTCTGTGAAATGCATTATTCAGCGGAAATATTTGGGAGAATTGTGCCTAAAGTTGATGATACCAGCATGGCATTTGGCACACAGTCAGAGTATGTCTTTAAAAAGGGCCAGCACAGATTTGCCCTTTGAAAAAATCTAGTTAACAAGCAATATTCAAAATTTTCAAAATGGCTGCCATTGGTCATTTTTCTACCTATAGTGGAATCTGGCGACCAGAATTAGCAGGTTTTTACTGCGGTGGTGTCTCACTCACACGCATACTGAACGTGTTCTTAAAGACGAGGCGCGCGCTCATTTTGGTATTCTTATTGGTCAAAGGAGCCTAGAGCACGCCCCCTACCTGAGTGCGACTCGCGCAAACATTGCGCCACCGCAGAAAATGGCTGCCATCGGATTTGTCTATATTTTTTTTCAAAGGACAAATCTGCGATGGCCCTATGGCCAAATATCTTTCTCGTGACATACTCTGACTGTGTGCCAAATGCCATGCTTGTATCATCAAAGGCACAATCCCATCGCCTATCTGCTGTACTAGTACATGTAGCTACAATATTGTTGGAAACAAATAAACAGACAATTGACAAATTTGCCAAATAAAGGGCGAGTAAAAAAACCAAAACACAAAAGGCTGGACCAATTTTTGATTGAAATTTTTCCTGTAGCACTTTCAAAATCCAGGATATATGAAAGCCCAGTTATTAAACTTTCTTTTAGTACAAGAATCATTCAAATCACTCATGTACTTTTCAAGTTACGAAATTTTGAACACAACCACCGTTTTAGAGTTCTGTCCACATATTACAAAAATAGGAAGTGTTCTTGCAGCAAAGTGATAACAATTCTCACAGGGATGCATGTGAATTGTTTTTATTTTACTGAAAGAACACTTACATTTTTGTGATCCATTCTTGTGCTAAAACAGAGCTCATTGATTGGGCTCTCATAACCTAGATTTGGAAAGTGCTACAGGCAAAACTTCATTCAAAAATTGGTCCTGCCATTTGGGTTTCATCTTTTTTGACTCACCTGTATATTGCAAATGTATGCATTTATCAATAAAAAAAATAAAAAAATACAAAGTGGGTGCAAAAAAGGCAGCGGGCAGCTACGAGAAACTGGTTTATTTCTTTACTTGGCCTTGCATATCTGAAGTGCTGGGCCCTACATAAATTACACAATACTCATGGTACTATGTTGGTGGATTGGAACACTGATTAGAGCACCTTTTTGAGAGCTTTATGATCAGTCTACCACAGAAGGAAAGAGAATACATCTTGAAGCTTGCTCACCAAACGTTGAATGTTCTCCTAATTCTCTGCCGTTCTTCAGCATGAATTCTCCCAGGAATCTTACGGGTTGTTGAGGCTTGGTTCCTCCTTTGTTCTGACCACGGACTTTACTCGTGGCTCTGGAGACTGTTCAGGAAAGACAATACGATTGATTAGGGTCAGCACACAAATAGAAGATCTATCTCTTTTTGGTTTGTTTGAAGTGAATACTTAGACCCGATTCAAACCGGTGTTCTATAGTCACCCCAAACGTAATTATTCCAAAGGTTACAATTAAAGGTAATATACGACATTTGCAAACATCAACAAACAAAACTACCAAATTATTATGAAATACTTTACTTGACTGTAGGTGAATGACAGTCTCAGACATCCTGTGAAATCATGGCACCTGGTGTGCTGTCATTTTTAAGAAAAGTGGAATTTTTGTATTGATTTCAAAAGATGGTCGGCCGACCATCGTAGGAAGAAACTGATTTGTCCAAATAGTGCCCCAATTTACCCAATTTATTTAGTCCACATTTTTTTTGCAAGCGGTTACACATCCGTGAATGGATGCAAGCCAGCTAGTCTGGTTCCCTGAGCTCAGGGAACATCACAAGATCCGGCCCAAGACCTTGACACAGTGCATCCTCATAAATCAGGCAGACATTTTTGCCATATAGCCTTAATCCTGCAAAAGCCTACATTTTGCAAATAGGATTTTGGAGGATTTGGGAAGGTTAGCGTCAATGATGTTTCAATTTTGGTTCTTACCTGGATTGGGCTGAAGGTATTCTATTGTCTTGTTCACCAAATCATCCACTGTGTGACCTGCCACGTCAATTTTCTAATGAAAAAAAAATACATTACCCAAAGACAATGAGAAGAATTCAATAAGCATAAATAATGTCAAGCAATATTTACTAATACTAAATGTCTTAAAACTTTTTTCGCTATGGCAGGAGAGATTCATACCCTGGACTCCGTTGCGTGTACACAACAGAGTCCAACCTGGGCTAGGACTAGGGCTAAGTTACACTTACAGCAGACAGGGCTCTGGAGTGCTCTGAAACGTGCAAAACAAAACGGGCAAAGAAAATGTCCTCAGTATTTCACCAACCAAGTTTGGAGACTCGATTCAATTTTCAAAGGAGATTTTTCTTCAATGTTTTGCACATGAGAGGGAAGTCAAGTGATTTCAAAATGGGACTAAATACTAGACTGGTACATGTCCAACCATCATGACCATATGGTCCAACTATTTGAAAAGACTGACCTCTTCATTCAGTGTCAATAGTCTGGTGGCTTGACTACGGAGAAATGTGTAGTAAATTGAGACTAGTTCCCGCTTCATGCCACACGTTTCTTTAATTCTTTTGGCATGGTTGATTGATGCAGTACTGAAGCTGTGTTTGACTGGTTGTTTCAGGTGCCAGTCTTTTTTCTTGCTTTGCATGTTTTCAATACCATAAGTTTTGGGACTCTCATACACAGTATTGAGAGTCCCAAATTTTCGGACTACACTTACAGTAGTCCGAGTAACTTGGACCATGCTTGGACCCAACTTATATCGTCTTTTTAACATTCAGATTTGACCCTCAAAATGGCCTCCCAATTACTAGATAGGCCACCTGAGGTACAAATAGACATCGATGATTAAAATGGTTGTACTGAAGTTTATTTACGATCCGGAAGAAAAGTGAAATTTCCCGTTCAATTCTGAGAGCTCCCCTTGCGATCATGAACACGTTAAATTTCCGACTCGTGTTAATGAACGATGTGATGTAGTCTTCATGCCCAGCGTACAATCAATGGTCCCCATATCCTGAGTGCGATTCTGTTACCGAGCGCGAAGCATCGATTATGATAATGAGTAGACTGGATCTCGCTTGTGAACACAAGTGGATTTCAAATGGTAAAAGACAATTGGGAACTAGCTTGAACTGCTTTCTGCCAATAAAAGCTGTCCTAGTTCCCGACTCTCTATTATCGTTCGAAATATACTTGTGTTTACAAACGAGATCCAATCTACTCATTATCATAATCGATGCATTGCGCTCGGTAACGGAATCGCACTCGGGATATGGGGACCATCGAATGTACAATGTACGCTGGGCATGAAGACCACATCGCATCGTTCAAAACATTAACATGAGTCTGAAATTGAACGTGTTCACGATCGCAAGGGGAGCTGTTGGGATTGAATGGGAAATTTCACTTTTCATCCAGATCGTAAGTAAACTTCAGTACAACCATCTTAATTATTGATGTCTACTTGAACCTCAGGTGGCGTATCTAGTAATTTGGAGGCCGTTTTGAGGGTGAAATCTGATGTTTTTGTGGGACAATGTTGGGTTTTTGGGACAAAAGAGAAAATTGTGTTGCTCGGCATATACGGGGATGAGCTTGGACCCCACTATCGCCAGACCATGTCCGAATGTTAAAAAGGCGATAAGTTGGGTCCAACTTAGCCCCATAAATGTGGACAATTTACTGGACTACCTCCGTAAATAAAGGCCACACTTCCACCATGTACAAAAACATGTCAAACTTTGTCAAATTTTGATTTGCACATTTAGGCTTAATTTGTAGTTTATTTTTGCTTTAGAAGCCTACTCACCCTCTTTATAGCCTAATCAGAAAGTGCTGCCTTTTTCAGATGTCTCTTTTTCGTGAAATTTCCAGATTCGTTTGCACACATTCGCGTATCAAAATTTCAACATGAAATTTCACGAAAATTAGACATCTGAAAAAGGCAGCACAAACATGACAAAAGTGAGCATGGTGAGTAACTTCTAAACCAAAAATAAAGTACAAACTAGGCCTAAATGTGAATATCAAAAGTTGACAAAGTTCAACATGTTTTTGTACATGATGGACATGGTGGAAGTGTGGCCTTTATTGCGGAGGTAGTCCAGTAAATTGGCCACATTTATGCCGGCTAGGGTCCAACTCCAAGTTAGGCTACGGTCCGCGGACTACACTTGAACCTTCAAACACCATGACCATGATTTTGAACACCCGAATCCCACCCGACATAGCTTGAGTAACTCCAGGTGACATGCTCCATATTCATTCACATGTTACATGTGAATGAATATGGAGCATGTCAGCTGGAGTTACTCAACTTCTCAAGCTAAATAGTTCAGTCGGAAAAGGGGGGTATCGTGCACCCTCGGAAATCAATTTCTAATCAACGTGTCTAGGTCAGAAAAAATGCGTAGAAAACGATTTGCTATGTTAAAAAATTCAAAAAATGTCCCACGTATTGTTTTTATGCAAATTAGTGCCGCCATTACCGAAAAATCTATTTTTAATTATATCTCAGCCAATATTGCTGATAACTGAACGAACTAGATGTCTAAACCCATGTTTTCAAGGTCAGAGATCACAATAAAACTATTCTGGAAGTGACCACATGTGTCTGTGGCATAGGAATATGCAAATTAGTGCCGCAAATACCGGAAAGTCATGTTTTTGGCATATCTCGGCCAATATAGCACATAACTACACCAGTAAAGTGTCTAAACCCATGTTTTGAGGGTCAGGTATCATTAAAAGACCATTCACGAAGTAACTATGTGTGTCTTTGGCATGAAAATATGTAAATTATAAAGTGTCGCTTTATCAGATATTTGATTTTTAGCCAATATCTCGGCCAATATTTCACATAACAACACAAGTAAGGTGTCTAAATCCATGTTTTGAGGGTCAGGTATCATTAGAAGACCATTCACGAAGTAACTATGCGTGTCCTTGGCAGGTAAATATGTAAATTCAAAAGTGTCGATTTATCGGAAATTTGATTTTTAGCCAATATCTCGGCCAATATTGCAGCTAATGTTGACAGAAGGGTTTTTGATAAGCAATAATGATCAAAGTTTATTTTAAGCCATCATATTTAAAATAAACTGTACTATTGGCTGAAATTGAATATAATATTGGCTAAAAATCAATTTTTTGATAAACCGGCAAATTAGAATTTACATATTTTCATGCCAAAGACACACATAGTTACTTCGTAAATGGTCTTCTAATGATACCTGACCCTCAAAACATGGGTTTAGACACCTTACTTGTGTAGTTATGTGCAATATTGGCCGAGATATTGGCTAAAAATCAAATATCTGATAAACCGACACTTAATATTTTACATATTTTCATGCCAAAGACACACATGGTTACTTCGTGAATGGTCTTCTAATGATACTTGACCATCAAAACATGGGCTTAGACACCTTACTGGTGTAGTCATGTGCTATATTGGCCGAGATATGCCAAAAACATGAGGTTCCGGTATTAGCGGCACTAATTTGCATATTCCTATGCCACAGACACATGTGGTGACTTTCAAACTAGTTTTATTGTGATCTCTGACCTTGAAAACATGGGTTTAGACACCTAGTTCGTTCAGTTATCTGCAATATTGGCTGAGATATAATTAAAAATAGATTTTTCGGTAATGGCGGCACTAATTTGCATAAAAACAATACGTGGGACATTTTTTGAATTTTTTAACATAGCAAATCGTTTTCTACGCATTTTTTCTGACCTAGACACGTTGATTAGAAATTGATTTCCGAGGGTGCACGATACCCCCCTTCTCCGACTAAACTAAAACCCGACATAGCCCCACTAGTGTGGCCGTCGGTACCGGTATGCTGCGCTGAACCTTTACACCCGACATAATTTGCTGACCTATCTCGAACACTCTATCTAGCAAGAGCATCATCACGATAACCCCTAGCCCCACTAGTGTGGCCGTCGGTATGCTGCGCTGAACCTCTGCAGCGCAGCATACCGACGCGACGGCCACACTAGTAGGGCTAGATAACCCCAGTCCAACCGAGGGATTCCTTCTGCCAAAATCGCTTCATTCTCCACAGCTGCGGCTATTTCCTTATCGAATATCACCTTCAGTTCCTTCCACTTTGTCATGTTTGTGAACAAAAATTTTGCTCCATCTGGCATGTCTGGTTGTTGTGTATTTATTTTAGCCACGCAGCGTGGCGCCACCTATTGTCCGATAGTGTCCATGATCGTCTGGTTTGAACAGCGCCCCCACTGGACGATTTTTTTTTTAAATATAAAATGTAATCTCAATGCCAAAACTGATCTGATTGTATGCGTACAGTCACCATTGGAGTGCCCTGGATATGCAGGGACAGGATAGGATGCGCATAGTTCACCGAAGTTCATGTTGTTTTGTCCTGGTGGATTCATTCCCATGCATTGTGTATGTCCTCAAAGTCCCTGTCAAAGCGGTCATTACGCCTAACCACTGATTTCCTGCTAAAACTTGTTGTTTTTGCAAACAATCCTGACTCTGTATTGTAGAGAAGATGCAAGTGTACAGTACACTATTTGTCTGGGGTTGATTGTGTGGGTGTGTGGGGGGGGGGGGGGGGGGGTGCTGAACCTCATTTGGCGCTATGGGGCGCTCCCATCCCGGCACCCCCTTCTATATAGATTTCATGAATCAATCGAGGGAAGGCCGGATGAGTAGCATCGATTTAAAACCAGTCGTCTTCTCTCCACTTCTGATTTAGTTATTCCAACTACTGATTTTGCTGCCGTGACCCCACCCCTCCCCGTCAGCCAGCCTTGTTAAATAAAAAAGTCATAACTCAACATTAGACCTTACACAATAATTAGACAATAGCTGGACAATTTAGTGTGCTAGTTCTATGTTGGTTTGTTCTAAAATGAAGTCCATTTTAACAATGTGTGTAACCTTAATTGCCCATTACACATAATTGATTTTCATGTACTGAATCAATTTGATGGTGACTACATACAAAACAAAAACACACGGAATATATACTTCTACTACCCTGAGACTCAAACCATAGAGTTATTCGTACAGCGCAAACTGATCAGCAAGTAAATCACGGCCGGTGTACGTCATTATTCTATCCACCAATCACAGTTACTCGGTGACTAGCGGTGACCACAAGTGCCGGGATGTAGTTTTGCGTGTCAATCACAAATCACGTGTTTTGGATTTGTCACCGACATCGATACAGTATCAACCAATAGGATGTGGCTATTTCAGTGTCGGTGACACAAGTTTGTATGGGTGACTTTAATAGCCTCAACGATATTACATGAATTTCGTCTCATTAATATGAAGCGAGTCGGTGATGTGTGATTGACAGTCCCTCAGTCACTGCTCAGGAAATCGATTCCAAGATTTAAGGCAGATGCGGGCCGCTTCTCCCCTCACAGCTCGTAACCTATCTCCTTCGGACGACAACCAGAGAGAGAACTGATTGCAAGAACAAGATTGTGCTCGGTGAGTGTTTGAAACAATTATGTTTTTTCCCCCGAAACAATGTGCCTTCTTGCACGTAGTTTGAATCAACTTGGGATTGAAATTCCGAAGATTATTGCTGACACTGTTTCCAAACAGCGAGCGTGGTAGTAGGCTTGAGCCTCGCTTCTTTGTAAGCTTGTGATGTGTAGTTGCTTGAGGAGTGAGGACTGAACAACAAAATGTTGATGAACAAATTAAATTGGAATTGAAACTGATCTTGCGTGACTATGATACCGATGCTGTTGCACGATAACTAGCAGCCAAACCAGCACGGTCCGAACCGCCACAATTAGTGATCGTCATTTACAATCAAATATTGTTGGATAAAAGCGAGACTAGTTGGAATAAACACTCTATAGCCTCACAGTTATAGGACGGAAATACTAACAGACCGGATGATCATGCACTTCGTACTAAGTGCATGATCATCCGGTCTGTTAGTATTTGCGTACGGTTTTATTCAAGTTCAAATTTTTTTATCTAGCTGGGTTCATTTGTAGAAATCATGCATAGAACTGATGTTTGTACAAGTTACTCAGATCAGTCCTTCTGCTCTGCTGTTCACCTTAAAATTTGAAGCAAAAGCTCTCGGACAAATTCAGTCATGTTTGCATGTAGGGTTCCACTCAGCATGCAACTGAGATTCTGTTGAATATTTTGGGACAAAGCAATATTGGTATTTGGCTTAATATTTCGAATGTTTTTGGTTGTGTTATTGGTACAGATTTTCACAAATCCCAAATGTTTAGAGTCACGTTTCAGTTGGCAAACAGATGGTGGCTTACTAGAGCCAAACCGGTGCGCTGATTTCCCATCCGGAATATAAATCTTTATTTAACGACTGTAACTTGACTGCAGTAGTCCAGCTGTAATGTTTGCGCCTCTACTTCCTTGGTATGAGATCGATTTCCGTCACTAATGCAGACACTGTATGCTCATTGTGATTCCTATAGCCACAAGTTCAAGCATCCTTGAACCAGTTAGAGGAACATAGGATCAATTGCTCACAATCTTAGGTATGATGCAGTACAACTAACTTTTTGAACTTTAAGCTTAGTTGATGCTATACATTTGACAAAAACAGATAAATTAAAGGGATTATTTTTTTAGTTCTTGTCACTTGATTTCGTTGCTACAATCCCGGCCAAAATGGTTGGGACACTTCCTGAGCCTGCCACGGTCACCCACTCCCCCGCTCCCCCGGTCAATGTTGTTCTCTCCAGCTGATGGAGCACACACCGCGCAATGAGCGACAACACTGAACGGGGGCCGGGGAGCTGGGGGCCCAGCGAGATTTGGCCAGGATTGTAGCACACGTTCATAGTCTGCCCAATGGCACTATGTCGAAAACATATTCATTTTTTTCAGATGATATATCAGGCTGAACAATTCACAGTGTATATGTGATACCGGTCTCTTCACTTTGAGCATCGCAAAGTTTCTGTCATTAAATCGGTATAGGTACTTTTTTCCCGGCAATTATATAATTTATTTGTGTGATAATTACTTCGTTTGATTCGAAAATAACAAAGCCTTCCAAAAGAGACATGAATGTTCCTCGCGCTTGAGTCCAGACAGGACCGTTGGAGAACGCATTCTGTTTGAAATGAATAATCAAACCAAATTAAATTTCACTCGACAGAGGCTTTTTTTGGCAGGGGGGCATTTACAACTGTTGAAATTCAGTTATGCCTCCCCACCATCCCCCAAGTTATCTCCTGGAGGATTTTAATGACTCATATTTTTGTTGGTATTTGTTTTCAGCCAGCAATCCGCTCGAGTGTTGAGGAGTGCTTCCGCAATAGAATTCAAGAACTGTGCTTAGGTGAGTGTCTGTTCGACATTTTCTTCATTCAAGCATCGTAATAAAGCGGTGATATGGTGGGAAACTGTATCTTTTTTTCTATTCATTTACATGTAAAAAGTTTTTGGTCACAGTTATAAACAGAAAACGTCATTCGAACAAAAGAACCGTGCAAATCTACACTCACTGTACAACTGTGCCTCACATTTTGGCCAATCGCTGCTATGAACACAGTCCAGGCGCGGTTCTACGGGGGGGGGGGGGGGCTTTAGCCCCCCAAAAATTTTGTCTAGCCCCCCCCCAAAAAAAAAATTCCATAAAAAAAAAAAAGTACTAGCAAAATGTAAGAATTTGACATACATGGGAACGGTCTCCCCCTAAATGAGAAGGGTGCATTGTACACTTTTAGTTAATATAGTGTGCCCGATTGTGGGATTTTATCAGCGCTCCCCGTTCGCTCGTACCCACCGCCCTGCAAACAGGGCGCTGGGAAGGGCAGATGAGCTTCTCAGAATCTTGTGAAGGAAGTGGGGATGGCATTCTGGGTAATTTATCATGACCTTTGTATACGAGCGAACGCTCCCCAAAGAAAATATGACACGAGCCTCCCCCCCCCCCCCCCCCCCCCCCCCCCCCCCACGTATTGAGTTTCAGAGGCCTAAGTGTCTGGAGAAATAACTAGTCAACATTTCAGCACGTTTCCCTGGAAAAAAAATCTGGATTCACCTTGCTAGCCCTCCTCCCCCCAAAATATTGGCTCTAGAACCGCGCCTGGAACACACCTTTTTGAACCGTAGCCTTTTTGTTCGTGGTCTTTGAATGAACATGCGATTCAGTTTCAAATTCTCCCTATTATAACTAACTTCGTTCGATGACGTCACAATGCTGAATTGTCGCAAAGACGTTTGGGGTCATTCAAAGAATATATCTGGCTGCAGACCAGCAAATAAACTGCCATGGACCTCAGTGATAAATACCCAACTTGTAAAGATCGGGACAAATACTCACAACTCTCCAAGGTGTTTGAAACACCCTTTGAATTAAAGTTTATTTCATAATCTTTCATTGTCTGTTCAATGTTTGCGGTATAATCCGATGACCTTTTTGGAACAAAAATTCCACCCAAAGATGATGACCCTGTAGTCCTGTAGCCTATCGCCCAAGGCACAATCTGCCACTTCACAAAACACTGAACACTCAGGTTTATTAGGACAAAAGATATTGCTCAAACAGGGGCGGATCCAGGAATTTTTGCAGGGGGAGGGTCAGGCTTCTAGCAAAAAATATGTCAGATTGTTGTGATAGGCGAATGGGTAATTATTATTACTATAATTGTGATATATTTGTGTGTGTGTTTCACAGCGAGGGCTAGGGGTGGGGGGTCGGCCCCCCTCCCCACTCTCTGGATCCGCGACTGTCAAACTATTTTGTCAAATTTTGACCTGAAATGCTTGTAATTTGATGTATGATAACGTCATGACGACGTCACTAAAATATCCACATCTTCACACTAAGGTTTATGTTCATATCAGGTTTCGTCTTTCTGCAACTTCTTTTTGCATTTTAAATTCACCTAAATTTGACCTACCAGTAACCCCGGAAGGAAAGGTTAGACGACTTTACCTTCGAATATCAAAAATGTGATCAATCTATAGTCAATCAGATTTCAAAGTGTGAACATGATTGTTCATTTTGTTTGAGGTTTTGCAGTGAAATTGCTTGTAATTAGATACCTGATGACGTCATTATGACATCAGAGTATAAAAAAGGTACACCTCGGAGTCTTGATGTTCATTCAAAGTTTCAAGTTTATACCATGTTCTGTACGGTTCAGAAGAAAAGTCGCAGATAATTATTGTCCGGAAAAAAAACAAGAAAGAAAGGAAGAAAGTAATATATTTCTTAATATATTTTCATTTCGCACGCTTAAAACTAAATTATTGTTCACATACTGACTGGTTTAGTTTTTGAAAAAGTTGAAATCTTGTCACTATAATGGATAGCACACTGTACATTCACGGAAAGTTGTATTGTCAAACAAAGGCTATCAGTAGGACTTTTTCTAGTCATATCTGATTGCAGTTTTTAGAAGAGTTTAAAACATCAAGTTCTCTGCTGTTTTCAGAATAGTTTCAACTGATTGTGATTAATGCTTAAACATATTCACGCACTATTAATACTTTAAAAAAGTGTCTTTCTTTGGTTTAAAGAAGACATATCGCGAAAGCTCCATCCTTTATAAATAACCTCACCCATAAAATCAGTATGATCAACCACTCCTTATTTTCTTCCTCATTTTGCCATTTTAATTTTATCACTTTGATTAGAAAACATGCGATGTACTCACATTGTTTCCCGGCAATCAGTAATTCAGGATCAACAGTTATGGGGAAGTTGGTCACGGAAGAACGTTTTTCAGGAAATCCGGACATCAAAAACATGCCTGTCTTATTGTGTGTTATTGCTCAAGCAGTACCCTTTCAACTTTGCCATTTCGCTAGAGTTCACAGTGCGCTTTGATCATCAAGTTTCATTCAATCATAGCATGCAGGATGAACGAGTCATGAATATAGAGGGCGCAAATACAAACGGACCGGATCGTGATGATACACACAGTTTTATACAAGTTCAAACTGCTTTATTTAAGTGGGTGAATTTGTAGAAATCATGTGTAGAGTTGGTGTTTGTACAAATTGCTCAGGCTTTCTGTTCGCCTGAAGAGATTGAAGCAAAAGCTCTCGATGAATTCACTCATGTATTTGCATGTAGGGTTCCACTCAGCATGCCGCTGAGATTCTGTTGGATATTTGGACAAACAGCCATATTGATTTTTGGCTTATTTTTTTAATGTTTTTGGTGATTGGTACAGATTTTTACAAATCTGAAATATTTTGTGAGACAAGTTTCAGTTGACAAACAGATGGAGGCTTACTAGAACCAAACCGGTGCGCTGATTTCCCATCCGGAAGAAAATCTTTATGTAACGACTGTAACTTGACTGCGGTAGT
Source organism: Patiria miniata (assembly GCF_015706575.1). Lineage (NCBI taxonomy): Eukaryota > Metazoa > Echinodermata > Asteroidea > Valvatida > Asterinidae > Patiria > Patiria miniata. The sequence goes on along the minus strand of NW_024037048.1, from coordinate 18,999,660 downwards.
CCAGCTGTAATGTTTGCGCCTCTACTTCCTGGGTATGAGATCGATTTTCCCCACAAATGCAGAAACTGTACGCTCATTGTGATTCCTATAACTACAAGTTCAAGCAACCTTGAACCAGTTAGTGGAACATTTGATCAATTGCTCACAATCTTAAGTATGATGCAGCACAACTAACTTTTGAACTTTTAGCTTGGTTGATGCTATACATTTGACCAAAACAGAGAAATTAAAGGGATTATTTTTTGGGTTCTTGTCACTGAATTTCGTTGCTAACTCACGTTAATAGTCTGCCCACCGGCACACTATTTCGAAAACGTCTTCAGTTTTTTAAGACGATATATCTTGTCGGATATAACACTATACAAACACGAAATAATTCAGTGTCAAAAACAAAGCTGTTCAGACTCGACTGGTTTTGAATCAAATTTTGGGAGCATTTTTTTAAAGAGCTCATTACATCAAGTTCCCTGCTGTGATTCAGAATAGTTGAAATTGATCGGGATTCGCACTTATTCAAAATAATTCACGCACTTGTAATAGTTCAGGTACATTACTGCGTTAACATTTTGGTTTAAAGAAAACAATCTTGCGAAAGTTCGACTCTTTATATAGGTATGATCAACCACCCCCTGATTTTCTGCCTCGTTTTTTCCCTGTTTAATTTCTCATTTTAATTTTTAAACATGAAATCCTGATTCGATGTACTCACATTGTATTCCGGCAATCACTCAAACTAATTCAGGATGAAGAGTTATGGGGAAGTTGGTCACGGAAGAACGTTTATCAGGAAATCCGGACAACTCAAACATGCCTGTCTTATTTTGTGTTATCATTTATGTGGATACTCAGTATCCTTTGAACTTTGTTGTTAAACTGTGTCATTTCGCTAGAGTTCACAGTGCGCCATTCCGGTTTGATCATCAAGTTATATTCAAGCACTGCAGGATGAACGTGTAACTGAATATAGAGGGCGCAAATACAAACGGACCGGATCGTGATGATGCACACAATTTTATTCAAGTTCAAATTGCTTTATCTAGTTGGATTCATTTGTAGCAATCATGTACAGCGTTGATGTCTGTGCACATTATTCGTCCCTTCTGTTCTCTGTCAAGGGCGGATCCAGAACACAATTGTTTGGGGGTAGCCCCCCCCCCCCCCAAAAAAAAAATGGTCCCCGGAAAGTGGGTCCAAAAAATCACGGCGTGGGGTTCAGGGCCCGCTTAATCATGGGCCCCGAATTTTTTGTAATTGTAAATGCTCTGTGGCGATCTGAGGAAATTTCTGACCACTTTAACCATTTTTGTTTCGAAAAGATGGTAGTGTACCCAGTGCCTGCCTTTATTGCGACGTCACTTAAAAATCAAAATTGTTGGGTTTTTTTTTGGGGGGGGGGGGCATGGTCCCCCCCCCCCGGATCCGCCTTGTCCGCTGTTCGTCTTAAAATATGAAGCACAAGCTCTGTTTGCATGCAGGGTTCCACTCAGCATGCCACTTAGATTCCGTTGAATATTTTCTTGAAATGGCGATAGTAGTATTTGCTGAATACTTTGAAAGTGTTTGGTCAGTTGGTACAGAAATAATAATAATTTTTTTTTTTTTTCGTGAGAAGCAACAAAATGGCTTAAAAACTTAAGAAGGTCGCAACTAACCTGTTGAAGTTTCAGCTCAGTGGATACTATCATTGAGAAAAAAGCAGAGAAAACGTATGCACTATTTTGTTGGATCTCGTTACTTGATTCCGTGCTTTATAACACCTGAACTATATTTTTTAATTTTAAAAACACCTGCAAAGTTTTCAACCGATATATCAGGCGAAATACTTTCATCGGGTATTTGATACCAGTCTTATCTTCACTCTCAGCATTGCAAGGTTTCTGTCATTAAATGTACTTTTCCGGGCAATTGCAAATGATCCTACGTGGCCTTAAATTCTTTTTGCATACAGATTTCTCTCAGAAAATCTGGGCATTTGTTTTGGCAGTTACTGCGTTTGATTCGAAAATATTAAATCCTTCAAAGAAGACATGAATATTGTTGCTCGTGTGTGGGTCTGTTCAGGGCCGTTGCATGCAGGACGCATTCCGCTTAAAATATATATATAATCAATCCAGATCACATTTTGATATGGGGTGTTTTACTTGTGAAATTCAGCTATTCCTCCCCCAACAGCCCTAAGATATCTCCCAGCGGATTTTCAATGACTCATTTTTGTTGGTATTATTTCCAGCTAGCAATCTGCTGAGTGTTGAGGATTCCCTTCGTGATAGAATTCAAGAACGTTACATCGAGGTGAGTGTCTGTTATTTGACATTTTCCTCACTCAATCATCAAAACAGAGCAGTGATTCGGTGGGAGACTGTATTTTTTTCTATATTTATACACCTTTTGGTCAAAATTTTAACAGAAAATCGCTCGAGTGATATTCCCTCCCTATATTAAACACCCATCGTAGAACTGTGCCAGACATTTTGGCCTGCAGTCTTTGCAAATTCCTCGTTAAACTCATCAGGGTGCCTCGAACTTATAGCGGAAACACGCTGAAATTTCCTTCACATTATTTTTTATGCAGGTACATCAGTTGGCAAAAAAAGAGAACTAAGATGAAACCAAATATTGATCACACCAATATTTAGTAGCTGTGTAATCAGATTCTTTGGAATCTGTCTTCTTTTATTTATTTTTTTAAATCGGAATTGTGTTCGCAACCGTTGTCCTAATTCTTTCTTGATCGTTGATCACTTTGTAATTCGTTTGTAATTGTTTATCAACTTTGGGAATCATAACATATAGGTTTTCCCGTCCAATTTCGCAACTTGTTCGTCCAATCTGAGAGACTGTTCATTACATTGAAAAAGGGTCGCAGTTAACGCATTTGATATTTTTAAAAATATTTACACCCACCAAAGCGTGTGGGCAACTTTGTCGTGCAAAAGAAAATCCATTTCTTTTGTTGGTTTTCGATTTTGCACTGAGTGTCGGCGAATTTGTAAGAGGAAGTATTCATTTTCAACGAAAGTGCAATGGAATAAGGAGTCCATTTAATTTGCAATTCGCAAATCGCCAATATTGGCCACAAAAAAAACAAATTGATATGATTTTTTTTTTTACTTCCAAAGAGGGATTACAACAATTAACAAACTGGTGACTTAATTGTCCTTACATAAAAATCTGTATTTTCACATAGTATTTTATCGGCGAGTGTTCTAAATGTATTTCCTTCTATCACTTTGACACTTTACATTGATACAGTTCTGTTCTGCTTTTTTCATATTCCCTTCCCAGGCATTCCAATCTTTGAAATAGCTGTACATTCCTTAATCCAAACTTTTCAAAAGCCATGTCATTTTATACTCTGTTATATCACTATAACACAATACCTTGATAATGCAACTTCCAAATATCATTGAACTGTGTTGCTTTTGTAAACGTATGCATTAAAGTGAATCCCGAGCGAGACTGATATTCAAATCACAAGAAATTCAAAGCACAAGTCACGGAATTTGCTGCTTACTTTTCACGCGTGAATGAAGAATACCCTGAAATATTTTAAGCTTGCGCTAAATTCAACCGGGTGTGAAAAGGTCTGCATGTTTTATGCGATTTTGAATAAAAATGTTTTTTATTATTATTATTATTAGCAAAGTATGAAATTGGGCGGGAAACCCTATAATATTTCATAGTGAATAAAAAAGTTCATTTCTGCTTTAAAACTCATAGTGAAGTTAAAAGTAAATTTGCCTTGACAAGTGCAACAAAAGCTTAGAATGCCAACAGACTTTTGACCGAGTTACTAGTGTCTCAAAAAAGATACAGGCCTTCACAAATATTAATTTGAAAAAAAAAATCGTTTCAATAATAACGTTTAAACAAATTGAAAGCTTATTTCAAGAATCAGTCAATTCGAGAGAAATTGAACAATGCGACATTAAAACAGGTTGTTTTTCTTGACGAATTCAGCCGAGAAAAATTATTTTAATTACTTGACCGTAATAACTTGGTGAGAAATTGTTCCTGTTTTGGGGTGGCAATGTATCCAAATGAGAAAAAAATCTCACTCATTTATCTTAATTGATAATAAAATAGTATTAAAGTGTAAACTTAACCAGTCTTCGTTTGTATGTTTTTTTTCAGCCTACACTGAATTCCTTGTGATCTCTTCTTGGACCTGATCTTCAAGAACGAACCATCGAGGTGGGTGTGGTGAGGTTTAATTAATGATTCTATCAGGACCTGGGAAGGGGCAAGATGTGCTTCGCCCCCTCCCCCCCCCCCTCCAAAAAAAATACTACAGCTCCGGAACGCTTCGCCCTATCGGAATGCATTTTGGTGACCTTTCTTAAATTTTATTGGCAGGCGAAATAAAACAAAATCGATTCGATGGGTTGCCATGACAACCGGTTTTATAAACTAGGCTTCTCATAAATGTTAGCCCTCATACGCCACTGTTATATAACAAAGAAAACATTCTTCGAACAATGATTCCTCCAATCTCATGTTTTTGGGGTTTCTTCCCTTCAAATCTGACGGCGGATTGTCATGAATTTTAGACTAGTTCTCTTGTTATCAAACCTCAATATTTTTCACTACTCTTCCCTTTTTTAAAAACTATTTTATTGAAGAAAAAAATCTCACCTGATTTGGTTTAGTTTCATGCTTTGTTTACGTACAGAATGAAGATCTGCGTGGCAACCGTTCTTTCAATCGCCCTCCTTCTGGGTAACTCCGTCAACCTCCGAGCTTCCGTTACTGGGCCGGTTGCCTCGGACGGTGATGGTCCTGCGTCTCAGGCGTGTCCGATGTGCTGCCAGGGGTCGGCTGCAATTCCCGGAATACCAGGTTTGCCTGGGTCCCTAGGTCAGCCAGGGTCAAAGGGCGAGCCAGGTCAAAAGGGTGATATTGGATCGATTGGACCTATGGGTGAGCGTGAACAGCTGGGCCTCAAGGGGACGAAGGCATAGGCCAGCCCGGAAAAATTGGTCCAAGAGGAGTCCCAGGTGTTGTAGGGCCAACGGGGGAAACTGGTGTCAAAGGTCAAAAGGGTGAGCCAGGGGAGACACCAGACGACTCCAACCAGCGGGTAGCATTCACCGTGGTGAGGACGAGCAGCTCGGATACGCTTAGCCACACCGTTTGCCCTTCCAGGCGACCGAGACGCTTCTGTCTGCCGGGTACCAGCTTCGATCTCGAGACCGGCACGTTCACGTGTGGTGTGCCGGGCACCTACGTGTTCATGTTTTCTGTGTGCAAATATTCTTCCAGCAGCGACCTATACGTTCATCTCCGAAGAACGGCGACGTGGTTGTCTCTGGCCGTAGCACTGATTCAAGTCACTATGAGCAGGTGTCTGGGAGCGCGGTGGTGGTTCTGCAGCGTGGAGATACGATGTATCTCACAATGTACGGTAGGGCGGATAGTAGTTCCAATCACTACACCTCATTCAGTGGCTTCCTCCTTTACCCCGAATAAACACAACAATCCACACATAAAGATACACGAGCATCATGTTGCTGATTTTTTTAATCGCTTTCCATTGTTGCCGAAACATTAACTAATGAATTAAAACAAATAATGATCAAGGACAATGTCACAAATATTATTATAATGTTTTTTGCATTGCGCATGCTCTGATCTATATACTACAATGGATTTGCCAATTTTTTTTGACTTTTTGCAAAACAAAATATTTAGCTTTATGCATAAGTATTGGGATATAGTGAAAAGTATGCGTTAAGTTTTTTGACAACGATTTTTTGTACCCATTGTGGGCCTATCAAATAGTATTTGGATGGAATATTTTTTTAAAGCAAGCTGGGTCATCATTTTTTTTTAGAAACAAAAGTTTTGCAATAAAGCAGTGCCACCATGTATCCAGAAAAGTAAACAACAATTAAAAAAAAATTGTGTTTATGGTGTTATCTCGACCAACCTGGATTTTTTAGGCCATGTTTCTGACCGCCATTTTTTTTATTGCCACATTTGGTCAACATATAAAATAACGTGTTTTTCCCCGAAAATAAATGCAACTTATTTGTAGTATTGGGTATTTAAAACAGATTAATTAAACACAATAACTGTATCCTAAAGCAAACAAAGTTTGAAAAACATACAGACAAACAAACAAAATATTTTGCTACCTACCTGGATAATTTTAGGGCATTTACTGTAACATGTTATTTTCTCCGCCTGTATGCCCAGCACAGATGATGTCAATTAAATCAATCCCATGTATGTATCAATGAAAAAGTCTCGAGTGATTGAATCTGATTTTCTTATCGACTTTAAGCTTGGCATTTGGATTAACAATTGTTTGAAATATTCTAATGCTATTCCCGGCAATTAGAATACACTGGTTTTTATTAAATGATTGCATTATTTTAAATGTTATAATATGTGAGAATTATATAAAAGTAACAATTGACTGGCTATGAAAACAGTATGCATAAAACCTCATTCTGAGGATTACCAAAGTACCACCATTGTTGATAAATACTCTCTTTTTTTCGCTTGGGTTCGTTATGAAAAAAACAACATGATTTTAATTACTTTCAGTTGAAACAGAAACGTGCCTACAGTAATGAAAAAAGTGGAGTTGGCTGTTGTTTTTAAAGCCCGCAAAAGTGCGACAAGTGTTTCTTGATTAACAGACTCCAAATTATTTGAAGACTGGTATTGTTCTTAATCAGTATTACTTGATTGCATTCAAGAAACTCACTTTGAAAACATCAGTGAAAGTGTGAGCCCGTTAGATGGTAAAGAAACAATCTTAACGAAATCAATCAAAACAAAGTACAAATTCCATTCAAGTGAGGAGGGTCTTTCAACTGGTTGGAATTGTCCTTTGTCACTTTATCATTTCAAGTGAATTTCTTTGTATTGACTTTTATTTGGATGCTATATTTGGCATCCCTGCTGACAGCATATCCTTAGATAATGTCTCCAGCCAGCACATGTACATGTAAGCTGAACAAGTACGCTTCCTGGGATAGGTAGACTTTTGCAAGAAATCAAAGAAAAGGTTTTAATGGACCCTTCCTGCACGTCAATCAACAGTGCACACTGACCTATTCACCACTTTTGATCAGGTGACCACAGTAGCTCAGTCAGACTGGGTCACAAGCACTGTTAGATCTATTGCTCACCCCGCCCCCATTTTTTGCACCAGCAGTTAACACCCCCCCCCCCCAGTATTCTGTAAAGAGTGCCCTTTTTACACAAGTAACTTTTAGTTTTTACACAAGTGTCCTTAGTTTTGTTTAAAAAGTTTCTTGTTTCGCCAGCGGCTTTTAAAGAATTTTTTGGTATTTCGTGTAAACGTCAGCAATTGTGCCGCCATGAAAAGCGCTACCCATTGACCTACCCGCCGTTTGTGAGTTAACCACGCCCCATAGACAACTCTATAAGCCTTTTCGCTGATACCGCCATCTTTGAATTTTTTTTTTCGGGGGGGGGGGGGGAGGCATTACAATGAAAATACGTCTCATCATGCAACTGTAGCTGAGAATGATGGCATGACTTTTCAATGTAATGCCCCCCCCCATTTCAAAGATGGCGGTATCCGCGAAACGGCTCATGGAATTTTGTACGTTAACTTTTGTTTGTCTCAGATTTTGGCGTTCTGCGTCCATTTGTATATCATGTTTAGACAATATTTTACAAGCTGCGTTGACGCAATTCCACCGTGACAGGTTAATTGTCCGATAGTGGCCATTATCGCCGGTTTGTACTTACATGACAATGAGCTAAGACTCCTGAGAATGTTGGCGAAGCAATTCACGGATCCGCATCTGTCTGTTGGTCTGAAAGAAAAAAAAAGATTTCAGGCGAAAAAATGTTGTGATTTATTGATGTTTACTAAAGTCGAGTTCCATGCACTTGGCAAATCAAATGAACTGAGAGTTGTACGAAAAATGGATTGAAAGTGATCAATCTCATTATTGAAAATCAGCCACCAGAATGTCAAAGGTTGGACCCATTAACAGATGTTGCAAGACTGGACTTAAAATCACAAAAACCAGGGACTTAGCGTAAAGTGGATACTGGGAAAGCTTTAAGTGTATTGTCTCCATGCATGGACAAAAGAGGGCGCTTTATAGTCAAACAAGCAGAAGCCGGAATGAGGAACACTTCACTGGTTCACTCATGCTGGTTATCGTGTATTTGGAACCAGCATTTATAAGCCACGATGGCGCCCAAATGGCCCTCGTTTATAGTTTTCTCTGTGGAGGGGGGGGGGGGGGTGTGCTTGAGCGCAAGAAGGAGATTCTACCTTCTCGTTGAGCGTGGTGACTTCTTCCTTGCTGAACTTCCAAGGAAACTTCTCCGTGGTCTCCCCTGCATCCTCATCCAGCATCCAGGGTTTGGACAGCTCCTTGAACCGTCTCAGGCTCTACTTCTTGCAAGGCTTCTTGTTCAGGTCCGGATGACCTCCACGTCCGAAGCAGTTGATGCGGACTTGCTGAGCATGTTGGCCATGTTCATCTTCTCCCTGTCCATTTGCTCCTTCTTGTCCGTGGTGGCAAAGACGCGCAGCTTGCATTTCCCCAGTTGGATTTCAAGAGATGAGGTGAGGGATGAGTAGGTCAAGCCTGGGCGGGGGAAGGGGGGGGGTTTTCACAAACAAAAATTATTTGAAACATATATTAAAATAATAAGGCCAACCAAGAACAAAAAGTGTGGTGTTTTCTATTACATATAAAAAAAACAACTGTGTGGTAGGGTAGGTAAAAATCTGTTTTTGGGGATTAGACATTTCTATAGCCTACAAATATAGGGTGGGATGATAGTCATTGAAATTTACTTTTTTTTCTCTATTTTGCATGCATTAGTTAACATATGAATCATTCTGCACTATTGACCAACTTGCACAAAAATAAATATAAAGTTAATAGTTTTCACTGTGGGGGGGGGGGGGGGGGGGTGCTTGAGCGGCAAGGGGGAGATTTTACCTTCTCTTTTGAGCATGGTGACTTCTTCCTTGCTGATCTTCCAAGGAAACTTCTCCGTGGTCTCCAGGCTGCTTCCCTCATCCAGCATCCAGTGTTTGTGGAGCTCCTTGATGATTGTGTTGGTCTTGATCTTACCCAACCAACAGCACAGAACTCCATCTTGGGGCAAAATCTTGTCCTTGTACCAGCCTTCAGAAAAGAAAAAAAACAGTCAATTGTTATTTAATGATCGTTAACTTGGTTATCGTTCAGATCGGAGTAAACCTGAGTTAACACACCTAGATATGCCTCACGGTATACACAAACGTTAAATCTGACACCGTGGCAGCAAGGAGATTTCCACCTTTCTATGAATATGCCTTTGAATGAGCATGACGACTATTTATAAAAGATATAGACATATATCATACTCGGCAATAGGGATAGTCAGTGGACAGAACTTGGGACAGGTGTGTACAAAGTTATGCGCAAGACTCAGACTTGTTTTAAGCGAATTACTAAGAAGACGACCATAATTATTTGTAATGAGGATACTTTTATTATGGAGTAGATTAACCATCTTGGTTAGGAGGATATTTTTTTAGAAGGGAATTATGGAGGAGACTAACCATCTTGGCTAGGAGGATTTTTTTTTTTAGAAGGGAACTATGGAGGAGACTATAACCAGCTTGGCTCGGAGGGTGTTTTTAGAAGGGAATTATGGAGGAAATTGATCATCTTGGCTGAGGATATGTTTAAGAAGGGCACTATGGAGGAGACTAACCATCTTGGCTCGGAGGTTTAAAAAAAAAAAATTATGGAGAAGACTAACCATCGTGGCTAGGAGGATATTTTTTAGAAGGGAATTACAGAGGAGACTTACCATATCTTGGCTAGGAGAATATATTTAGAAGGGAATCATGGAGGAGATTAACCATCTTGGCTAGGAGAATATTTTTTTAAAAAGGGAATTATGGAGGAGACAAAGCATCATGGTTAGGAGGATATTTGTTTTAGAAGGGATTTATTGAGATGACTATTACCATCCCGGCTAAAGGACATTTTTAGAAGGAATTTATGGAAGAGACTAACAATCTAAGCTAGAAGGACATTTTTTAAGAAGGTAATTATGAGAAGACCAGCCATCCTGTCTAGGAGAATATTTTTTAAAAGGGAGTTATGGAGGAGATTAACCATCTTGGCTAGGAGGATATTTTTTAGAAGGGAACTATAGAGAAGACTAACAGCTTGGCTCGGAGGTTGTTTTTATTAGAAGGGAATTATGGAATAGACTAACCATCGTGGCTAGGAGAATATTTCTTAGAAGGGAATTATGGAGAAGACTTACTCAATATTTTGGCTAGAAGGATTTCTTTTTCAAAGGGAATATGGAGAAGACCACCATCCTGGCTAGGAGAATATTTTTAGAAGGGAATCATGGAGGAGATAACCATCTTGGCCAGGGATTATTTTTAAGAAAGGAATTATGGAGGAGACGAACCATCATGGTTAGGAAGATATTTGTTTTAGAAGGGATTTATGGAGAAGACTATTCTTGGCTAGGAGGATATTTTTTTAAAAGTGAATTATGGAGAAGACTACCCATCTTGTCTAGGGGGGGGGGTGTTTTGTGAAAGGAATAAATGAGGATATTAACCACCTTGGCTAGGAGGATATACTGTTGTGTTGTTTTTTAATTTGTTTTATTTTTTTAGAAGAATATTTCATCAAGTATTATATCGTGGAAAATGACGAATTAGTTATATTGCAGGCTAGGGGCTTACTTTGTTAATGAGGAAAAAGGATTTGATATTT
>NW_024037048.1:18791221-18988418 GCF_015706575.1 Patiria miniata | reverse complement strand
TGTAAACCGAAGTGAGCAGTTTGTTTATTGTTGTAATCACTCTGTGGAAATAAAAAGAGCGAATCATTAAATTTTCTTTCTTAACGCCAATGTGATTGACTTTTTTAGGCGAATCGCTAATGCCAAATTAAGTTGACCCCTGATTTTACTGCAATTCGCTGAAAATGAATACTTCCTCTATAACAAATACGCTTACTCGGTGAAAACTCCAATAAAACATGGAATGATTATTTTTTTGCACCGAAAAATATGCTGTCCACACGCCTTTTGTTGTTGTAAAGATCCAAAAAAAAATCGAAACGCTCTAACTGCGACCATTTGAAGAATAAACATTGCGACTTCATGAATAAGTTGCGAAATTGGATGGGAAATCTATATTATGATTCACTGACGTTATAAACAATCACAAACAAATAACAACGTGATCAACGAACAACAAAGAATTAGAACGGTAATTGCGGACACAATTTAGTAAAACATGAGAACATGATTAAGAATATAGCGTATATACATGCTAACTAATCCGCTTAAACAATAACTAGCAATTGATGCAATCAATACTTTTTTTTCATTATCTTTTTTACTTTTGCGAAACTAATTGTGAATAGATAAAACAAAATGAAAAATTAAACTTAGCGTGTTTCGCCACCCTGTTCGAGGCACCCTGGTGAATTTGACGAGGAATCTGATTGTCTGAGAATACAATCTAAATTGATGGTGTTGCTATACAAAAAATGGCATGTCTAGCAACGGTTTGAGTGTCTGTATTATCAACATTGCTTTAAAGATGCAGTTTCCCGTACTATTTTCGAGTTTCACCTCCACAATTTGATTTCAATTACTATTTTTCTAAAAATATATAATATATTTACTTTTGAATTAGTAATGGAACGGAAAAAAATCCACCAAAGTTTAGTTACTGAATTATTTCTTCTCAAACTTTAAATTATTGGCTGTCAGACAATAATTCGGCTCTCGCAAGGCGGGTTCAATTGTGCGCAAAAATGAAAATTCCTTTGGCATGCAGACGCCCAAAATCGGATCAAAGTAGTTGTTTTTACCTTAATAAACAAAACACATATACACATGGACAATTCGTAAGAGAAACAAATCTATTTTGAATAGCAAGGGTATGCATCCCTTACTTTGAATAAAGGAATTGAATTTGAATGCACATTGGACAAATTCGATCGGGAAACCTATATTAATGATAAATTTCCTTCGAGGACGTTTTCTGTTACAGTTTTGACAACAACGTTTATCGATGCACACAAAAAGATAAAGTCTGCCATTAAATAAACGCTCAATTCTGACAGTTGTGTGAGGATATGTCAAATAGCAGATACTCACCCGAATGTAACGTTCTTGAATTCTCTCACGAAAGGAATCCTCAGCACTCGAGCAGATTGCTGGCTGAAAATAATACCAACAAAAACGAGTCATTGAAAGTCAGATGGGAGATAACTTGGGGATGGTGGGGGAGGCATAGCTGAATTGTATCAGTAAAACGCCGCAAAAATCTCTGTCGGGTTAAATGTGATTTGGATTGATTATTTTTTCCGGTAGGAATTCGTTCATCAACGGCCCTGACTAGACTCACGCACGGGCGGTGGTTTTTTTTTTGAGAAACATCTATACAAAAAACAAGTTAAAATTAGTTAAGATTACTTGCAAATGTACAGAAAGTAGTGTACTTCACAATAGAACTGGTTTCAAACAACCTGCAAAATTATTCCGCCTGATTAAGCGTAAAATAAAATAAGTAAAATGAAGGCTTTGCTGTTTTTAAAATAGTGTGCCGGCTGGCACACTCTTTTGCGTGTGTAAGCAACGGCATCCAGTTGTGCATACGTTTACTCTTCAATGAGACTTGTATGTTTGCATGGTGGACATGAAAAAAAGAATATAAGGTTTGCGGTAACACCATGTGAATAATTTTGAGTTGTGTGGTTCTGAGAAGAATCAGTTGTTTAAACTCGACGTTTCGAACAGTGTGCTCTGTTCGTCATCAGGAGACTGCCGGACTCTTGCTGGTGTAGATGTTTAAGTAGCACCCGGGGGGGGGGTAGTTCAGTGGACCGTTAAGGTGGGAGATTCTGGAAGAGGATGCTAAAAGTTGCCAGGTAGGATGCTAAAGTGGACTGTGTGCACTCACTGAAGCATGTCAGAATGATGGGTGGTACAGCTAGAATGAACATCAAGGGGTGCAGAACGAGTGCCAAGGGTTTAGGGGACCCATAGGCAGAACTAATGCAGGTGATCGAACTGTGGGGATTGGTTAGGCCCGTGGGTATAAAGACCCATTGGATCTACGATGAAGGAGTGGTCGCCATCATGGAGGTGGTACCCTATGTCTTGTGGATCTGTGTTGTGTTTGTAGATGTCCATGGCCTCACGGACTCGCCGAGGGTGCCACTGTTGGTTGCTGGTGATGAGCTGTGCTTGTTGCCAGTTGATGGTGTGGTCTTCGCTCTGGAATGTTCGATGATGGATGACTTCTCGTAGTCCCATTGTCGGCCATGTCACATAAACGGACACGTCACATAGAAGTCTCCTGATGACGAACAAAGCACACTGTTCGAAACGTCGAGTTCAAACAACTGGTTCTTCTCAGAACCACACAAATCAAAAGAGATATTATTCACATGGTGTTACCGCAAACCTTCGAAACTACGTTTTTCTCTTTTCTCAAAAGTATAGAATGCGCTGAAATTGCAACAGGTTACTAGATACACTCTATACTTCGGATTTTGATCAATTATTTTGCTTCTAACGAAAAAAACACACCAAGGGCAAAAAATCCCATGTTCCTCTTAATTGTTCAACATTGCTCGAATTTGAAGTTGCAGGAGTCACAACGAGCATACATATTCTGCTTTAATTAATCGATCGCATCATGTCCAAAAGACTCTCATTGCCGGAAAAAGTGTGAGTAAATATTGCACCAGGATTTCATGTTTGACAATTAAAATGATAAAGTGACAATCGCAGCGGGGAACCTGATGTAAATCACAAGTGCGTAAATTATTTTGAATAAGTGCGAATCCTGATAATTTCAACTGTTCTGAATAACAGCAGGGAACCTGATGTATTGTACCCTTGAAAAAATGCAGCCAAAATGTGATTAAAACCAGAACAGTCGAACCTAAACAACCGTGTTTTTGACAATAACATATTCCAAGGATTTAGTTTGCTATCCATAGCGACAAGAATCCAAATGAGTTTGCGAAGAAGTAAAAAAAAAACCAGTTATTATTTCGACAATTTCGTTTTGAGAGTACAAAATGGAAGTAGTAGCGGAAATAATGTCAGACAGGAACAAAAAGAACAATCATGTTTACACTTTGTAATCTGATAGATGATACCTTGATAAACATTTCTGATTTTCGAAAACAAAGTCGCCTGACCTTTCCTTCCGGGGTTATACCGGTTAAATTAAAGATTTATGCAAACAATAAACCTTTAATTAAAAACAAATCTAATTCCTTCGAAACGGATCAAGGAAGAAAGATGAACTTGAACCCTGGTCCAAAATATTAAGGAAAAAGTTGTGACGGCATCATGACGTCATCGGTTATTTCAAACAGTTCATCACGGTCAAATTTACTTCGAATTATAAATTTACAAAGAAATGGTGGCGCTCCCACTTTTTGTAATGTTGTGGACATTGCCTCAGGCAAAAGCTTTTGTTTCCAGACATACCATTTGTTTGTCAAGTGTCAATCGAATGTGTCTCAGAAACTCAAAATATTCATCAGAGAGCATTTTGTTTTAGAAGGGATAATTGAGGTGACTAATCCTCATGGCCAGGAGGATATTTTCAAAAGGGATAATTAAGGAGACTAGCCATCACGTCTTGGAGGATATTTTTAGAAGAGATAATTGAAGATACTAACCATCACGGCTTGGAAGATATTTTTAGAAGGGATAATTGAGGAGACAAACACTCATGACAAGGAGGTATTTTTGAGAAGGGATAATTGAGGAGTCTAACCATCTGGCCAGAGAATATTTTAAGAAAGGATTATCGAGGAGACTAATCATCACGGCTAGGAGGCTATATTTTTAGAAAGGACAATTGAGGAGCCTAACCATCATGGCCAGGAGGATATTTTTTTGAAGTGATAATTGAGGAGACTAACCACCACGGCTAGGAGGTTTTTTAAAGGGATAATTGAGGTGACTTATCATCACGGTTAGGAGGATATTTTTAGAAGGGATTATTGAATGAAAACCATCATGGCTGGGAGGATATTTTTTTAGAAGGGATATAGAGACTAACCATCATGGCTAGGAGGATTGTTTTAGAAGGGATTATTGAATGAAAACCATCATGCTTCGGAGGATATTTTTTGAAGGGATAATTGAGGGGACTTACCATCATGGTGAGGAGGATATTGTTTTAGAAGTGATAATTGAGGAGACAAACCATCATGGCCAGGAGGATTTTTAGAGGGGATTATTAAAATAAAAACAATCATTGCTTGGAGGATATTTTTGTAGAAGAGATTATTGAACACACAATCCATCACGGCTTGGAAGATTTTTTTTGAGAAGGAATAAGTTAGGAGACTTATCATCACGGCTAGGAGGATAATTTTTAGAAGGGATTATTGAAATAAAAACCATCATGGTTAGAGGATATTTTTTAGACGAGATTATTGTACAGACAAACCATCAAGGCTGGTAAGATATTTTTTAGATGGGATAATTGAGAAGACTAACCATCATGGCTAGGAGGATATTTTTTAGAAGTGATAATTGAGGAGACTAACCATCATGGCCAGGAGGATATTTTTTAGAAGTGATAATTGAGGAGACTAACCATCATGGCTAGGAGGATACTTTTTAGATGTGGTCATTGAGGAGACTAACCATCATGGCTAGGAGGATATTTTTTAAAGGGATAATTGAGGAGGCTAATAATCGCGGCTAGAGGGATATTTTTTAGAAGGGATTATTGAAATGAAAACCATCATGGATTGGATGATATATTTTAGAAGGAAGGGATAATTGAGGAGACTAATCATTACGGCTAGGAAGATATTTTTGAAGGGATAATGGAGGAGACTAATCATCTTGACTTGGAGGATATTTTTAGAAGAGATTATTGAACACACTAGCATTTCTTGGAGGATTTTTTTTAGAAGGGATCATTGAGAAGACTAACAATCATGGCTAGGAGGATATTTTTTTAGAAGTGGTAATTGAGGAGACTAACCATCATTGCTAGGAGGATAAATTTTTTTAAAGGGATAATTGAGGAGGCTAATCACCACGGCTAGGAGGTTTTTTTTTAAAGGATAATTGAGGTGACTTATCATGATCCCGGTTAGGAGGATATTTTTAGAAGGGATTATTGAAATGAAAACCATCATGGCTTGGAGGATATTTTTAGAAGAGATAATTGAAGCGACTAACCATTATGGCTTGGAGGATATTTTCTAGAAGAGATAATTGCGGAGACTCACACTCATGACAAGGAGGTATTCTTTAGAAGGGATTATTGAAATGAAAACCATCATGGCTTGGAGGATATTTCTTCAGAAGGGATAATTGAGGAGACTACCAATCACGGCTTTGATGATATTTTTTAGAAGGGATAATTGAGGAAACTAACCAGCATGAATGGGAGGATATTTCTTTATTAGAAGAGATTATTGAACACACAAACCATCACGGCTTACATTTTTTTTTAGAATTGATAAAATTGAGGAGAGTAATCATCACGGCTAGGAGGATATTGTTTTAGAAGGGATAATTATTAAGGAGACTAACCATCATGGCTAGGAGGATTTTTTTCTAAAGGGATAATTATTGTGGAGACTAATCATCACCGCTAGGAGGATTAATTTGAAGGGATTATTGAAATAAAAACCATCATGGCTTGGAGAAAATTTGTTTAGAAGGGATAATAGAGGAAACTAACCATCATGAATGGGAGGACTTTTTTTTAGAAGAGATTGTTGAACGCACAAACCATTACGGCTTGGAAGCTATTTTTTTTTTAGAATGGATAATAATTGAGGATAGTAATCATCATGGCTTGGCGGATATTTTTTAGACGAGATTATTGAACGGACAAACCATCACGACTCGGAAGATAATTTTTAGATGTGATCATTGAGGAGACTAACCATCATGACTAGGAGGATATTATTAGAAGTGATAATTGAGGAGACTATGGCTTGGAGGATATTTCTTCAGATGTGATCATTGAGGAGACTAACCATCATGGCTAGGAGGATATTTTTAGAAGGGATAATTGAGGAGAGTATGGCTTGGAGGACATTTTTTTAGAAGGGAAATTGAGAAGCCTAACCATCATGGCCAGGATGATATTTTTCGTAGAGGTAATTGAATGACGTTTTCTGGTTTCTAATTTTGACCAAAAAGATTAAATGCATAGAAAGAAAGGAACAGTCTCCTACCAAATCACTGCTCTATTCTGATGCTTGAATGAAGAAAATGTCAACAGACACTCACCTAAGCACAGTTCTTGAATTCTCTCGCAGAAGCACTCTTCAACACTTGAGCGGATTGCTGGTTGAAAAAAAATACCAACAACAATATGAGTCATTAAAAATCCTCTAGGAGATAACTTGGAGTTTGGTGGGGAGGCATGGCTGAATTCCACAAGTACAATACGGCCAAAAAATGTCTGTACAGTGAAAATGTAATTTGGGTTGACTATTTATCTCAAATGCGTTCTCCAAAAATCAAATCTATCCATGAATTCTACAAAATGCATCCAGCTATTGAACTTGTATAAAACTGTGTGTATCATCATGATCCAGTGCGTTTGTATTTGCGCCCTCTAGTCTATTCTGACCAGTGACACTTTTATCCTGCAATGCTTAAAAGTAACTTGATGAAACCGGAATGGCGCGCTGTGAACTATAGCAAAATGCCAGTTGAACAACAAAGTTCAAAGGCAATGAGAATATCCACAAATAATAACACAAATAAGACCGGCATTTTGAGATGTCCGGATACCTGTATACGTTCTTCCGTGGCCAACTTCCGCATAACTTTTCATTCTGATTGAGTTTGAGTGATATCCGGAAATAATGTGAGTACATTGCACTAGGATTTCATGTTTGAAAATTTAAACGATAAAGTCAATAGGAAAAAGGGAGGCAAAAAGTAAGAGTGTGCTTGATCGTGCCAAAAATATCGGCCAGGTTATAAAGAGTCCAGGTTTTACGAGACTTCTTTTTTTTACCGAAATGTGAAACACCGATTTTGTAGTTCCTCTGAAATATTATTTTGAATAAGCAGGTATAATAATAAATCTTTACTGTTCTGAATCACAGCAGGGAACTTGCGAAAAACTGCGGTCAGAAAACAGTCCAACCTAACAGTCGAACCTCAATAAAAAAAAGTCCATGTGACTTTACAGTGTATTATCCATATCGACAAGAATCCAAATGATTTTGTTTTCAAAGAGTAAAGAAACCAGTCAGTATTTGGACAATTTATTTTTGAGAGTGCACAATGGAAGTAGTAGCGGAAATATTGCCTGACAGGAATTCCTCATTTGTATTGCCTTGAAATTTGAACTCGCTGTGGTCTGCATCCGCACCAACTGTTTACATTAAGAGCTGAAATAAAATAGCTCGATAATTTACAAAAGTATTTGAAATTAACTCTTTCAGACGGGCCTTGATTAGTGCATGTTATGCACAAACAAAGCCCGTCTGAACAAGTTAATTTCAAACACATTTGTAAATTATCGCAATACTTTATCAACTCCAAAGTGGGCGTTGGGAAAAGGCACAACTTCTGGATCGGAATTAGCGCGCTGGTTTTGCTGTTAGCAGACGTGTATTAGAGTCATAGTGAAATGAAAAAGAAAAAAGAAAAAAAAAACAATTTGTTCATAAAAATCTTGGGTTTCTTTCAGTCCTCAAGCTACCACATTTTTACAAGCACACAAAGACGAGAAAATATCAAGCCAACCACCGCACTCGCTGTTTGGAGAATCATTGAGTCAGCAACATTCAACAAAATCTGAATCCCGCATTGATTCAAACACATTGTGCAAAAACAACAAATTTCTTCAGAGGAAAAATGATTGTTTCAAACACTCACCGAGCAAAATCTTGTTCTTGCAGTCAGTTCTCTCTCTGGTTGTCGTCCGAAGGTGTTGATGACCTGTGGTGGCTGTGAAGGGTGGACGGCCCCACATGTCTTAAATAGTGCCATCGATTTCCTGAGCAGTGACTAAAAACTCGGACCTGGATTGTGATTGCATGGCTCCTGTGCGCTGTAAATCACACATCACCGACTCGCTTCATATTAATGATACGAAAGCAATGTTAATGTCGCTGAGGCTATAAAGTCACCATAAAAACTAGTCACCGAGATTGAAATGGCCGCTTCTTATTGGTGGATATTGTATGGACGTCGGTGACACATCCAAACATGGAATTTATGATTGACACACACAACCTGTCAGTCACAGACCACTCACTTGTCGTCACCGACTTGTCGTCACCGACTTGTCACCGACAAACTGTGATTGGTGGATAGACAAGTGACGTATACACTGGCCGTGATTCATTCAATGTACAGTTGGCGCTTCAGTCTATTAAATTGTGTGGATATATTCGGGATTATATGAGGAATTAAATCGTACTCAAGCCAGCGGCGAAACTTGGGTTTAACTTGGGGTAGGGCACCTGGGGTGCGTTATTTGTTTCAAAGGCTGCACTAAATGCAAAATAAAAGTATTATTACAACAGCGAATGTAATTCAGGTTTTCGAAATGGGGCGGGGGTGGGGGCGGCTTCCACTGAGGGTGGGGAATACATGTGCCTCCGTTTTGGTGCTTTAACGGCGACTTTACGGGTCCTTTGCAAAGAAGATCCAGGCCCCACAATGCAGAAAAATCAGCATTCTGGCGGTTCACGATCGCCTGTGTAACCGCGGCGACTTCCCATTCAATTCAATACAAATCAACCGTCATCCGCAATAGCCCTCAGCGAACGCGGTTTTAGTCGATTTTGTGGCCTGAGTGGTTGCGTCCTCTTACATTAGAAAACTGCACGGTGGCCTCAGCGTAAACCGCACCAAATATCAGTTCATAGTTGGGCCCATCAATAAATAAAAGCCAAATTCACTGAGAAATTCGGAAACTTGTAAAATGGAAGTATTTGTGAACTCTTGCTGCACAAATAGACAAATACCATACAGAAACAGTGAATTGGAACAAATTGTTAGCTGATCCTACGCATACAAAAAACACAGAGCGTGAACCTTGCAAGTGAAGTTTTTCGTGCATGGTTCACGCTGCATTGCTTTGAATAAATTGGCCGTCCAGAAACATCGGCATTGTGGCCGTTTCACCCGCTTACTGCCACACCGCGCTGTTTTCACGTTCCCATTGAATAACGCACGGTGAGCGGTCCACACATATTGCGCCGCATCAACCCCTCAGTGAACGCGGTTTGAGGGGATTTTGTGGCCCGTGCGGTGCTCATATCCCCTCACATTAGAAAACAGCATTGAACTCACCACATTTCAGGCCATATCGGTGTTTCTGTAACGCTGCGCCGACGATGGGCCATCTTTGGGCCAGCATCAAAACAGAATCGCTGAGACATTCGGAAACTCGTAAATTCAATCATTTGTTAAAATACATTAGACATGCAACAAATATTGACATGGTAGAAACAGCGAATCAGAACAAATTTAGCTGTCCTGGATGCGCGCACAAAGCATACACGAAGCGCACACGGCGTGAACCTGGTAAATGGACATTTTTGTGCATGGTTCACGCTGCATCATTATGCATAATTTGACTTCCAGAATGATTCAATATTTCAGCGGTCCATTGATCGTGTGAGCATGTGTGCACCGTACCTGGGTGTGTTTTCAGTGTGTGTCCCGTTGAAATTGAACTGTCGACGGCTCCACAAGTACCGCTACATCACGCCCAGTGAACGCGGTTTCGGGGGATTTTGTGGCCCGTGCGGTGTTGCCTCTTACATTATGAATACTCCACGGTCGCCTTGGGACACCTCGACACACATATCAGGCCATATTAGCGTTTCAATACTGTTCCAAATTTCAGCGACACATTTTATTTGTTTGTCTCAACGTAAAAAACATGAAACGCAATACATGTACTGCACCATGCAGCATTGTATCCAGAGAGGGGGCACCTTTAACCTCCCCCCCCCCCTCGTCCCGGGGTGAGACGGTTTAAGGAGCTGAACAAACCCTGGATGCTGGATGAGGAAGCAAGGAGGAGTCACTACTCTCAAAGAGAAGGTAGAATCTCCTTCTTGCGCTCAAGCACCCCCCACACACTGGAAACTAAACGAGGGCCATTGAGGCGCCATTGTGGCTTGTAAATGCTGGTACCCATACATTATACACACGGTAGCCAGCATGAGTGAACCAGTGTACTGTCCTTCATTTCGGCTTCTGCTTGTTCGGCTATAAAGCGCCCTCTTTTGTCCATGCATGGAGACTAGAGCTCTTCCCAGTATCCACTTTACGCTTAGTCCCTGGTTTTTGTGATTTAAGTCCAGTCTTGCAGCATCTGTTAATTGTGTCCAACCTTTGACATTCTGGTGGGTGAGTATTGATCACTTTCAATGCAAATTGAACAACTCTTAAAGGGACAATACAACATTTGCAAACATCAAAAAATAAAACTAGGCCTACCAAATCATTTTGAAATACCTTGCTGGACTGTTACTGTATAGTGAATGACAGTGTAAAGCATCCTGTAAAATCATGGCACCTGGTATAGTGTCATTTTCAGGAAAAGTGGTATTTTTGTAGTGTCATTTTCAGGAAAAGTGGTATTTTTGTATCAATTTCCAACGCTGATCGGCCGACCAGCGTTGGAAAAAACTGGCTTTTTTAAAATACTGGCCCCAGTTGACCATCGCACTTGTTTGCAATCGATTACACACCTATGAACGGGTACAAGCCAGCTAGACTGGTTCCCTGACCATGCTGACCTTACAATTCCCCAATGTATGTAAACTGCTCTGTTTCTTCTTAAATGGAGTCAGGGAACCAGACTACAGGAAAATGATTGTTTGTTTTTTTTTGGTTTTTATAGCATTTTCGAACCAAAACCTCAAAAAAGTTAATGAAATTATATTTGCTATATATTTCCAACCCCCCAATTCCATCCATTTCTGAAAATTACAGCAAAAGCAAATGATGTATATTCCCTTTAAATTAGTTCAATAATTTTATTTGCCAAGTGGAACTCGACATTATTAACATCAATATTCCAGTCCATTTCCACCTAAAATCTTTGTGTTTTTCCTTTCAGACCAACAGACATTATAACTGATTGTTTACACTTTTGCAAAAGCCGTAATTTCTAAGTGTCATGCAAAAATGTCTGTTGTAGTGTTGGCAATTCCCATGAAAATAATGAGTGGCTAATCTAAGGGCACTTACTTCACAATTACGCAAACCTACTCACTATAGCAGAAACAAGCGTGAAATCCTAAATAAACAGGGGTGGATCTAGCTTTGGCTGGGGGTGCGATGTCAAGTTGGGGGAGGGGATCTGGAAAATGTTTCGATTAACCTCCTTCTTTCAAATTTTTTAAATCCTTTTTCCTCATTAACAAAGTAAGCCCCCTAGCCTGCATTATAACTAATTCGTCCTTGGTCACGATATTTAATACTTGATGAAATATTCTTCTATAAAACAATTTTACAAAAATGGAAAAAGCAACAATATATCCTCCTAGCCAAGATCGTTAATATATCCTCATTAATTCCTTTCAAAAAATATCCCCTAGCCAAGATGGTTGTAGCTTTCTCCATAATTCCCTTCTAAAAATATCCTCCTAGCCATAATTCCTTTCTAAAACAAATATCCTTCTAACCATGATGGTTCGTCTCCTCCATAATTCCCTTCTTAAAAATATTCTCCTAGCCAGGCCGGATGGTTGGTGTTCTCCATATTTCCCTTTAAAAAAAATCCTTCTAGCTAAAGTCTCCTCCATAATTCCCTTCTAAAATTATTCTCCTAGCCAAGATAGTTAGTCTCCTCTGTAATTTCCTTTTAAAAAATATCCTCCTAGCCACGATGGTTGGTCTTCTCCATAATTCCCTTCTCAAAAAACCCTCCGAGCCAAGCTGGTTAGTCCCCTCTATAGTTCCCTTCTAAAAAGAAATATCCTCCTATCCAAGATGGTTATAGTCTCCTCCATAGTGCCATTCTAAAACAAATCCTCCTAGCCAAGATGGTCAGTTTCCTCCATAATTCCTTCTAACAAATATCCTCCTTGCCAAGGTGGTAAGTCCCCTCAGCAATTCCCTCCTAAAAATATCCTCCAAGCCAATATGGTTAGTTTCCTCATTAATACCCTTCTAAATAATACCCTTCTAAAAAATATCCTCCAAGCCAAGATGGTTAGTCTCCTCCATAATTTCCTTCTAAAAAAAACACCCTCCGAGCCAAGCTGGTTATAGTCTCCTTCATGAGCAGAGTACACATTTGATGGAGCTTCTGACAGACTCTCAGGAGAAATGGGTGGATGTTCAGAAGATCAAGGCATTCCCAGCCATGGTAGCAAGCCCTACGCTAAGCTTAGAACGGGGCACAGGCACTCATGCAGGTAGGCTTATGAGGGGGATCAGGGTCAGACCTGAGTATGCGTAGATAGCTCAAGTTTTCTGCATTTTGATGAGTAGTGTACCTTTTGACAACAACACGCGTTTCAGACTAGCATTCAGAGAAGTGCCGAACTAAATTATTCCAAAGAGTTGAATTAAGTTTGACGTTTGAAATGTTGAGGAGCAACTAGTATGAAAGTCGTCCAAAGATTGAGTGTTGCAGTCGTTCAGAATGACACCAGCATCTAATCAATGGAAAATTAATACAAGAACTTTGCCTGTGTTTGAAACTTGAATATATAAGTTGAGTTTAGTTGAGTTAAGTTAGGGACTCTGGAACACCAGTTTTAAATGGATTGAGGTACTGTTTGATAACTTTGGTCTTTTAAGTCGAGTCTGCTTGACGAGTGAAGCAGTCTGCGATAAGTCGAGTATGAGTTGAGCATTTTTTTGACAAGTAGACTACTTTTAACTGAGTACTACTTTATGAGTCGATTCATTTGTTTTCAATGAATCCTGAGGTTTTGTATTAGTTGAGTACCTTTCTACAAGTCTTGTGTACCCCTGGTGAATTATTTTAAGGAATATTTCGATGAGTATTTTGAGTACCGAAATGTGTACTCACAGTTGAGTACTTGAAGAAGACTTTGCTGAATGAATTTTGATGAACAGTTTGAATAAAATGCAAGCAGGTCTTTTAAAAATTAAGTCAAGGTTGCAAAATGTATAACAAGATCATTAAACCAGATTTGTCCAGGTTTTTTCGGGTTTTTTTTTCAGCACTAACGTTGGTCTTTTCCAAGACCTGAACACAATTTATTCAGACCAAATGCTTTCCTTCCTGATTGGTTTCCGTCCATATTGGTGGGTTGGGTAAGATCAAGACCAGCACAATCATCAAGGAGCTCTCCAAACCCTGGATGCTGGATGAGGAAGCAGCCTGGAGACCACGGAGAAGTTTCCTTGGAAGATCAGCAAGGAAGAATTCACCACGCTCAAAGAGAACGTAGAATCTCCTCCTTGCGCTCAAGCACCCCCCCCCCCCCCCCCGCAGTGAAAACTATAAACTTTATATTTATTTTGTGTAAGTTGGTCAGTAGTGCAGAATGATTCTCATGTTAACTAATGGAAGCAAAATAGAGAAAAAAAAGTAAATTTTAATGACTATCATCCCACCTTAAATTTTTAGGCTATAGAAATGTCAAACCCCCAAAACAGATTTTTACCTACCCTACCACACAGTTGTTTTTTTTTTTATATGTAATAGAAAACACCACACGTTTGGTTCTTGGTTGGCCTGATTATTTTAATATATGTTTCAGTGTCCAATTCATTTCATGGAGCCTTTTAGAGATCTCTCAGGTTATTCTGGATGGCTGCATGTCAAAGGAAACACATGCTTTATGTCAAAGGGAAATAATGCTCTGTATATATTTTTAAGGAAGTTGAATTTTGACAAGTATTGAAGTAAATAGTCCCGACTTACCTGACATGCCTAGTGTACAGGCCTAGCCTTCCGCCACATACATCATTACATGACATACATTCCATCTCGGGATAACCAAACAATAGGTGGCGCTCTTCACAATTAACGGTGTCAAATACAATCTCGTTTACGTAGTGTTGAGCGGTACGCACTGACAGGTACTTAATACAGGAAAGAAAGTTACAAAATAAAGATAACCCTGGGGACGAACTTGCGAAGTCCACATTTTCCAATCATGCATTGAGAAATCCCAATTCCTTTCTCGATAGGATTGGACTTTTTTTGGGGGGGGGGGGGGGGAATCATCAAACAACATCAGGCGGCGCCCTTCACAATTAACGGTGTCAAGTGACAATCTCATAACCCATTAATTCCGCATTAACTAAGCAAAAAGAAAAACGGATAACGAAACCCACTTCCCCAATTCCTAAGCAAAAAGAAAAACGGATAACGAAACCAATTCCCATTTCCTAAGCAAAAAGAAAAAACGAATAACAGACTTCGAATCCAAAATCCATTCTCGACAGCAAAACGGAAAACGAATAACGATTCCCACTTGTGGGAATCGTTATTCGTTTTTCTTTGATAACTTGAACAAATAAAATAAAATGACTCGGAGTTAGAAAATATTAAACAGAATATACCAAAAAATTGACGATACGGCTGCGCAGTCGCAGTCCAAACAGAAAATTCGCCTCACTTTTGCACAGAAACGACAGTCCAGCTGGACACGCTATCTCAAAAATTAAGTGACGCATTGAATTGAATTCTAGTCAGATAACTAGTCATGGAAAATAGACAAACATGAGACAAAATATTGTTTTTCTCTACCTCAACAGTCACGGTCTTGTGTCAACATTGAGAAAAACTTGGCGGTAGGCTGCACTCACAGTCCAAACAGAACATTTGCCTCACTTTTGCATAGTCCAGCTGGGCATCTCAAAACTTAAATGACGCATTGAATTAAGCTTGGCCAGCTGATTGTGTTTTATTTTTGTTCACTTAATGCCGACTTCGTTTGGGCAGATCGCGATCCACGTTGACAGAAGTCTTTAAGGTGGTGACCAGTATTTATGTAGCGCGCCCTCTTTTGGAAGACATTGATGTTTGTAAAATGTACGGGAAAGCCCTCCTTATACACACTGTAGTTTTTGTTTTTGTTCTTTATTTTTTTTCTCCAACGGTTTCTGTCGAATTTCAGTGTCACAGTCAATTATGGGACGCAATTTCAAATCAGTGCAATGTGTTTTTCTCGAGTTACGGTCTCCTGGTCTCCACAAAGAGTGCTTTATTTTTGTCAAAAGTGACTCGAATTCCAATCGAATTTTTCGCGATTAGTACGTTGTATTTCTTGGAATCATATTAAATTTATTCTTTGATGGTTCCCGTCGATTTTCAAAGCATTTGTGTCCTATATCCCGAACAATTATTGAACGAAATTTCAATTCAGTGCACTGCGTTGTTCTTGAGTTATCGTCTCCACAATGAGTGCTGTTTTTTTGTTCCAATAAAATTGACTCGAATTCGCATCACATTTTTCGCGATTAGTACACTGTATATTTGCTTTTATCATATTGAATTTTTTGTTAATGGTTCCTGTCGATTTTCAAACCACTTGTCTTCCGATATCCTTAAAAATTATTGAACGAAATTTCAACACAGTGCATTGTTTTGTTCTTGAGTTATCGTCTCCACAAAACTTTAATGCCGACTTCGTATGGGCAGATCGTGATCCACGTTGATGAAGTCTTTACGGTGGTGACCAGTACTTGTGTAGCGCGCCTTCTTTTGGTTATTGATGTTGGTAACTGTACGGGAGTACTTTTTTTTTTGCTTAGGAATTGGGAAATGGTTTCGTTATCCATTTTTATTTTTGTTTAGTTAATGCGGGGAATTAATGGGTTATGAGATTGTCACTTGACACCGTTAATTTGAAGGGCGCCGCCTGTTGTTTGATGATATCCCATTATTATTGTGCGACTAGCGCAGCAGACAACTCGATAACGTACCCGGTAAGTCACGTCTAGACTTTTTATTCAATTTCACTCTTCAATTAGTCAATTAGTATAGTACACCCTGTGTACAAACCCTATGAGATTGGACTGATAAGTGTTTTTTAAGAAAATGCTTGTATTTCCTCACTGCTGTAGTGCTAGCTGCTCAAATTGACTTTGATATATTGTTGATGTACCCTAACGTGGCGCGGCCCCTAACGTGGCGCACTTTTATTTTTCGAAGTGGCTATCGTTACGGCACTCGTTGTTTAGCGCCCTCTACGATATTTTTTTGATACGCACGCGGGTATATAATTATTTGTTTCTCCACGTTTTATCGAGCAGTGCGCCAGCTCAGCCGATAGAGGGTAGGATTTTGCACCGCGAGGTTGCGGGTTCGAATCTCAGTTTTGCACTCGAATTTTTTTCCTTTTCTAACCTGAGGCTTTGGAGGATTTTTTTTAAAAGGGAAATAAAGTCCGAATTTCATAAAGTTCAAATTCACTTTTTTCCTTCTAATTTTATATTTTCTTGTCATGTTTTTTTTATAAAAGTTGCCAGGTTGCAGTCTACCGTAACGATAGAAAATGGGAAATGCGTTACGGCTGCCGTAACAATAGCCACTGCGTTTATTTTTCGCCTGTAGCGCCTAGCTAGAGCAAAACTTTTAACTGAAATTTCACTGAAAGTGAAATTTCATCAAGTTCTAAACACTCCCGTTCATAAATCGCGAGTTTATGTACCCGTTACAAAGTTAAAAGAAAACATTATTTTGGCGTGATTTTCCGATTTTATTTTCAAGTGCAAAGTGAACCCTTTGAAAATGCCCCGAAAAATAAGAAAATAATTTTCTGACAAACATCTGGCTGGCTGGTAAGTAAAGATAATAATGATTTATCAGAATTTATGAAGTTCACAGAAATTCTTAAATGTTAATTTGGAATTTTCTGAGATTTATTCAAGTGCGCCACGTTAGGGAACACTCCGCCAATTTGTGCCCAATTTCCGGACGCGACCGTTTTTGCATTTCGGATTAAATTTTATGAAACCGAAATTGTTCACAGAGGTTAAATAGCAAGCATTAAAAAGGTAAAAGTACCAGTATTTCACTGCATGAATTTGAGGTTTATCAACAAAGAGGTTTGGCAACACTACACGAGGAAAGTTGGGTAAGCTTCGAAGTGCGCCACGTTAGGGAACACGACTATACTGTACATGTCGGCCTAAATTGCTCTCTGGGGGCTTGTTACTGTTAGAACAGTCAATACAGAGAAAAATTAGTGAACTTCGTATATGGAAATCTTTCCCCCAGATAGCAATTTTATGTCATCAAGTCAATTTGAGCAGTGAGAAAATACAAGCATTTTCTTAGAAAACACTTATAATTTTTCAGTCCACTCTCATAGGGTTTGTACACAGAGTGTTGAGTGAACTTCGTATATGGAAATCTTTCCATCTGGGGGCTTGTTAGTCAGTACAGAGGAAAATTAGTGAACTTCGCATATGGTAATCTTGCCATATTTTTAATTATTATTTTAGTAGAGTATTAATTTCTTTAAAGCTTTAACGGGAAACATTTTGTCCCGCCTTTCATACAGGGTGAGCAGAGTACACATTTGATGGAGCTTCTGACAGACTCTCAGGAGAAATGGGTGGATGTTCAGAAGATCAAGGCATTCCCAGCCATGGTAGCAAGCCCTACGCTAAGAACCGGGGCATTAGCACTCATGCAGGTAGGCTTATGAGGGGATCAGGGTCAGACCTGAGTATGCGTGGATAGCTCAAGTTTTCTGCATTTTGATGAGTTGTGTACCTTTTGACAACAACACGCGTTTCCGACTAGCATTCAGAGAAGTGCCGAACTAAATTATTCCAAAGAGTTGAATTAAGTTTGACGTTTGAAACGTTGAGGAGCAACTAGTATGAAAGTCGTCCAAAGGTTAAGTGTTGCATTCGTTCAGAAGAATGACTCCAGCGTCTAATCAATGGAAAATTATAATACAAGAACTTTGCCCGTGTTTGAAACTTGAATCTATAAGTTGAGTTTAGTTGAGTTAAGTTAGGGACTCTGGAACACCAGTTTTAAATGGATTGAGGTACTGTTTGATAATTTCGGTCTTTTAAGTCGAGTCTGCTTGACGAGTGAAGCAGTCTGCGATATAAGTCGAGTATGAGTTGAGTAGGTTTTTTTTGACATGTAGACTACTTTTTACTGAGTACTACTTTATGAGTCGATTCATTTGTTTTCAATGAATCCTGAGGTTTTGTATTAGTTGAGTACCTTTTTACAAGTCTTGTTTACCTCTGGTGAATTATTTTAATGAGTATTTCGATGAGTATTTTGAGTATCGAAATGTATACTCACAGTTGAGTATTTAGAAGTAAGAGACTTTGCGGAATGAATTTTGATAAAAGTTTGAGTAAAATGCAAGCAGGTCTTTAAAAAATTAAGTCAAAGTTGCAAAATGTATAACAAGATCATTAAACCAGATTTGTCGAGGTTTTTCACTTTTTGCAGCACCAACGTTGGTTGGACACAATTTATTTAGAGCAAATGCATTCAAATTTTCCTTCCTGATTGGTTTCCGTCTAGATTGGTGGGTTGGGTAAGATCAAGACCAACACAATCATCAAGGAGCTCTCCAAAGCCTGGATGCTGGATGAGGAAGCAGCCTGGAGACCACGGAGAAGTTTCCATGGAAGATCAGCAAGGAAGAATTCACTATGCTCAACGAGAAGGTAGAATTCTCCTCCTTGCGCTCAAGCACCCCCCCCCCCCCCCCCAGTGAAAACTATCAACGTTATATTTATTTTTGTGTAAGTTGGTCAGTAGTGCAGAATGATCCACATGTTAACTAATGCATGCAAAATAGAGAAAAAAGTTCAATGACTATCATCCTACCCTATATTTTTAGGCTATAGAAATGTCAAACCCCAAAACAGATTTTTATCTACCCTACCACACAGATGTTTTTTTATATGTAATAGAAAACGCCACAATTTTTGTTCTTGGTTGGCGATATTATTTTAATATATGTTTCAGTATCCAATTCTTTTCAAGGAGCCTTTCAGAGATCTCTCAGGTTATTCTGGATGGCTGCATGTCTAAGGAAACACATGCTTTATGTCAAAGGGAAATAATGCTCTGTATAATTTTGTTTGTGACCCCCCCCCCCCCCCCACCACCCCCAGGCTTGACCCTACTCATCCCTCACCTCATTTCCTTGAAATCCATCTGGGAGAAATGCAGGCTGTGCGTCTTT
Source organism: Patiria miniata (assembly GCF_015706575.1). Lineage (NCBI taxonomy): Eukaryota > Metazoa > Echinodermata > Asteroidea > Valvatida > Asterinidae > Patiria > Patiria miniata. Next base: position 18,969,072 of record NW_024037048.1, on the reverse strand, counting down.
GCCACCACGGGCAAAAAGGAGCAAATGGACAGGGAGAAGATGAACTTGGCCAACATGCTCAGCAAGTTCCGCATCAACTGCTCGGACATGGAGGTCATCCGGACCTGAACAAGAAGCCCAAGGAGTAGAGCCTGAGAAAGTTCAAGGAGCTGGCCAAACCCTGGATGCTGGGTCAGGAGCAGGGGAGACCACGGAGAAGTTTCCTTGGAAGATCAGCAAGGAAGAAGTCACTACGCTCAACGAGAAGGTAGAATCTCCTTCTTGCGCTTAAGCACACCCCCCCCCCCCTCCACAGAGAAAACTATAAACGAGGGCCATTTGGGCGCCATCGTGGCTTATAAATGCTGGTACCAAATACACGATAACCAGCATGAGTGAACCAGTGAAGTGTCCCTCATTCCGGTTTCTACTTGTTTGACTATAAAGCGCCCTCTTTTGTCCATGCATGAATACAATACACTTAAAGCTTTCCCAGTATCCACTTTACGCTTAGTCCCTGGTTTGTGTGATTTTAAGTCCAGTCTTGCAACATCTGTTAATTGTGTCCAACCTTTGACATTCTGGTGGGTGATTTTCAATAATGAGATTGATCACTTTCAATCCATTTTCCATACAACTCTCGGGTCATTGATTTGCCAAGTGCATGGAACTCGACTTTATTAAACTTCAATAAATCACTCCATGTTTTCGCCTGAATTTTTTTTTTCAGACCAACAGACAGATACGCATCCGTGAATTGCTTCTCCAACATTCTCAGGAGGCTCAGCTCATTGTCATGTAAGTACACAAAGCCACTCCAGTGCCCCGTCGCCCTCCCCCTTGTAACCTTCCTTTGTAAAAAAATACCGTAAAAAGAATTGCGCCCTCTATCGGCGGCGCGCGCCTCTGCGCCTCTGCGCCTCCGCGTCTCCAGTGCCCCGCGACTAGTCTCTGGGACTCCGCGACTCCACGACTCCGTGGCTCCGTGGCTCCGTGCCCCGACGCACAAGCGCCCTCCCTTCCCATTCTGATCATTGATGAGAAGACAAGTGCATTCGCTGTACTTAGCACTTTTTGCAGGTTTGCATATTCTTATATTGTAGCCTATTACTCCTATCCTCACATCGCCGGCCTCCATCCAAGCCTCCAAGCAAAATAAAAACCCTTGCTCCTGCGTGGCCCTGCATCTTATAGTTGCTCCCTTGACATGCTTGAGTAACTCTAGCCCCATAAATGTGGCCAATTTACTGGACTGCCTCCGTAAACATAGGCCACACATCCACATGTACAAAAACGTGTCGCACTTTGCCAAATTTTGATTTGCGCATTTAGGCTTAGTTTGTAGGTTTTTTTTGCTTTAGAACTAAGCATAGTCACCCTCTTTATAGCTTATCAGAAAGTGCTGCCTTTTTCAGATGTATATTTTTTGTGAAATTTTCAGATTCATTTTTACACGTTTGCGTATCCAAATTTCAACATGAAATTTCACAAAAATTAGACATCTGAAAAAGGCAGTACTTTCTGACTAGCCTATAAATAGGGTGAGTATACTTCTAAAGCAAAAAAATCCTACTAACTAAGCCTAAATGTGAAAATCAAAATTTGGCGAAGTGCGACACGTTTTTGTACATGTGGATGTGTGGCCTATGTTTACGGAGGCAGTCCAGTAAATAGGCCACATTTATGGGCTAGAGTAACTCCAGCTGACAATGTTTCACATGTGAATGAATATGGAACATGTCAGCTGGACTTACTCAAGCTACTGTCAGTACTGAACACCTACAAATTTACAATCATTTTTCAAATTCAATGAACTGAGCAGCGAAAGTATATAAAATGCGTTTAAAGTCCGGTTCCGGAATATTTTTGTGCGTTCCAGAACCACAAGGCGGGAGTCTGTGACACGTTGTATGATTGTACACTACAAGCGGCGGCTGTACCGTACTGAATTCGCAAAGTAACGTGAACATAAATTTTGCATAATATTGTGACTCAAGTCAACTCGAGTCATTACAACTCTGACCAATGCCTATTCTTAACATAGACATTGACAAAGTGGGAGACTAAACACGATGGAGCTTGGTAGCTCAGTTGGTAGAGCACTGGAACGGCAATCCGGAGGTCCCAGGTTCTATTCCCTCTTCCTTTCAATTTGTGGATGGTTGTATTTCCCTGTACAGGCCACAGATTATTGCATTGACTGGTCGCCCTGGATGCAGGCCTGCCCTGGTTCACTTCGTCTCCCATATCACCAAGAGCACAAGCCTTTCATATGCGGAGCAGTGCTGATCGTAAGTTATTGCTACAGTCGCAGGTTGTGTGTGATTTGATGAAAGCTTATCCTTATGAAACATTATGATCATCAAACAAGATTGTCCAGGTTTTTGGCTTTTTGCAGCGTTCACGTTGGTCTTTTCCAAGACCTGGACACAATTTATTTAGAGCAAATGCATTCAAATTTTCCTTCCTGACTGGTTTCCGTCTAGATTGGTGGGTTGGGTAAGATCAAGACCAACACGATCATCAAGGAGCTATCCAAACCCTGGATGCTGGATGTGGAAGCAGCATGGAGACCACGGAGAAGTTTCCTTGGAAGATCAGCAAGGAAGAATCACCATGCTCAAAGAGAAGGTAGAATCTCCTCCTTGGGATCAAGCACCCCCCCCCCCCCCACAGTGAAAACTATAAACTTTATATTTATTTTTGTGTAAGTTAATTGGTCAGTAGTCGGCAGAATGATTCACATGTTAATTAATGCATGCAAATTAAAGTAGAGAAAAAAGGAAATTTTAATGACTATCATCCCACCCTATATTTTAGGCTATTGAAATGTCAAACCCCCAAAACAGATTTTACCTACCCTACCACACAGTTGTTTTTTGTATGTGGTAGAAAACACCACACTTTTGGTTCTTGGTTGGCCTGATTATTTTATTATGTTTCAGTGTCCAATTCATTTCATGGAGCCTTTCAGAGATCTCTCAGGTTATTCTGGATGGCTGCATGTCTAAGGAAACACATGCTTTATACAATGCTCTGTATAATTTTTGTTTGTGAACCCCCCCCCCCCCAACCTCTGCCCCCACCTCCCACCACCCCCAGGCTTGATCCTACTCATCGATCACCTCATCTCCATGAAATCCAACTGGGAGAAATGCAAGCTGCGCGTCTTTGCCACCACGAGCAAGAAGGAGCAAATGGACAGGGAGAAGATGAACATGGCCAACATGCTCAGCAAGTTCCGCATCAACTGCTCGGACGTGGAGGTCATCCCGGACCTGAACAAGAAGCCAAGGACTGAGAGCCTGAGATGGTTCAAGGAGCTGTCCAAACCCTGGATGCTGGATGAGGAAGCAGGGGAGACCACGGAGAAGTTTCCTTGGAAGATCAGCAAGGAGGAAGTCACTACGCTCAACGAGAAGGTAGAATCTCCTCCTTGCGCTCAAGCACCCCCCCCCCCCCCCCCCCACAGAGAAAACTATAAACAAGGGCCATTTGGGCGCCATCGTGGCTTATAAATGCTGTCACCAAATACACGATAACCAGCATGACTGAACCAGTGAAGTGTCCCTCATTCCGGCTTCTGCTTGTTTGACTATAAAGCGCCCTCTTTTGTCCATGCATGGAGACAATACACTTAAAGCTTTCCCAGTATCCACTTTACGCTTAGTCCCTGGTTTGTGGTTTTTAGGTCCAGTCTTGCAACATCTGTTAATCGTGCCCAACATTCTGGTGGGTTATTTTCAATAATGAGATTGATCACTTTCAATCCATTTTTCCGTACAACTCTCAGTTCATTTGATTTGCCAAGTGCATGGAACTCGACTTTATTAAACATCAATAAATCACTCCATTTTTTCGCCTGAAATTTTTTTTTTTTTTTTCAGACCAACAGACAGATGCGGATCCGTGAAATGCTTCTCCAACATTCCAGGAGGCTCAGCTCATTGTCATGTAAGTACACAGAGCCACTACTAACTCAATAGACTCAATTTCATGGTTTAAGCACACAATTCTGTGCTGATGATCTAGCACACTAGCACAGAAATCCTGCGCTATCCCTGTAAGCACAGAAGTTATCCCCTGTAACTGATTGTTTACACTTTTGCAAAAGCCGTAATTTCTAAGTGTCATGCAAAAATGTCTGTTGTAGTGTTGGCAATTCCCATGAAAATAATGAGTGGCTAATCTAAGGCCAAAAAAAAAAAGTCTCCGGTTTCTGGTATGGAGCTTGTCCAAAAAGTGGTACGGCGACCCGTTTTTTTTTTTTTACCTGACTTTTTTGCTTCAAATGTCGGCTGATGACTGCAAATGGTGCCCGACTAAACTAAGTCTTAGACTAGTGCAAATATATGGGAGTCCAGAGAGGCCACATCAAGCTTATCCTTGATCATATAACCCCATCTAAAAACACGTTAAAATTGTGCAGCAGCAGGATTCCAGTCAAACCAGTGAGTTTGGTGGTTTTGAGACATCATCTTTCATTGAAAAAATTTTTTTTCATTTTGCCGACGCGCATGGCTACGGCGACGTGCGCGCATACCAGAAACCGGAGACTTTTATTTTTTGGCCTAAGGGCACTTACTTCACAATTACGTAAACCTACTCACTATAGCAGAAACTAGCATGAAATCCTAAACAGGGGTGGATCTAGCTTTGGCTGGGGGGGGGGGGGGGAGGATCTGGAAAATGTTTCCATTAACCTCCTTCCTTCAAATATCAAATCCTTTTTCCTCATTAAGGTAAGCCGGCCCCCTAGCCTGCATTATAACTAATTCGTCATTTGTCACGATATTTAATACTTGATGAAATATTCTTCTATAAAACAGTTTCACAAAAATGGAAAAAACAACAATATATCCTCCTAGCCAAGATGGTTAATATCCTCATTAATTGCTTTAAAAACATATTCCCCTAGCCAAGATGGTTATAGCTTTCTCCATAATTCCCTTCTAAAAACATCCTCCTAGCCATTAATCCTTTCTAAAACAAATATCTTCCTAACCATGATGGTTCGTCTCCTCCATAATTCCCTTCTTAAAAAAATGTCCTTCTAGCCGTAGATTGTTAGTCTCTTCCATAAATTCTTTCTAAAAATGTCCTTTAGCCGGGATGGTTAGTCATCTCAATAAATCCCTTCTAAAACAAATATCTTCCTAACCATGATGCTTCGTCTCCTCCATAATTCCCTTCTTAAAAAAATATTCTCCTAGCCAAGATGGTTAATCTCCTCTGTAATTCCCTTCTAAAAAATATCATCCTAGCCACGATGGTTAAGTCTTCTCCATAATTCCTTCTTTTTTTTAAACCTCCGAGCCAAGATGGTTAGTCTCCTCCATAGTGCCCTTCTAAAACATATCCTCAGCCAAGATGATCAATTTCCTCCATAATTTCCTTCTAAAAATATCCTCTGAGCCAAGCTGGTTAAAGTCTCCTCCATAGTTCCCTTCTAAAAAAAAATCCTCCTAGCCAAGATGGTTAGTCTCCTTCATAATTCCCTTCTAAAAAACTATCCTCCTAACCAAGATGGTTAATCTACTCCATAATAAAAGTATCCTCATTACCAATAATTATGGTTGTCTTCTCAGTAATTCGCTTAAAACAAGTCTGAGTCTTGCGCGTAACTTTGTACACACCTGTCCCAAGTTCTTTCCACTGACTATCCCTATTGCCGAGTATGATATATGTCTATATCTTTTATAAATAGTCGTCATGCTCATTCAAATGCATATTCATAGAAAGGTGGAAATCTCCTTGCTGCCACGGTGTCAGATTTAACGTTTGGTATACCGTGAGGTATATCTAGGTTGTGTTAACTTCAAGTTTACTCCGATCTGAACGATAACCAAGTTAACGATCATTAAATAACAATTGACTGTTTTTTTCTTTTTCTGAAGGCTGGTACAAGGACAAGATTGTGCCCAAGATGGAGTTCTGTGCTGTTGGTTCTAGGCCGGGGGATGAGCCACGTAGAGCCCACATCCTGGCGTTCTTTATCACAGCTGCCTGCATAGCCATTGGTAAGTCAACACAATCTTCCTTCTCGTGATATTTGCAGAGTCGCATAACCTTCAATTTAGGATCAGCAGATAATCAATGATAAATGAATGTAGCTCGTCTATAGAAGCATGTTCACTTAGCCATTATCCAAATGATTAAAAAAAGCACTAAGCATAATGCAATGAAGTCATTAGTCCCTGCCCCTCAAAGTGCCCTGCCTGTTACTCCTTATACCGCCCCAAACCGCCCCAGCACTCTATGGTTGTATGGATTCATCCAGGAATAAATACAGTGTTGTACAATGGAATACAGAATTCTACCAAATATGACACTCATTCTTTAGAAACTGAACCGCACAAGCTCGCACATGAGGTGTTGCTGATCGCTGACAACATCAAAACCAAACTGCATTATACACATATTTCTGAATTTTTAAAAGTGGGCAAGTATCTATTTGATTTTTAAAAGGAGGGTATACATTTAGACGGCGTTGGAATCATATAGCTTAATAAGAAATCGCTCAAAGCCAATGATGAAACAACGGATTGGAAAATGCGTTTAAAGTCCGGTTCCGGAATGTTATTTTGTGCGTTTCAGAACCACAAGGCGGGAGTCTGTGACACGTTGTATGTTTGTACACTACAAGCGGCGGCTGTACCGAACTGTATTCGCAAATAAGTAACATGAACATAAATTTTGCATAAAATTGTGACTCGAGTCGACTCGAGTCATTACAACTCTGACCAATGCCTATTCTTAACATAGACATTGACAAAGTGGGGGGACTAAACACGATGGAGCTTGGTAGCTCAGTTGGTAGAGCACTGGAACGGCAATCCAGAGGTCCCAGGTTCTATTCCCTCTTCCTTTCAATTTGTGGATTGTTGTATTTCCCTGTACAGGCCACAGATTATTGCATTGACTGGTCGCCCTGGATGCAGGCCTGCCCTGGTTCACTTCGTCTCCCATATCACCAAGAGCACAAGCCTTCTCATATGCGGAGCAGTGCTGATTGTAAGTTATTGCTGTGTGAATGATTCACATGTTAACTAATGCATGCAAAATAGAGAAAAAAAGTAAATTTTAATGACTATCATCCCACCTTATATTTTTAGGCTATAGAAATTTCAAACCCCCAAAACAGATTTTTACCTACCCTACCACACAGTTGTTTTTTATATGTAATAGAAAACACCACACTTTTTGTTCTTGGTTGGCGATATTATTTTAATATTTGTTTCAGTGTCCAATTCATTTCACAGAGCCTTTCAGAGATCTCTCAGGTTATTCTGGATGTTAAACACAGTTGTTTTTTATATCTAAGGCCAAACATAAAATATTCGGTCTCTGGTCAGACCAAAGTTCCGGAATGACGCGGGGACGAGGCTTTTTCTTTCCAAGCTTGGATTGTACAGATAAGCCAAGTTCGGGCAAGGACCATTAGTCGACTAGTGGTTGATTTGTGACGTACCTTACGCCTGCGCACTAATAGCAAACGTGCGAACGTCTCCAGTCAAATGCTGGTCAAAATGTCATCGCAAAACTTCTGGATCCTGGCTCTCTGCTAGCGTTATGAATACGCACGGCTATTGGTTACCAGCGGAGCAACCAACCCCAGTAGGCTGGTTCCAAATAGTCGACTAGCGTAGTCAATCACCGTCGACTAGACAGAGTTCGGGCAAACGTTAGTTAACCATTGGTCAACTATAGTCCTTGCGCGAACTTGGCCCAAGGTGGGGTACTATTTTGCTTTTTTGGTGTCTTCATGTACATTGGTGTCCTCCATAATTTGCCTTGGTGCTCTCGATGGTGCTCTCTTGGTGCAATTTCCAATTCCTTGGTGCTCTTTGGTAAAAAAAAAATTGAGAAGGTGCGGCAATAGAGGGCGCTGTTGGAGCTACCACAGAACATTTTGGAAAAAAAAAAGATTGACCCGCGTGCCGACCAGAGACCGACTTTTTTTTTTGGCCTAATAGAAAACACCAAACTTTTGTTCTTGGTTGGCTTTATTATTTTGTTTCAGTGTCCAATTCATTTCAGGGAGCCTTTCAGAGATCTCTCAGGTTATTCTGGATGGCTGCATGTCGAAGGAAACACATGCTTTATGTCAAAGGGAAATAATGCTCTGTATAATTTTTGTTTGTGAACCCCCCCCCCTCCGCCCCCACCTCCCACCCCCCCCCCCCCCCAGGCTTGACCCTACTCATCCCAACCTCATCTCCTTGAAATCCAACTGGGAGAAATGCAAGCTGCGCGTCTTTGCCGCCACGGGCAAGAAGGAGCAAATGAACAGGGAGAAGATGAACATGGCCAACATGCTCAGCAAGTTCCGCATCAACTGCTCGGACGTGGAGGGGTAGAGCCTGAGACGGTTCAAGGAGCTGTCCAAACCCTGGATGCTGGATGAGGAAGCAGGGGAGACCACAGAGAAGTTTCCTTGGAAGATCAGCAAGGAAGGAGTCACTACGCTCAACGAGAAGGTAGAATCTCCTTCTTCGCTCAAGCACCCCCACCCCTTCCACAGAGAAAACCATCAACGAGGGCCATTTGGCCGCCATCGTGGCTTATAAATGCTGGTACCAAATACACGATAACCAGCATGAGTGAACCAGTGAAGTGTCCCTCATTCCGGCTTCTGCTTGTTTGACTATAAAGCGCCCTCTTTTGTCCATGCATGGAGACAATACACTTAAAGCTTTACCAGTATCCACTTTACGCTTAGTCCCTGGTTTGTGTGATTTTAAGTCCAGTCTTGCAACATCTGTTAATTGTGTCCAACCTTTGACATTCTTGTGGGTTATTTTTCAAATATTAGTATTGATCACTTTCAGTGCAAATTGAACAACCCTTAAGTAGTTCATTTTCTTTGCCAAGTGGAACTCGACATATTAAACATCAATATTCCAGTCCATTTTCCACCTAAAATCTTTGGTCTTCTTCATAATTCCCTATTAAAAAAATATCCTCCTAGCCAAGATAGTTTCTCTCTTCCATAAATTCCCTCTAAAAATGTCCTTTTAGCCAAGATGATTAGTCTTCTCCATAAATCCCTTCTAAAACAAATATCCTCCTAACCATGATGGTTCGTCTCCTCCATAATTCCCTTCTAAAAAATATTCTCCTAGCCAAGATAGTTAGTCTCTTCCATAAATTCCCTCTAAAAATGTCCTTTTAGCCAAGATGGTTAGTCTTCTCCATAAATCCTTTCTAAAACAAATATCCTCCTAACCATGATGGTTCCTCTCCTCCATAATTCCCTTCTAAAAAAAATTCTCCTAGGCAAGATGGTTAGTCCCCTCAGTAATTCCCTCCTAAAAAAATATCCTCCAAGCCAATATGGTAGTCTCCTCCATAATTTCCTTCAAAAAAAAAAGCACCCTCCGAGCCAAGCATGGTTTAGTCTCCTCCATAGTTCCCTTCTAAGAAAAATATCCTTCTAGCCAAGATGGTTAGTCTCCTCCATAATTCCCTTCTAAAAAAATATCCCCCTAACCAAGATGGTTAATCTACTCCATAATAAAAGTATCCTCATTACCAATAATTATGGTCGTCTTCTCAGTAATTCGCTTAAAACAAGTCTGAGTCTTGCGCGTAACTTTGTATACACCTGTCCCAAGTTCTTTCCAATGACTATCCCTATTGCCGAGTATGATATATGTCTATATCTTTTATAAATAGTCGTCATGCTCATTCAAAGGCATATTCATAGAAAGGTGGAAATCTCCTTGCTGCCACGGTGTCAGATTTAACGTTTGGTATACCGTGAGGTATATCTAGGTTGTGTTAACTTCAGGTTTACTCCAATCTTAACGATAACCAAGTTAACGATCATTAAATAACAATTGACTGTTTTTTTTCTTTTTCTGAAGGCTGGTACAAGGACAAGATTTTGCCCAAGATGGAGTTCTGTGCTGTTGGTTGGGTAAGATCAAGACCAACACAATCATCAAGGAGCTCTCCAAACCCTGGATGCTGGATGAGGAAGCAGGGGAGACCACGGAGAAGTTTCCTTGGAAGATCAGCAAGGAAGAAGTCACCATGCTCCAAGAGAAGGTAGAATCTCCTCCTTGGGATCAAGCACCCCCCCCCCTTCTATAGTGAAAACTATAAACTTTATATTTATTTTTGTGTAAGTTGGTCAGTAGTCGGCAGAATGATTCACATGTTAATTAATGCATGCAAATTAAAGTAGAGAAAAAAAGTAAATTTTAATGACTATCATCCCACCCTATATTTTTAGGCTATTGAAATGTCAAACCCCCAAAAACAGATTTTTACCTACCCTACCACACAGTTGTTTTTTGTATGTAGAAGAAAACACCACACTTTTTGTTCTTGGTTGGCCTGATTATTTTATTATATGTTTCAGTGTCCAATTAATTTCATGGAGCCTTTCAGAGATCTCTCAGGTTATTCTGGATGGCTGCATGTCTAAGGAAACACATGCTTTATATAATGCTCTGTATAATTTTTGTTTGTGAACCCCCCCCCCCCCCCCCCCCCCGCCCCCCCCCCCCCCCACCACCCCCAGGCTTGACCCTACTCATCCCTCACCTCATCTCCATGAAATCCAACTGGGAGAAATGCAAGCTGCGCATCTTTGCCACCACGAGCAAGAAGGAGCAAATGGACAGGGAGAAGATGAACATGGCCAACATGCTCAGCAAGTTCCGCATCAACTGCTCGGACATGGAGGTCATCCCGGACCTGAACAAGAAGCCCAAGGAGTAGAGCCTGAGACAGTTCAAGGAGCTGTCCAAACCCTGGATGCTGGATGAAGAAGCAGGGGAGACCACGGAGAAATTTCCTTGGAAGATCAGCAAGGAAGAAGTCACTACGCTCAACGAGAAGGTAGAATCTCCTTCTTGCGCTCAAGCACCCCCCCCCCCCCCCCCTCCACAGAGAAAACTATAAACGAGGGCCTTTTTGGCGCAATCGTGGCTTATAAATGCTGGTACCAAATGAACGATAACCAGCATGAGTGAACCAGTGAAGTGTCCCTCATTCCGGCTTCTGCTTGTTTGACTATAAAGCGCCCTCTTTTGTCCATGCATGGAGACAATACACTTAGAGCTCTTCCCAGTACCCACCTTACACGGAAGATAGATAGTGCCACTCAATGAGTGTGAATATATTTTTTTGGGTGCGTGTGAAAATATTTTTTTTTGTACAGCGGCCGCCACATATTATCTGACGGCCGCCAGATAATAAGTGGCGGCCGCTGTACAAAAAAATATATATTCACACTTTTTATGTGGCGGCTGCCACTTATTATCTGGCGGACGCCACATAAAAAAGTGTGAATATATTTTATTTGTACGTGTGTAAATATTTTTTTTGCACAGCGGCTGCCACTTATTATGACGACTTATGTAGCTGCCGCCACATAATAAGTGGCGGCCGCTGTACAAAAAAAATATTCCCACACGCACCCAAAAAATATATTCACACTCATTGAGTGGCACTATCTGTCTTCCGTAACTTAACTCGAGTACCTAGTTTTTGTGATTTCAACATACAGAGTGAGCAGAATATTTCGATGAGTATTTTGAGTACCGAAATGTGTACTCACAGACTTTGCGGAATGAATTTTGATGAACAGTTTGAGTAAAATGCAAGCAGGTCTTTAAAGAATTGAGTAAAAGTTGCAAAATGTATAACAAGATCATTAAACCAGATTTGTCGAGGTTTGTCGCTTTTTTTCAGCACTAACGTTGGTCTTTTCCAAGACCTGGACACAATTTAGTTAGAGCAGATGCATTCAAATTTTCCTTCCTGATTGGTTTCCGTCTAGATTAGTGGGTTGGGTAAGATCAAGACCAACACAATCATCAAGGAGCTCTCCAAACCCTGGATGCTGGATGAGGAAGCAGCCTGGAGACCATGGAGAAGTTTCCTTGGAAGATCAGCAAGGAAGAAGTCACTACGCGCAACGAGAAGGTAGAATCTCCTCCTTGCGCGCAAGCACCCCCCCCCCCCCCTCCACGGAGAAAACTATAAACGAGGGCCATTTGGGCGCCATCGTGGCTTATAAATGCTGGTACCAAATACACGATAACCAGCATGAGTGAACCAGTGAAGTGTCCCTCATTCCGGCTTCTGCTAGTTTGACTATAAAGCGCCCTCTTTTGTCCATGCATGGAGGCAATACACTTAAAGCTTTCCCAGTATCCACTTTACGCTTAGTCCCTGGTTTGTGTGATTTTAAGTCCAGTCTTGCAACATTTGTTAATTGTGTCCAACCTTTGACATTCTGGTGGGTGATTTTCAATAATGAGATTGATCACTTTCAATCCATTTTTCCGTACAACTCTCAGTTCATTTGATTTGCGAAGTGCATGGAACTCGACTTTATTAAACATCAATAAATCACTCCATTTTTTCGCCTGAAATCTTTCTTTTTCTTTCAGACCAACAGACAGATGCGGATCCGTGAATTGCTTCTCCAACATTCCCAGGAGGCTCAGCTCATTGTCATGTAAGTACACAAAGCCACTACTAACTCAATAGACTCAATTTCATGGTTTAAGCACACAATTCTGTGCTGATGATCTAGCACACTAGCACAGAAATCCTGTGCTATTCCTGTAAGCACAGAAGTAATCCTCTGTAACTGATTGTTTACACTTTTTGCAAAAACCGTAATTTCTAAGTGTCATGCAAAAATGTCTGTTGTAGTGTTGGCAATTCCCATGAAAATAATGAGTGGCTAATCTAAGGGCACTTACTTCACAATTACGCAAACCTACTCACTATAGCAGAAACTAGCGTGAAATCCTAAACAGGGGTGGATCTAGCTTTGGCTGGGGGGTGCGATGTCAAGTTGGGGGGATCTGGAAAATGTTGTGATTATTTGCGCCGGGTGGGGGGGGGGGGGGGGGTACCGCCTATAGATCCACCACTGTAAAACCACACGCTCGCTATTTGAGAGCTGTGAAAATTACTTTTAACGTCTATAGAGATTGCACGATTTTAAGCCAGGTCATTTTTATTGGGGGGGGGGGGGGGTCGCCAATTTGTGTTGAAGGTACATGTAGATGTTTTTTTTTCACTAGTCCCCCGGCCTCCGTAAAATCCAAAAGCGGGGCGTAGGGGGACGGGGCTGGGTACCATCTTCCTATGGGGTGCTTTTCAAACCGGCGATAATGGCCACTATCGGACAATTAACCTATCACGGTGGAATTGCGTCAACGCAGCTTGTAAAATATTGTCTAAACATGATATACAAATGGACGCAGAACGCCAAAATCTGAGACAAACAAAAGTTAACGTACAAAATTCCATGAGCCGTTTCGCGGATACCGCCATCTTTGAAATGGGGGGGGGGGCATTACATTGAAAAGTCATGCCATCATTCTCAGCTACAGTTGCATGACGAGACGTATTTTCATTGTAATGCCCCCCCCCCCCCAAAAAATTAATAATTCAAAGATGGCGGTATCATGCAGCGAAAAGGCTGATAGAGTTGTCTAAGGGGCTAACTCGCAAACGGCGGTAGGTCAATGGGTGGCGCTTTTCATGGCGGCACAATTGCTGATGTTTACACAAAATACCAAAAATTCTTGAAAAGCAGCTGGCGAAACAAGAAACTTTTTAAAGAAAACTAAGGACACTTGTGTAAAAACTAAAAAGTTACTCGTGTAAAAAGTGGTGATCTGATTGGCCAATGTGCACTGTTGATTGACATGCAGGAAGGGTCCATTATAACCTTTTCTTTGATTTCTTGCAGGAGTCTACCTATTTCCAGGAAGCGTACTTGTTCAGCTTACATGTACATGTGCTGGCTGGAGACATTATCCAAGGATATGCTGTCAGCAGGGATGCCAAATATGGCATCCAAATAAAAGTCAATACAAAGAAATTCACATGAAATGATAAAGTGACAAAGGACAATTCCAACCAGTTGAAAGACCCTCCTCACTTGAATGGAATTTGTGCTTAGTTTTGATTGATTTCGTTGAGATTGTTTCTTTACCATCCAACGGGCTCACACTTTCACTGATGTTTTCAAAGTGAGTTTTTTTAATGCAATCAAGTAATACTGATTAAGAACAATAAAAGTCTTCAAATAATTTGGAGTCTTTTAATCAAGAAACACTTGTCGTACTTTTACGGGCTTTAAAAACAACAGCCAACTCCACTTTTTTCATTACTATGGGCACGTTTCTGTTTCAACTGAAAGTAATTAAAATCATGGGTTTTTTTCATAACGAAGCCAAGCGAAAAAAAAGAGAGTATTTATCAACATTATGGTGGTGCTTTTGGTAATCCTCAGAATGAGGTTTTATGCACACTGTTTTCATAGCAAGTCAATTGTTACTTCTACGTAATTCTCACATATTATAACGTTTAAAATAATGCAATCATTTAATAAAAACCAGTGTGTTCTAATTGCTGTGAATAGCATTAGAATATTTCAAACAATTGTTAATCCAAATGCCAAGCTTAAAGTCTATAAGAAAATCAGATTCAATCACTCGAGACTTTTTTCGTGATATGAAATAAAAATTTACACATACCATGGGATTTATTTAATTGACATCATCTGTGCTGGGCATACAGGGAACATAAGGCGAAGAAAATAACATGTTACAGTAAACGCTCTAAAATTATCCAGGTAGGTAGCAAAATATTTTGTTTGTTTGTCTGTATGTCTTTTATACTTTGTTTGCTTTAATTAGGATACACGATACAGTTATTGTGTTTAATTAATCTGTTTTAAATACCCAATACTACAAACAAGTTGCATTTATTTTCAGAAAAAAACACGTTATTTTATATGTTGACCAAATGTGGCAATAAAAAAAAATGGCGGTCAGAAACATGGCCTAAGTTGGTCGAGATAACACCATAAACACAATTTTTTTATAGCTGTTAACATTTCTGGATACATGGTGGCACCGCTTTATTGCAAACCTTTTGTTTCCAAAAAAAATTAATGACCCAGCTTGCTTTGAAAAAATATTCCATCAAAATACTTCTCGATAGGCCTACAATGGGTACAAAAAAATTGTTGTCAAAAAACTTAACGCATACTTTTCACTATATCCCAATACTTATGCATAAAGCTAAATATTTTGTTTTGCAGAAAGTCAAAAAAATGGCAAATCCATTGTTGTATACAGATCGGCGCATGCGCAATGCAAAAACATTAATAATAATATGTTTTTTGTGACATTGTCATTGAACATTATTTCTTTTAATTCATTGGTTATTGTTTCGGCAAAATGGAAAGCGATTAAAAAAATCAGCAACACGATGCTCGGGTATCTTTATGTGTTGGATTGCGTTTATTCGGGGTAAAGGAGGAAGCCACTGAATGAGGTGAGGTGATTGGAATCACTATACGCCCTACCGTACATTGTGAGATACATCGTATCTCCACGCTGCAGAACCACCACCGCGCTCCCAGACACCTGCTCATAGCGACCTGAATCACTGCTATAGCCAGAGACAACCACGACGCCGTTCTTCCGGAGCTGAACGTTCAGGTAGCTGCTGGAAGGAGATTTGCACACAGAAAACATGAACACGTAGGTGCCCGGCACACCACACGTGAACGTGCCGGTCTCGAGATCGAAGCTGGTACCCGGCAGAAGCGTCTCGGTCGCCTGGAAGGGCAAACGGGTGTCGAAACTCGTAGAGGCATCCGAGCTGCTCGTCCTCACCACGGTGAATGCTACCCGCTGGTTGGAGTCGTCTGGTGCCTCCCCTGGCTCACCCTTTTGACCTTTGACACCAGTCTGACCGGTTTGCCCGACTGAACCTTTAGGCCCAGTGTCACCTTGAGGGCCAATCGGCCCGATTAGCCCTGGCTCGCCTGCAAAACCAGTACGGCCTTGGAGCCCCAACTGACCTTTGACACCACGTGCTCCCCGCTGACCCCGGAGACCGATATCGCCCTTTTGACCTTTGACACCAGTTTCCCCTGTTGGCCCAACTAAACCTCTTGGTCCCATCTTGCCCGGCAGGCCTCTGCCGTCGTTACCCGGCTCTCCTTTTTGACCTGCATCACCCTTTGACCCTTGTAAAATTCCGACAATTGCAGCTGTTTCCTGGCAGCACGTTTGGCCCGCCTGAGACGCACCATCACCGTCCGAGGCAACCGGCCCAGTAACGGAAGCTCGGAGGTTGACGGAGTTACCCAGAAGGAGGGCGATTGAAAGAACGGTTGCCACGCAGATATTCATTCTGTACGTAAACAAAGCATGAAACTAAACCAAATCAGGTGAGATTTTTTTTTCAATAAAATAGTTTTTAAAAACGGGAAGAGTAGTGAAAAATATTGAGGTTTGATAAACAGGAGAACTAGTCTAAAATTCATGACAATCCGCCGTCAGATTTGAAGGGAAGAAACCCCAAAAACATGAGATTGGAGGAATCATTGTTCGAAGAATGTTTTCTTTGTTATATAACAGTGGCGTATGAGGGGTCAAGGGGCTAACATTTATGAGAAGCCTAGTTTATAAAACCGGTTGTCATGGCAACCCATCGATTCGATTTTGTTTTTATTTCGCCTGCCAATAAATTTTAAGAAAGGTTACCAAAATGCATTCCGATAGGGCGAAGCGTTCCGGAGCTGTAGTATTTTTTTTTTGAGGGGGGGGGGGGGAGGCGGAGCACATCTTGCCCCTTCCCAGGTCCTGATAGAATCATTAATTAAACCTCACCACACCCACCTCGATGGTTCGTTCTTGAAGATCAGGTCCAAGAAGAGATCACAAGGAATTCAGTGTAGGCTGAAAAAAACATACAAACGAAGACTGGTTAAGTTTACACTTTAGTCAGGAATACTATTTTATTATCAATTAAGATAAATGAGTGAGATTTTTTTTCTCATTTGGATACATTGCCACCCCAAAACAGGAAAAATTTCTCACCAAGTTATTACGGTCAAGTAATTAAAATAATAGGTTTTCCTGGCCGAATTCGTCAAGAAAAACTAACCTGTTTTAATGTCGCATTGTTCAACTTCTCTCGAATTGACTGATTCTTGAAATTAGCGTTCAATTTGTTTAAACGTTATTATTGAAACGTTTCCAATCATTTTAAAGGCATGTATCTACTTTTGAGACAATATAGGAACTCGGTCAAAAGTTTGTTGGCATTCTAAGCTTTTGTTGCATTTGGCCAGGCAAAATTACTTTTAACTCCAGTTCTCTTTGTAGTTTAAAGCAGCAATGAAATCTTTCATTCAATATGAAATATTATAGGGTTTCCCGCCCAATTTCACACTTTACTATAATTTAATAATAAAACATTTGCATTCAAAAGTAAGACAGTTCAATGATATTTGGAAGTTGCATGAGCAAGGTATTGTATTATAGTGATACAACAGAGTATAAAATGACATGGCTTTTGACAAGTTTGGATTAAGGAATGTACAGCTATTTCAAAGATTGGAATGCCTGGGAAGGGAATATGAAAAAAGCAGAACAGAACTGTATCAATGTAAAGTGTCAAAGTGATAGAAGGAAATACATTTAGAACACTCGCCGATAAAATACTATGTCAAAATACAGGTTTTTATGTAAGGACAATTAAGTGACCAGTTTGTTTATTGTTGCAAAAATTAAAAATCATATTTTTGGGGGGGGGCCATTGGCGATTTATTCCATTGCACATTCGTTGAAAATGAAAACTTCCTCTTACAGATTCGCCTGTTCTCAGTGCAAAATCGAAAACCAACAAAAGAAATGGATTTTCTTTGCACGAAAAAGTTGCCTACACTCTTTGCTGGGTGTAAATATTCAAATAAAATCGAATGCGTTAACTGCCACTTTTTGAAATGTAATGAACAGTCTGTCTGATTGCAAAAACAACTTGCAAAATTGGACGGGAAAACCTATGCTATGATGATTCCCTAACGTGATAAACAATCACAAACAAACGAATTACAATGTGATCAACGATCACGAAAGAATGAAGACGATGGTTGCGAACACAATTTTGATTTAAAAAAATGCGAACACGATGAACAAGGATACAAAAAGAAGATAAATGCCAAAGAATCTGATTACACAATAACTAAACATTTGTTTCCATCTTAGTTCCTTTTTTTGACAAAGTAATATTTCCATAAAAATGTGAAAGGAAATTCGAGCGTGTGTCTGCCATTAGTTTGGGGCACCCTGGTGAATTTGACGAGGAATTTGCAAAGACTGCAGGCCAAAATGTTAGGCACAGTTCTACGGTGCATGTTAGGGGAGGGAATTCCTCACTACTACAGGGTGAGTAAAAATAAAATCGAAACCCAAATGTCGGGACTATTGTTTTATTGAAGTTCTGCATGTAGTACTTTGAAAATCAAGGATATAAAAGCCCAATTTATAAGCTTTCTTTTTAGCACAAGAATCATTCAACTCACTCATGTACTTTTCAAGTTACGCAATTTTAAACACAACCGGATCACAAAAAGGTGTGCGTTCTTTCAGCAAAACGAAAACAATTCACGCATATGTGATTTGTTTTCGTTTTGCTGAAAGAACACTTACTTTCTCGTGATCCGTTGACAGAACTTTAAAACGGTGGTTGTGTTTAAAATTCCTTAACCTCATGTACTAAACGTACATGAGTGATTTGAATGATTATTGTACCAAACAAAAGCCTATGAATTGGTTTTTCATATCCTAGATTTTGAAAGGGCTACATGCAGAACTTCACTATTATGGTCCCGACATTAGGGTTCGCTTTTTTGACTCACCCTGTATAGGCCCTATCACTCGAGCAATGTTTTCTGCTATAAATTTTGACCAAAAGGTGTATAAAATATGTAGAAAAAATACAGTCTCCCACCGAATCACTGCTCTGTTCTGATGATTGAGTGAGGAAAATGTCAAATAACAGACACTCACCTCGATGTAACGTTCTTGAATTCTATCACGAAGGGAATCCTCAACACTCAGCAGATTGCGAGCTGGAAATAATACCAACGAAAATGAGTCATTGAAAATCCGCTGGGAGATATCTTGGGGGCTGTTGGGGGAGGCATAGCTGAATTTCACAAGTAAAACACCCCCAGATCAAAATCTCTGTCGGGCGAAATGTGATCTGGATTGATAATATATTTTTAAGCGGAATGCGTCCTGCATGCAACAGTCCCGAACAGACCCACGCACGAGCAACAATATTCAAGTCTTCTTTGTAGGATTTAATATTTTCAAATCAAACGTAATAACTACCAAAACAAATGCCCAGATTTTCTGAGAGAAATCTGTATGCAAAAAGAATTTAAGGACACGTAGGATCATTTGCAATTGCCCGGAAAAGTACATTTAATGGCAGAAACCTTGCAATGCTGAGAGTGAAGATAAGACTGGTATCAAATACCCGGTGAAAGTATTTCGCCTGATATGTCGGTTGAAAACTTTGCAGGTGTTTTTAAAATTAAAAAAAAATAGTTAAGGTGTTATAAAGCACGGAATCAAGATACGAGATCCAACAAAATAGTGCATACATTTTCTCTGCTTTTTCTTAATGATAGTATCCACTGAGCTGAAACTTCAACAGGTTAGTTGCGACCTTCTTAAGTTTTTATAAGATTCAAAAGCAAATAATCCTATGTTTTTTTGTTTAAATTGCTTGCATTTGAAATTGTAGGCATCACAATGAACATACATTTTCGGCATTATCAAGGACAATCAATCTCATACCAAGGAAGTAGTGGCGGAAATCAGGTGGACACCGCAGTCAAGGTACGGTCGTTACACAAATAATTATGTTCCGGATTGGAAATCAGCGCACCGGTTGGACTACTAGCATCATCCCCCATTTGTTTGTTAACCGAATAATGTCCCATAATTGTTTTCATGATTATCTGTGTACCAAATGACCAAACACTTTCAAAGTATTCAGCAAATACTACTATCGCCATTACAAGAAAATATTCAACTGAATCTAAGTGGCATGCTGAGTGGAACCCTGCATGCAAACAGAGCTTGTGCTTCATATTTTAAGACGAACAGCGGACAAGGCGGATCCGGGGGGGGGGGGGACCATGCCCCCCCCCCCCCCCGCCCCGCCAATTTTTTTTTGTTTTTAAGTGACGTCGCAATAAAGGCAGGCACTGGGTACACTACCATCTTTTCGAAACAAAAAATGGTTAAAGTGGTCAGAAAATTCCTCAGATCGCCACAGAGCATTTAGAATTACAAAAAAAATTCGGGGCCCATGATTAAGCGGGCCCTGAACCCCACGCCGTAATTTTTTGGACCCACTTTCCGGGGACCAATTTTTTTTTTTGGGGGGGGGGGCTACCCCCAAAAAATTGTGTTCTGGATCCGCCCTTGACAGGGAACAGAAGGGACGAATAATGTGCACAGACATCAACGCTGTACATGATTGCTACAAATGAATCCAACTAGATAAAGCAATTTGAACTTGAATAAAACTGTGTGCATCATCAGGATCCGGTCCGTTTGTGTTTGCGCCCTCTTTATTCAGTGACACGTTCATCCTGCAGTGATTGAATGTTTGATGATCAAACCGGAATGGCGCACTGTGAACTCTAGCGAAATGATACAGTTTAACAACAAAGTTCAAAGGGTACTGAGTATCCACATAAATGATAACACAGAATAAGACAGGCATGTTTGAGTTGTCCGGATTTCCTCATAAACGTTCTTCTGTGACCAACTTCTCCATAACTCTTCATCCTGAATTAGTTTGAGTGATTGCCGGAATACAATGTGAGTACATCGATTCATGTTTAAAAATTAAAATGATAAATTAAACAGGGAAAAAACGAGGCAGAAATTAAGGGGGTGGTTGATCATACCTATATACTGTTTAGGTTAAAGAGTCGAACATTCGCAAGATTGTTTTCTTTAAACCAAAATGTTAACGCAGTAATTTTTTACCTGAACTATTACAAGTGCGTGAATTATTTTGAATAAGTGCGAATCCCGATC
The DNA here is from genome assembly GCF_015706575.1 of Patiria miniata. NCBI lineage: Eukaryota > Metazoa > Echinodermata > Asteroidea > Valvatida > Asterinidae > Patiria > Patiria miniata. The sequence continues at coordinate 18,948,184 of NW_024037048.1, read as the reverse complement.
AATTTCAACTATTCTGAATCACAGCAGGGAACTTGATGTAATGAGCTCTTTAAAAAAATGCTCCCAAAATTTGATTCAAAACCAGTAGAGTCTGAACAGCTTTGTTTTTGACGCTGAATTATTTCGTGTTTGTATAGTGTTATATCAGACAAGATATATCGTCTTAAAAAACTGAAGACGTTTTCGAAATAGTGTGCCGGTGGGCAGACTATTAACGTGTGTTAGCAACGAAATTCAGTGACAAGAACCAAAAAAATAATCCCTTTAATTTATCTGTTTTGGTCAAATGTATAGCATCAACTAAGCTAAAAGTTCAAAAGTTAGTTGTGCTGCATCATACTTAAGATTGTGAGCAATTGATCATATGTTCCTCTAACTGGTTCAAGGTTGCTTGCACTTGTAGTTATAGGAATCACATTGAGCATACAGTTTCTGCATTTGTGGGGGAAATCGATCTCATACCAAGGAAGTAGGGGCGCAAACACTACAGCTGGACTACCGCAGTCAAGTTACAGTCGTTCAATAAAGATTTATTTTCCGGATAGGAAATCAGCGCACCGGTTTGGCTCTAGTAAGCCACCATCTGTTTATCAACTGAAACTTGTCTCACAAAATATTTCAGATTTGTGAAAATCTGTACCAATCACCAAAAACTTTCGAAAAATAAGCCAAAAATCAATATGGCTGTTTGTCCAAATATCCAACAGAATCTCAGTTGCATGCTGAGTGGAACCCTACATGCAAATACATGAGTGAATTCATCGAGAGCTTTTGCTTCAATCTCTTCAGGCGAACAGAAAGCCTGAGCAATTTGTACAAACACCAACTCTACACATGATTTCTACAAATTCACCCAGTTAAATAAAGCAATTTGAACTTGTATAAAACTGTGTGCATCATATCACGATCCGGCCCGTTTGTATTTGCGCCCTCTATATTCATGACACGTTCATCCTGCTGAATGTAACTTGATGATCAAAGCGCACTGTGAACTCTAGCGAAATGACAAAGTTGAAAGGGTACTGCTTGAGCAATAACACACAATAAGACAGGAATGTTTTTGATGTCCGGATTTCCTGAAAAACGTTCTTCCGTGACCAACTTCCCCATAACTGTTGATCCTGAATTACTGATTGCCGGGAAACAATGTGAGTACATCGCATGTTTTCAAATCAAAGTGATAAAATTAAAATGGCAAAATGAGGAAGAAAATAAGGGGTGGTTGATCATACTTATTTTATGGGTGAGGTTATTTATAAAGGTTGGAGCTTTCGCAATATGTCTTCTTTAAACCAAAGAAAGACACTTTTTTTTTAAGTATTAATAGTGCGTGAATTTGTTTAAGCATTAATCACAATCAGTTGAAACTATTCTGAAATCTGCAGGGAACTTGATGGTTTTTTTTAAACTCTTCTAAAAACTGCAATCAGATATGACTAGAAAAAGTCCTACTGATAGCCTTTGTTTTGACAATACAACTTTCCGTGAGTGTGCAGTGTGCTATCCATATAGTGACAAGATTTCAACTTTTTCAAAAACTAAATCAGTCAGTATGTGAACAATAATTTAGTTTTAAGCGTGCGAAATGAAAATATATTAAGAAATATATTACTTTCTTCCTTTCTTTCTTGTTTTTTTTCCGGACAATAATTATCTGCGACTTTTCTTCTGAACCGTACAGAACATGGTATAAACTTGAAACTTTGAATGAACATCAAGACTCCGAGGTGTACCTTTTTTATACTCTGACGTCATAATGACGTCATCAGGTATCTAATTACAAGCAATTTCACTGCAAAACCTCATAAACAAAATGAACAATCATGTTCACACTTTGAAATCTGATTGACTATAGATTGATAACATTTTTGATGTCTAACCTTTCCTTCCGGGGTTACTGGTAGGTCAAATTTAGGTGAATTTAAAATGCAAAAAGAAGTTGCAGAAAGACGAAACCTGATATGAACATGAACCTTAGTGTGAAAATGTGGATATTTTAGTGACGTCGTCATGACGTCATCATACATCAAATTACAAGCATTTCAGGTCAAAATTTGACAAAATAGTTTGACAGGCGCGGATCCAGAGGGTGGGGAGGGGGGCCGAACCCCCCCCCCCCAGCCCCCGCTGTGAAACATGCGCACAAAATATTACCCGTTCGCCTGTCACAACAATCTGACATATTTTTTTTAGGAGCCTGGCCCTCCCCCTGCAAAAATTCCAGGATCCGCCCCTGTTTGAGCAATATCTTTTGTCCTAATAAACCTGAGTGTTCAGTGTTTTGCGAAGTGGCAGATTGTGCCTTGGGCGATGGGCTACAGGACTACAGGGTCATCATCTTTGGATGGAATTTTTATTCCAAAAGGTCATCGGATTATACCGCAAAAATTGAACAGACAATGAAAGATGATGAAATAAGCTGTAATTTGATGGGTGTCTCAAACACCTTAGAGAGTTGTGAGTATTTGTCCTGATCTTTACAAGTGGGGGTATTTATCACTGAGTTCCATGGCAGTTTATTTGCTGGTCTGCAGCCGTAGATTTTCTTTGAATTACCATAAACGTCTTTGCGACAATTCAGCATTGTGACGTCATCGAACGAAGTTAGTTATAATAGGGAGAATTTGAAACTGAATCGCATGTTGATTCAAAGACCACGAACAAATAGGCTACGGTTCAAAAAGGTGTGTTCCAGGCGCAGTTCTATAAGATTTTTTTAGAAGGGATTAATGAATGAAAACCAACATGGTTAGGAGGATATTTTTTTGAAGGGATAATTGAGAAGACTAATCATCATGGCTTAGAGGATATTTTTAGAAGGGATAATTGTGGAAGACTAACCATAATGGCGAGGAGGATATTGTTTTAGAAGGGATAATTAAGGAGACAAACCATCATGGCCAGGAGGATTTTTAGAGGGGATTATTAAAATAAAAACAATCATTGCTTGGAGGATATATTTGTAGAAGAGATTATTGAACACACAATCGATCTCGGCTTGGAAGATATTGTTTTTAGAAGGGATAATTTAGGAGACTTATCATCACGGCTAGGAGGATATTTTTTAGAAGGGATTATTAAAATAAAAACCGTCATGGTTAGAGGATATTTTAGACGAGATTATTGTACAGACAAACCATCAAGGCTTGGAAGATATTTTTTTAGATGTGATCATTGAGGGGACAAACCCTGATGGCTAGGAGGATATTTTTTAGAAGGGCTAAATGAGGAGACTAACCATCATGGCTACGAGGATATTTTTTAAAGGGATAATTGAGGAGGCTAATAATCACGGCTGGGAGGATATTTGTAGAAGGATTATTGAAATGAAAAACATCATGGATTGGATGATATGTTTTAGAAGGAAGGGATAATTGAGAAGACTAATCATCACGGCTTGGAAGATATTTTTGAAGGGATAATTGAGGAGACTAACTATCATTGCTTGGAGGATATTTTTTAGAAGGGATAATTAAGGAGACTTTTCATCACGGTTAGGAGGATATTTTTCAGAGGGATTATTGAATGAAAACCATCATGGCTCGGAGGATAGTTTTTTGAAGGGATAATTGAGGAGACTAATCATCTTGACTTGGAGGATATGTTTTAGAAGAGATTATTGAACACACTTTCCATCACGGCTTGGAAGATATTTTTTGAGAAGGGATAATCGAGGAGACTTATCATCATGGCTTGTACGATATTTTTAGAAGGGATAATTGAGGAGACTAACCATCGTGGCTAGGAGGATATGTTTAGAAGGGATAAATGAGGAGACAAACCATCATGGCTTGGAGGATATTTTTAGAAGAGATTATTGAACACACAATCCATCACGGCTTGGAAGATTTTTGAGGAGACGAGGAGATTTTTGAGAAGGAATAATTGAGGAGACTTCTCATCATGGCTAGGAGGATATTTTTATTTAGAAGGGCTTATTGAAATAAAAAACATCACGGCTTGGAGAATATTTTTCAGACGAGATTATTGAACAGACAAACCATCACGGCTTGGAAGTTAATTTTTAGATGTGATAATTGAGGAGACTAACCATAATTGCTTGGAGGATAATTTCTAGAAGGGATAATTGCGGAAACTCACACTCATGACAAGGAGGTATCTTTTTAGAAGGGATTATTGAACATTATTATTATTGATTATATGAACAGACAAACCATCATGGCTTGGATGTTATCTTTTAGATGTGATAATTAAAGAGACACTAATCATCATGACTTGGAGGATATTTTTTAAGGGGATAATTGCGAAGACTAGCCATCATGGCTAGGAGGATATTTTTAGAAGGGTTAAATGAGGAGACTTATCATCACGGCTAGGAGGATTTTTTTAGAAGGGATTATTGAATGAAAACCAACATGGCATGGAGGATATTTTTTAAAGGGATAATTAAGGAGACTAACCATCATGGCCAGGAGGATATTGTTTTAGAAGGGATAATTAAGGAGACAAACCATCATGGCTAGGAGGATTTTTTTAGAGGGGATTATTAAAATAAAAACCATCATGGCTTGGAGGATATGTTTTAGAAGAGATAATTGAGGAAACTAATCATCTGGACTTGGAGGATATTTTTTAGATGTGATCATTGAGGAGATTAACCATCATTGCTAGGAGGATATTTTTTTTGAAAAGGGATAATTGAGGAGGCTAATCACCACGGCTAGGAGGTTGTTTTTACAGGGATAATTGAGGTGACTTATCACGGTTAAGAGGATATTTTTTAGAAGGGATTATTGAAATGAAAACCATTATGTCTAGAAGGATAATGTTTAGAAGGGATAATTGAGGAGACTATCGTCCTGGCAAGGAGGATATGTTTTAGATGTGATAATTATTAAGGAGACTAACCATCATGGATAGGAGGATCTTTTCTAAAGGGATAATTATTTTGGAGGCTAATCATCACTGCAAGGAGGATTTTTTTTGAAGAGATTATTGAAATGAAAACCATCATGGCTTGGATGATATATTTTAGAAGGGATAATTGAGGAGACTAATCACCACGGCTAGGAGGATATTTTAGAAGGGAAAATTGAGGAGACCAAACATCATGGCTAGGAGGATTTTTTTTTTAGAAGAAATTATTGAACGCACAAACCATCACGGCTTGGAAGCTATTTTTTTTTTTAGAGTTGATAATAATTTAGGATAGTAATCATCATGGCTTGGAGGAATTCTTTTTAGACGAAATTATTGAACAGACAAAGCATCACGGCTTGGAGGATATTTTTTAGATGAGATCATTGAGGAGATAACCATCATGGCTAGGAGGATATTTTTAGAAGGGATAATTGAGGAGACTATGGCTTGGAGGATATTTTTTTAGAAGGGATAATTGAGAAGACTAACCATCATGGCCAGGATTATTTTTTCGTAGAGGTAATTGAATGACGTTTTCTGGTTTCTAATTTTGACCAAAAAGATTAAATGCATAGAAAAAAAGGAACAGTCTCCTACCAAATCACTGCTCTATTCTGATGCTTGAATGAAGACAATTGTAACATACACTCACCTAAGCACAGTTCTTGAATTCTCTTGCAGAAGCACTCTTCAACACTTGAGCGGATTGCTGGCTGAAAAAATACCAACAAAAATATGAGTTATTAAACATCCTCTTGGAGATAACTTGGAGTCTGGTGGGGAGGCATGGCTGAATTCCACAAGTACAATACGGCCAAAAAATGTCTGTACAGTGAAAATGTAATTTGGGTTGACTATTTATTTCAAATGCGTTCTCCAAAAAATTAAATCTATCCATGAATTCTACAAAATGCATCCAGCTATTGAACTTGTATAAAACTGTGTGCATCATCATGATCCAGTGCGTTTGTATTTGCGCCCTCTAGTCTATTCTGACCAATGACACTTTTATCCTGCAATGCTTAAAAGTAACTTGATGAAACCGGAATGGCGCACTGTGAACTATAGCAAAATGCCAGTTGAACAACAGAGTTCAAAGGCACTGAGAATATCCACAAATAATAACACATATAAGACCGGCATTTTGAGATGTCCGGATACCTGTATACGTTCTTCCGTGACCAACTTCCGCATAACTTTTCATTCTGATTGAGTTTGAGTGATATCCGGAAATAATGTGAGTACATTGCACTAGGATTTCATGTTTGAAAATTTAAACGATAAAGTCAATAGGAAAAAAGGAGGCAAAAAATAAGAGTGTGCTTGATCATGCAAAAAAAAATGGCCATGCAGGTTACTAAGAGTCCAGGTTTTGCGAGTCTTTTTTTTTTGAAGCCGAAATGTGAAACACCGATTTTGTAGTTCCTCTGAAATATTATTTTGAATAAGCAGGTATAAATAAATCTTTACTGTTCTGAATCACAACAGGGAACTTGCGAAAAACTGCGGTCAGAAAACAGTCCAACCTAACAGTCGAACCTAAATAAAAAAGTCCATGTGACTTTACAGTGTATTATCCATATCGACGAGGATCCAAACGATTTTGTTTTCAAAGAGTAAAGAAACCAGTCAGTATTTGGACAATTTGTTTTTGAGAGTGCACAATGGAAGTAGTAGCGGAAATATTGCCAGACAGGAATTCCTCATTTTTATTGCCTTGAAATTTGACCTCACAAAACCGTGGTCTGCATCCGCACCAACTGTTTACATTAAGAGCTGAAATAAAATAGCTCCATAATTTACAAAAGTATTTGAAATTAACTCTTTCAGACGGGCTTTGATTAGTGCATGTTATGCACAAACAAAGCCCGTCTGAACAAGTTAATTTCAAACACATTTGTAAATTATCGCGATACTTTATCAACTCCAAAGTGGTCGTTGGGAAAGGCACAACTTCTGGATCGGAATTAGCGCGCTGGCTTTGCTGCTAGCAAAAGTGTATCAGAGTCATAGTAAAAAGAAATTGAACATTTGTTCATAAAAAAAATTTTTCAGTCCTCAAGCTACCACATTTCACAAACACACAAAGACGAGGAAATATCAAGCCTACTACCGAGCTCGTTGTTTGAAAAATCATTGAATCAGCAACATTCAACAAAATCTGAATCCCACATTGATTCAAACACATCGTGCAAAAGACAACAAATGTCTTCAGAAGAAAAATGATTGTTTCAAACACTCACCGAGCAAAGTCTTGTTCTTGCAGTCAGTTCTCTCTCTGGTTGTCGTCCGAAGGTGACCTGCGGTCGATGTGAAGGGTGGACGGCCCCACATGTCTTAAATAGTGCCATCGATTTCCTGAGCAGTGACTAAAACCTCGGACCTGGATTGTGATTGCATGGCTCCTGTGCGCTGTCAATCACACATCACCGACTCGCTTCATATTAATGATATGAAAGCAATGTTAATGTCGTTGAGGCTATATAGTCACCATAAAAAAACTTGTCACCGACATTCAAATGGCCGCTTCTTATTGGTGGATATTGTATGGATGTCGGTGACACATCCAAATATGGAATTTATGATTGACACACACAACCTGTCAGTCACAGACCACTCACTTGTGGTCACCGACTTGTCGTCACCGACTTGTCACCGACAAACTGTGATTGGTGGATGGACAAGTGACGTATACACCGGCCGTGATTCATTCAATGTACAGTTGGCGCTTCAGTCTATTAAATTGTGTGGATATATTCGGGATTATATGAGGAATTAAATCGTACTCAAGCCAGCGGAGAAACTTGGGTTTTACTTAGGGTAGGGCACCTGGGGTGCGTAATTTTTTTCAAAGGCTGCACTAAATGCAAAATAAACGTATTATTACAACAATTAATGTTTTAATTCAGGTTTTCCAAATGGGGCGGGGGGGGGGGGGGGTGGGGAAGGGGGAGGGCTGGGGCCGGCTTCCACAGGGGGTGGGGGTATATGCCCCGTGTCCCCGTAGTTATGCCCCTGAGGTAGGCTTTGCTCCTTGATTGGGACTTTGAGGAAATAAAATACAGTTAAATAAACTTCCATGAACTTTACGTATCATATACGGCCCGTGTATAATCGTGGCCTTCTAAATGTGGAAAAGGTTTTTACACGTTAATATCTCCCAGTTCGAATAATCATTTCCAGAAATGTTAGAATGCATGACCGGTGATGATGGACCTAAAAATCGTGGCCTCCGCATAACGCGTACGATTCACCCTGAACTAGCCTTGGTGATATCCGGACAAATCACACCAGAGTTTGCCATTCTGTATTGCGAACCACCTCGATTTATAATAATCTCTGAAGCAATGACGTAGCGACGATGGGGGTGGGGTGGGATAGTTGAACGACCACATGCCCCCCTTCCCCCTCCCCTCCCCCATACCAGTGGGACCATACCATGTAAGTAAATGACAAAGCCACTTGTCTGATTAGGGGCCTTACATGGCTTTGTTCCGAACCGGGCACGAAGCCTATGTTTACAAAACGACCGAAAGTCACCGAAGTCATGAGACATACCGGTGTTTCCCAAACTCCGGCTTCGTTCCGTAAACCGGTTTCGGGCATGGGGTTTGCAATATTGGAATGAAGCTAGGATTTGGAAAACCTCGCTTGTAGCTCACTCGACGTGTGTCTAGTCTCCGTTCAAACGGCTCGCTGTTTCGCCACTCGGTTAACTACCGGCGCTAGTCAGGGTGACCTTGTGGAAAGGCTACAGTTAGGCCTCTTGACCAGCAGCGGCAATCTTTTGTTAATATTTGCGGAACCGCCGACTTGGAAAGTTTGAAAAGCTGGGGTGGAGGGGTTGGGCTGGACGCCAACTGACTATTGAGGGCACTGTTATGAATTGCACAGACTTGCAATCTCTCCTGCTGTTCCCCGAGAGATTATATTGTTCGATCCAGCCGTACGACAATGGAACAGCACATCTGTGTTAATATCACATGGAATTTAATCATTTTTAAAATTTGAAATTCAGAAGGAAAAAATTTCCAGAGTTTAAATTGTCGTTGGCATTGAAGCATTGGGACATGATGATCATAAATTTTGACCAAAGTACGGTCCATGGTTTGGGTCAGGCGAGCCCGCTAAGACAGGACCAAGGTTAAGGTCCAATTAAGGTTTGGGTCAGTTGAGCCCGCTAACAATTAAAGGGACCACAGTGAAGGTCCATCGTTTGTGTCTGATAAACCCTTATACTTTGAAATTGAACCCGAGAAGTTTTAGTCCAATAAATAGCTGCTTTTGGCTGCAGCAGAGAACCAAGAGTATGTGTTGGCCATACCTCAATTGCATCCAAGTATAAATAGGCAAATGTTCTATAAAATGAATGTAGTTCTCTCCGTAAATATATATATTTTTTGTCAACACTGGCAAATCGCCACAGAAAAATATATTAAATTATGCGCCTATTTATTGCACGAAAACAACACAGTCCTCGTGGACACGCTAATGAAACAACCACATTGAATTGAATTTTAGCCAGGAGATTAATCATGACAAATAGGAGAAGCAAACTAAATATTGAGACAAATAAATGGTAGTCCTCTTCGTTAATATTATTTTTCGCGTTTAACACGCTACATTTTCTGGGTAGGCCTATATATTAATGTTATTGTTTGATGAATCCTCTTCACATTCGAAAGGGTTGTGTTGTGTTGTGTTGTATCTCGACCTATCAAGAGATATAGTTTAAATTTTTCTTGAATTAATTATTTATGAACATTGACTTAAACTCGTCTTGTTTTTTCGTGCTTAACACACTTAATTGTATTGGTTATATTATTTTTATTGGCTACCAATGCCTCTTTATATTCTACATATTTTTGTTATCTTTCAAATTTATTTAATGTACGTAATTTCAATGCAACGCAACAGGTATTTCTTGAGTTATCGTTTGGAAACTGAGTGCGATATTTTTGTGTGTCATGAAAGTTGACTTTGGTAAATTCTTTACTGTGGTGACCACTATTTGTGTGGCACGCCCTCTTTTGAAATAAAATAAAAGTTGACTTTAATAAGGTATGTTTTTCTCGGTGTTAACACAGTACATTATTTGAAATTATTACTTTTATTGTTTGACAATTCCTCTCCAAATTCATCAATTGTTTGTTATCTGTCACGTTTAATCAACTTACGAAATTTCAATTCCACGCAAGTGACGCAACAGATGTTTCTTGAGTTATCTTCTGGAAACCGAGTGTGTTGTTTTTGTGTCATGAAAGTTGACTCAAAATCGCCATTAAATTTGTGTGCTTTAATAACTCACTACATTTCCAGGGTATATTAATTCCATTTTTTAATGATTTCTTTCCAAATTCAAACCAGTTGTGTTACACATGACGACCAATCAGGAGATGTAATTTCACTACTATAAATCAATGTTTCTTGGAGTTATTGTCTCCACAAACAGGGTATTGCTTTTATTCCATGAAGGTTGACTCAGATTCGCCTTGTATTTTGCGCGTTTACACGCCACACTGTCTTTGCTATATTTCTATTATTGAGGAACGATTCATATCCAAATTCGAGAGATTTGATGGATATATCACGTTAAATCACTATGGAATATTTCAATGCAATGCATCTAACATTTCTTGAGTTATCGTCTCCACAACGAGTAGGTTTTGTTTTTGTTCCATGAACGTTGACTTAAACGCGTCTTCTATTTTTTGTGCTTAACTCACTTATTCTTTTGTTTATATTTTTTTCATGGATTAATAATTGCTCTCCATATTCAACGTCTTTGGGTATTTCTTGAGTTATTGTTTGTAAACCGAGTGTGTTGTTTTTGTGTCACGAACGTTGACTTCAGTTAGGTGTCTCGTGTTGACAAAACAATATTTACTGTGGTGACCACTATTTGTGAAGCGCGCCCTCTTTTGAAAGAAAATTAAAGCTGACTAAATGTGGCAGTTTTTCTCCGTTTTAACACAACACATTTTTTGGCTATATTCTTTTTATTACTAGACAATTCCTCTCCATTTTCTACAGATTTGTGTAATCTGTAACATTTAATCAATTAACGAAATCTCAATTCCATGCAACATGTATTTCTTGAGTTATCTTCCGGAAACCGAGCGTGTTGTTTTTTTGTCATCAAATAAGTTCACTCAAAATCGCACTACATTTTCGGGATATATTATTTTGTTTAACTACTCCTCTATAAATTAAAAAGTGTGGTGTTGTCTATGATGACCAATCAGAAGATATAGTTTCACTCCAAAACAGCACAATTATTTTTTCTAAATATTTAACAGGCAAGTGTTGCAAGTCATACTTTACATCTAGTCAAAATTTCAATCCCATAAAATGACTAGTTTTTGAGCAATCGTGTGGCGTAGGTGTCACACGATCTTCTGGAGGCCGTGACTTCACTTTGGATGGGCTTTGTCCGTGTTACTGAAATTATATTGCCGCCGATAATCTGTGTGTTTTCTCTCGATATTTATCATGCTTGTGTTGACTGTCATGCCCAACCTCTATAAGAAAAATTCCAATGCAATTTAACAAATATTTTTTGAGTAATCGTGTGACATTATGTGTGATTGTGTTTCTGTTTAATAGTAATGTGGCGGATTGCTCCCGAACCCAGTTACTTCCTCGGACCGGAGACTGACGAGCAGCCTCAAGGCTAAGGGATGCAAGTTCGTTTTGGTGGAAATATACCGCCTAAGGAATTGATTGGCTAACTCTGCTCAATAAGTCAAATAAACACAACAGGACACCTGATTTCGGACCACAATGATTTAAATATGGTTTATTGAATCAACAATTGCCTTATGAATGATTGATAATTAAATGACTTGAGTGAACTTCTTGGACTTGGGGGAACCTTTTATTATTAATTAAACTTGCTGTATGGCTTACTACCCGATGTGCAAGGCTGACTACCTCGCTGTTTGGCTTACTACAAGGCTTACAAACTACAACAGTCGTTAAGTTTATTATAGAGGTTCTGAGGTAACAACTTAAGCTGCGGACGATCAACGTGGCTTACAATAGCTGCTGGGGTCGCTAGTCAGCCACACAGGGAACGCAGCCGTATGAAAGCAAGGTCAGTACACGTTCACCGCTATTCACCGTAAAGGTGTACACCACAGCAGGAACACCGACACCTCTCCCGATACTTGGCACGCTCAACCACCTTGGCTGATGCTACTCCCAACGCACGGCTTACTTATGTTCTCCGCTACAACGGGGAACTAAACGCTACCGGGATAAGTGCACGCAGCTCGCCGGCAACAACCTAGCGATCTCGGCTCCCTAGTAAGCGCTACCCACGGCACAAAGCCGATCCTAGTAAACCACACACAAACCACAAACTCTACAAAGTTCGCGCTTACCTCTCACTGTTGTCTCCTCGACCGCCATGAACGCACCGACCGTCTAACCACGTGTGTACGTCTCCACAGCACACAGAACAATGCTGGGCGACGCGCAGCCAATCACATCTCTGCGCGCAGTCACGTACACTAATGCTCCACCCCGTGACATTGCTCACTGGGGGGAAATCCCTAAATTGTGCTAGTCTCCTAACCAGCCTACATGTTTTGAACACTTTCGCCACACAGGACCGGGCAAAGCCTGGAACGTCCTCGTCCAGAAAAGCTTAACAAAAATAAAGAAAGTGTCTCTAAAACTGAACTGTTTCTATAAAATTCAATGTAAAACATAAGGTTTAACCTTTCCTTTATAATACAATACAAAACATACTGGTCTTAACTTTTCCTTTATACATCAATAAGAAAGTTAAGGGGGGCTGATGTTGAAACTCATTAAATATGCACAGCTTCTTGTACATAGAAAAAGGCGACTTTACTTCAAGTCTAAATTTATACAATCATAAAGTCAGGTCTAAATTTATACAATCAAAATACACTTAGTGTTACTGATGTGGACTTACACGTAATATACACTGCTTTTTTTTCTCCATAAAATACACACTTCTTGAAAAATAGATAAATCTTTTTTATACAAAAATAACGTTTTTTCAACCTTTTAACAATTATAAAGTGGTCTCTATAACAATGAAAAACAAGTATAAATAGGAAGAACAAGTATAAATATGAAAGAACAAATATAAATATGAAAGAACAAGTATAAATATGAAAGAACAAAATCACCCTGCAAATCAAGTCAACAATAAAACATAATCGAATAATTAAACTTAGCACACTTAGAACACAGCTGCTGCCCTAGTTGCTGACCGGACTTTCCCACACTGCGTCGATCTTCGCCTGGAAAGTTCGCCGTTTTTCTTCCTGTCTGACCATCTTGGCTCCGACCCATACCTCTCGGACTATGTGCTCTTTGATTGTAGCAAGCCTTCTCTTCAGCTTCGGCCGCCTGGTTGACGATTCTTCGGGTTGTCCGTCGGACATCTCCTCTAGTGATGGCATTGAGGATGCTGTTGACGCGACCGGTGATACTGACGGGTGTCCTCCCATGAACATCGACCGGGGCTTTCCAGTCAAGGGACGGACTGGTGCCTGCTGCACTGGTGGAACTGGTGCCTGCTGCACTGGTGGAACTGGGGGAGGAGTCGCTGCTCGAGGGGACTCGCTCCTCACTAGGGGTGAGATTGGACAAGGGGATAGCGACAGCGCATCTGGATCTACTGCTGTGCCTTCCTGACCCTCTACAGGAGGTGCTGGTGCGGCTGGAGCTTCGGCGGGCCCTGTCTGGCTCCACCCTGCGCTATCTAGCGCTCTGGTTTCGGTGTGAGGTCTATCTGGCCGTTCTACCTCTGGCCGGATGGAATCGCATTCCTGCACCCAACTTGGGTGGAATCCACCGTAGTGACGTCTCATGGTGTCGCTACGTGTTGACCTGTAAGCGCATCTCCGGCAGTAGAGATACATCACTGGGCCATGTGACTCATGGACATGTCTCCACAAGCTTTGACGTTGCCAATACCAATTCAGGCACATTGTGCATCTGAACTTTCTTGGCTTCTTCTGTCGCTTCTGGGCTTCGTTCTTCTTCATCTTAGATCTGATGGAAAAACAAACCAAAACGACATGGTTAAAATTCATCTACACACTGGCTACATCAACTAGCAATGAGCCTACTCTACATAACGAAGGGGAAGTCGCCTATTACGCCTTGGGTTGCGCCTTGGCATTTGTCCCTCGTCTTCCAAATTTGACCTTGGCTCTTCCTCTGGAGCCTCTATCAGCTTTTCTGCTGCAGTTTCTTCTGCTGTAGTTTCTTCTGCTGCAGTTTCTTCTGCTGCAGTTTCTTCTGCTGCAGTTTCTTCTGCTGCAGTTTCTTCTGCTGCAGTTTCTTCTGCTTGAACCCCCTCACTAAGGTCCTGCCCCTTAATCTTGTACTCCCAGGGTACAAGGGGTTCACCCGTGTATGGTTTCAGCCTATCACTGTGTACCACACGCGGCTTGCTTCCTGGTCGCAACTGAATGCGAAATGTCACATCTGATAAGCGGCTAACGATTAGCCATGGCCCCTCCCACCTAAGCACCAACTTGGGGGACACGCCCTTCTTTCTTGCTGGATTGAAGAGCCAAACGAATTGACCTTCTTTGAAACCTCTATGAGCCGCCCGGCGGTCATAGTTTCGCTTCTGTCTCTGGGCATTCTTCCCGAGACACTCATGGGCCCTCTGGTGTGCAGCCTGCATGTTCTTACGCAAGTTCTCTGCAAATTCCAGCCCATGGTCGTCATCTTCGACCTCTTGACACTCTGTCAGTAAGTCAATCGGCAAACTGACTTCTCTGCCTAGCATCATCATATTTGGTGATTCACCCGTAGAATCTTGGGGTGTACACCGATATGCGAATGTGGCATACGGGAGGATCTCATCCCAGTCCCGTTGTCGTCTCTTCGGATCAATCAACACCGAAACGATGTTCACAAGCGTTTTGTTAAAACGCTCGACCAACCCGTCAGACTTTGGATTGTAGGCGGTGGTACGAGTCTTAGTGATGCCTAAGATCCGCAACACCTCGCCAAAAACCTCCGACTCAAAGTTACTGCCTTGGTCCGAGTGCAGTTCCTGAGGAACCCCGAACCTGCAGATAAACTCGTTAACCAACTTGAGGGCAACTGTAGTGGCAGTGGCATCCGGAAGCGGATAGGCCTCCATCCATTTTGTACAGTAGTCAGCGACTACAAGGATCCACCGATTCCCACTATCGCTCTTAGGCAGTGGCCCGAGCAAATCGATTGCCACCCTCTCCATGGGCACACCAACCCTATATTGCTGTAAGGGTGCCTTACCCTTCTTGGCTGGCGATTTCCGCCTAGCACACATGTCACAACTACGAATAAACGACCTGATGTCGGCCGCTACGCCTGGCCAGTAGTACCTCAGCCTCACCTTGGCCTCGGTCTTTCTAACCCCAAGGTGGCCGCTGAGCAGCCCTCCATGCAGCTCTGACAAGACTTCTTTCCGATGGTCTACTGGCAGCACCAACCGCCATCGTACCACCTTCCCATTATCAGACTCCCATCTCCGATAGAGAAGTCCGTTTCTCACAACCAACTGGTCCCATAACGACCAAAGTGTCTTACTACCTGCTTGGGTGTGGGACACTTCCTGCCAAGCTGGGCGACTGTCACAACTCTCTTTGGCTCTGATGAGCCAACCCATGCAATTGTCGGCCAACTGGGCCTCCCTTAACACTTCATTTGTCAAAGTCGACTGAGCCTCTATGCCCCTAGCCACTGCCTCCTCTGGCTTGGCCTTGCTCCCAAAATCCTCATTGACCTCAGTTTTCTCAGCAGTGTCCTCACTTAGGCCACACTGCCTACAGGGCCGTCGAGACAGCCCATCAGCATTACCGTGTTTCTTTCCTGGCCTATGCTGAATCTCTACGTCGTATGCAGAAATAATCTGGATCCATCGTGCCACCTGACCTTCGGGGTTCTTAAAGTTGAGTAACCACCGAAGTGCGGCATGGTCGGTCCTCAACTTCACTTTTTGGCCGTACAAATACTGCCGAAAGTGCTTAAGGTACACGACAACTGCCAACAACTCTCGTCGTGTCACGCAATAATTGCGTTCAGCCTTGCTCAGCTTACGGCTAGCGTAAGCTAGGACTTTTTCCTCTCCATCTTGTACTTGGGACAAGACCCCACCTATGCCGTCTCCACTGGCATCTGTGTCCAAGAGAAAATCGCCCTCCAGAATAGGATAGGACAATATCGGGGCAGACTGGAGCTTAGCCTTAAGCTCATCAAATGCCACCTGGCACGCCTCACTCCAAACAAACTCCCTCGCCTTCTCTGTAAGGGCGTGGAGCGGACTCGCAATTTCTGCGAAACCCTTGATGTACTTCCTGTAATAGGATGTGAGGCCCAAGAAACTTCTCACATCCCTTACACATCGAGGGACTGGCCAATCGGCAACAGCTTGGACCTTCTTGGGGTCTGTTGCCACCCCGTCTGCTGAGACAATATGGCCCAAATAACTCACTGACCGTTGAAATAAATGGCATTTGCTGGGCTTCAACTTGAGCCCAGCATCTCTCAACCTACCCAACACTATTCGGAGACGCTCTTGGGTCTCCTCAACCGTTCGACCAAACACAATGATGTCGTCTAGGTAAATCAATAAGATTTCCCACTGCAGGCCTCTCATGACCTGCTCCATAAGGCGCTCAAACGTGGCTGGAGCGTTGCATAACCCAAATGGCATGCACTTCCAGCGGTAGAGACCATTCCTCACTACAAAGGATGACTTCTGGCTGGCGTCTTCATCGAGAGCTACCTGCCAGTACCCTGACGCTAAATCTAAGGTACAGAACCATTTCGCCCCATGCAACGCATCAAATGTCTCATCAATGCGTGGCACTGGGTAAGCGTCCTTGATGGTGACATCGTTAAGCTTCCGGTAGTCCACACAGAACCGCTTTGTCCCATCTTTCTTACCAACCAGGACAACGTTCGCAGCCCAGGGGCTATCAGAAGGCTCTATGATGCCTCGCTTCTGGAGGTCAACAACTTGCCTCTGAATCTCCTCCTGGTAACTATATGGGTGACGCCTTGGCCGTTCCTTTACCGGCCTTGCATCTCCGGTATTGATGTGGTGTCGAACCACATCAGTCCGGCCAATGTCAAACTCACCCCTCGAAAAGACATCTTGAAATTCTCTCAAACACCCTTGGACCAACCCATGGTGTTCTACATCAACGTTGGCTTTACACCGTTCGAATAGATCGACTAAGTGTTCAGGTAACTCAGGCTCTGCGGAACAAGTAGCCACTTTGCCTACCTGAATTGCACTCGACTCGACCGCGGAGATAACTCCTGCGGTTGTCCCCTTTCTAGCCGTCCTGGTCTCACGACCAGCATTGAAAACTCTCAGCGGAACGTACTCAGTTCCTGCTTCTACCAATGATCGCCCTAGCGCTAAGCCTTTCGTGGCTAACTCGCCTCCTCCCTCAAGAGGTTCAACAATTGCTGGCCCAACCAGCCCGTGACGTTTCTCAGCCACTACTCCGGGCACGACAGCTTCGTGACCAGACGGTATCTCTGTGGTCTGTGCAACCAGCACTCTACCGATGAACGGTTCACCTCCACCATCGGTACATTGGATGTTCTCACCATTGAGCATCCACCTCTTGCTTAGGAAGTCCAAGTTCCCACCTGTAGTCAACAAAAAATCCATACCCAAGATGCCAGCGCATCTTATCTCTGCAAAAACTGCCTTCACCGGGGAAATAGTACGACCAATCTGAATGTCTACCCATGCCGCTCCCAGCACTTCCAGTGGTTTACCATCAACCTGCTGGACGCTAACCTCATGTGCGAGCAAGGCAGGCCTTTGCTCTTTTGGCATCCGGTAGTAGATCCTACTGCTAATCAATGTATCAGTCGACCCAGTGTCTACTAAAAACCTGCATTTTGTCTTCCTGACAATTCCTTCCACAAATAAGCCATGCTTTGGGCTCTTGACCACACTTGGGGTCACAATAAATCTCTTGTCGCGGCTTGTCGCCTGCGAACCATTTTCCCCACCAAGCTTGGGGTGCTTTACTGTTGAGGACCCTTCGGAGTCTCCAGCCTGCCCGCGGGTC
Organism: Patiria miniata; assembly: GCF_015706575.1. Lineage (NCBI taxonomy): Eukaryota > Metazoa > Echinodermata > Asteroidea > Valvatida > Asterinidae > Patiria > Patiria miniata. The sequence continues at coordinate 18,930,224 of NW_024037048.1, read as the reverse complement.
CTCCGTTTGGCTGGTCTCCGTTTCCCTGCTGGAACTTCGTTTCCTTGGGTGGCTTCTTGCAACTTCTTGCAAAATGGCCTTTCCCACCACAATTGAAACACGTCAACAATTTGGGATCCTTAGGAGGTACCTGCACCGGGGCACTTCCCCTTCTACCCAAATCTGACAATCTGGCCAAGATGGCATCCAACTTTTGGCCCTGTCCACTGAGCTCAGATTGTAACTTGCCAACTTCCGACTCGACTTTACAAAAAGCCTCAGACTGTTCACCCACGGTGACTTCGAGTTTCCCAACTCGGTCATCGGTTGCTGAATCGAGAGCCCTGACTAACTTGACTGGCTTTCCCTCAAGTGCCCTCTGTCTCTCGACCTTCTCATAATTCTCAGTCTCTAATGCGGCCTGTATGGCCTCGTCCAAGTTCTTTGGACGCGCCCTATGAATCCCTTCACGCACCGTCTGACTCATGACGGCATCATGGAAATGATTCTTGGCAAGTCGATCTCGTGCGTCTTCCTTTAACTCAGGATATGCTTTTACTGTAAGCTCACGCACTGCTTGCCCTAACTCCTGCAAGGACTCCTTCGGCCCTTGCCGACGATGTCGCAATTCGACTAAGTAATTCTCAGCCTGCAAGCCGGAATCAAACCTCCTCTTCAACAACTTCACCATTTCCGCATAACTATACTCATGTCCACCTGCGGATCCTTCTCCCAGTACTCTGAGAGCATTTCCCTGAAGGCTTGCAGCGAGGAATGTAGCGGCTTCCTCATCATCCCAGTGGTTAGCCTTTTTACAAGACTCAAAATGTCTGTGATACTCTCTCCACAAGACCTTACCACTATACCTATCGGGAATGATGTTTGGACGGTGCCGCTTCCGTCCCAACTGCTCCTTCAACTCACTCTCATTACATACCCTTGGCTCACTTTTTAATGGCCAAGGGCCTACCGACGGGACAACTTCAACCTTTCCCGATCGGTCAACACTATCGCTTGCTCGGGTAGCAAAACTCATTAGTTCTGCCCTCAACTTCTCAGGGGTCAAAACCTCCTGTCCCTCTGCAAAGGGATTATTCCGTGTCGAACTTTGACCTGGTCTTACGTTACTCAGACCATCTTCTTTATACGTACCAGGCATCTTAGCCACCGGTGTTTTACCCTCTACCGATAAGTCCCATGCAGGTTTCCTAAAGGGTGTGCTCTCCCTAAAGCTCACCTCTTTCCTGCCCTCATGGACTATCTCCGGCGACATGGCCACACTCGGCATCATCGCCTTTGCCCTGAACGACTCATAGCCAGTTTCGCTTGGGACTCGAAACTCAATTTCCGGGTCAACCCGAAACCGATACCTCTCTAGCTCAGTCTCTTTTGCAGACTTTTCTAGTTGCAATAACTGATGCTCCATCCGCAAGCGACTCAATTCCTCTTCGAGTGCCTGCACTTTGCTCTCACCTGGCGAGGCAACCGCACCACGCTGCTCGCTCATGGCAACGATATCCGACAATGGACTCTTTTTAACAACACCAAACAATTTAGTAAGCTCTCCGAAAGCTTTCGACTTATTAGCGAATTTTACTCAATCAATTCCAATCCCACTTCTGACACCATTTTGTGGCGGATTGCTCCCGAACCCAGTTACTTCCTCGGACCGGAGACTGACGAGCAGCCTCAAGGCTAAGGGATGCAAGTTCGTTTTGGTGGAAATATACCGCCTAAGGAATTGATTGGCTAACTCTGCTCAATAAGTCAAATAAACACAACAGGACACCTGATTTCGGACCACAATGATTTAAATATGGTTTATTGAATCAACAATTGCCTTATGAATGATTGATAATTAAATGACTTGAGTGAACTTCTTGGACTTGGGGGAACCTTTTATTAGTAATTAAACTTGCTGTATGGCTTACTACCCGATGTGCAAGGCTGACTACCTCGCTGTTTGGCTTACTACAAGGCTTACAAACTACAACAGTCGTTAAGTTTATTATAGAGGTTCTGAGGTAACAACTTAAGCTGCGGACGATCAACGTGGCTTACAATAGCTGCTGGGGTCGCTAGTCAGCCACACAGGGAACGCAGCCGTATGAAAGCAAGGTCAGTACACGTTCACCGCTATTCACCGTAAAGGTGTACACCACAGCAGGAACACCGACACCTCTCCCGATACTTGGCACGCTCAACCACCTTGGCTGATGCTACTCCCAACGCACGGCTTACTTATGTTCTCCGCTACAACGGGGAACTAAACGCTACCGGGATAAGTGCACGCAGCTCGCCGGCAACAACCTAGCGATCTCGGCTCCCTAGTAAGCGCTACCCACGGCACAAAGCCGATCCTAGTAAACCACACACAAACCACAAACTCTACAAAGTTCGCGCTTACCTCTCACTGTTGTCTCCTCGACCGCCATGAACGCACCGACCGTCTAACCACGTGTGTACGTCTCCACAGCACACAGAACAATGCTGGGCGACGCGCAGCCAATCACATCTCTGCGCGCAGTCACGTACACTAATGCTCCACCCCGTGACATTGCTCACTGGGGGGAAATCCCTAAATTGTGCTAGTCTCCTAACCAGCCTACATGTTTTGAACACTTTCGCCACAGTAAGGACGATTTTTTGGACACCGTGACTTCAATTGGGAATGCAGTTTTGTCGGTGTTACAAAAAACTATATTGGCGCCGATAATCTCTATTTTGTCTGTCAGTATTTAACAGGCTTGCGGTGCCAGTCATGCTTAACGTACAACTATATAGTATTGAGTAAAAAGTGATTTGTACAAAATACATAGAACAAGAAAGAAAATGAGATCGAAACAATTAAATGTTTTAAACGTGAAAAATATTATCCAAATGAAACAACGCTCATGGCAAAAAAATCAAAACTCCATTTCAAAAAGAAAAGAAATTTCCAAGAGGTTCCTTTGTTTCCTCTTTTTCAAGGGCATTTTACCCAAACTCTTTCCAACTACTCTTTGCTTTCTGATTGTCTCGCACAGAGACAGCTGTACCCAGCGGTTTAATCTTTCAATAGAGGGCGCACCACATGCACAGGGGTCGCTACTGCTAACACGCAGAGTCAACACGAACTGGTATTGAATAAAAAGAAGACACTCATGGTTCGGGCAATATCTCATGTAATACTGGACGTATTAACTCAGTATTTCGTTGAGTAATTGTTCATAATGGGTTACGATAGCCAGTACAATTTCTAGTGAATTTGTCAAAGAACAAAACTAATGTGAGCGAAACAACTTAGTGTGTTAAACCTGAAAAATACATTCGAATGAACATCATCGTAATTGACAGAAAATACTATATGGTTCGGTTGATAAGTCACAATTTACAAATTGTATTTTAGTGAAATTCCGACCAATAATTCGTCATAATGTATCACATTCAGGAGTATATTTTCATGGGAATTCGTTGAATAAGAACGAAAACGAGATCGAAACGAGATAGTGGACTGAAGTCGGTGCGCGGTGAGCGGTGTTTGTTTAGCGCGCCCTCTTATGGAAGAAATTGATGCATGACGATAAAATATAACACGGAGTGTCCTCACAATGCTAATTCCTTCAGTTGTTTTACATTCATTCGTTGGCGGTTCCTGTCAATTTTCAAGATGCTCTTGTCAAATATCATGGCAAAATATTAGAGGAAATTTCATTTCAATGAAATGTGTTTATCTTGAGTACAAAAAACTGTGTTTACACTGTTATTGAGGCAGAGAAAACGATATTTTTTATTCTCAATTTTCTACCTTGTTTGTCTTTTTTTCATGACCAATCATCTCTAGCCAGAATTCAATTCAATGCGTCTCTTAATTTTCTGAGATAGCGTGTCTACATGAACTATCGTTTATGTGCAAGAGTGAGGCAAATGTTCTGTTTGGACTGTGACTGCAGCCTATAGCCAAGTTTTTCTCCGTGTTGACGCAAGACACTGCTGATGGGGAGAAAAACAATAGTTTGTCTGAATCTTCTGTCTTGTTTGTCTATTTGTCATGACCAGCTATTTGGCCACAATTCAATTCGATGCATCACTTAATTTTTTGAGATAGCGTGCCCAGCTGGACTGTCGTTTCTGTGCAAAAGTGAGGCAAATGTTCTGTTTGGACTGCAACTGCAGCCGATCACCAAGTTTTTCTCCGTGTTGCGACACAAGACACTGTTAAAGAAGAGCAAAACAATATTTTGTCTCAATCTTCTGTCTTGTTTTTCTGCTTTTCATGAAAAAATCATCTGGCCACAATTCTATTCGATGCATCGCTTAGGTTTTGTTATAGCGTGCCGGCTGGACTATCGTTTCTGTGCAAAAAAGTGAGGCAAATGTTATGTTTGGACTGCATCTTCAACCCATCGCCAAGTTTTTCTCCGTGTTGCGACACAAGACACTGTTGAGGGAGAAAAAAAAAATGTGTCTTAATCTTCTGTCTTTATTGTCTACTTTCCATGACCAATCATCTGGCTACAATCGATTCGATGCATCACTTAATTTTTGAAAAAGTGTGTCCAGCAGTGCTTTCGTTTCTGTGCAAAAATGAGGCAAATGTTATGTTTGGACTGCGTCTGCAGCCAATCGCCAAGTTTTTCTTCGTGTTGCCGGAGGAACCTGCTGATGGTGAGAAAAACAACATTTTCTCTCAATTTTCTGTCTTGTTTGTTTATTTGTCATGACCAGTCATCTGGCCACAATTCAATTCCATGCGTCATTTAGTTTTGAGATAGCGTGTCTACCTGGACTATCGTTTCTGTGCAAAAGTGAGGCAAATGTTCTGTTTCGACTGTGACTGCAGCCTATAGCCAAGTTTTTCTCCGTGTTGACGGAGGACACTGCTGATGGTGAGAAAAACAATATTTTGTCTCAATCTTCTGTCTTGTTTATCTATTTCTCACGACCAATTATCTGGCCACAAGTCAATTCGATGCATCACTTAATTTTTGAAATAGCTTGTCCAGCACAGTACATCTATGATTGCACATGAAGGATATGGTTTGTTTATGAGACTATAGCATTACACTTGAAACCACCTTTCATCATATCAATCCAAATATTGTTAACATTGTAGTTGACCTTTAAAAAAAACGGTGTAATTTTGCGACAGTCACATGCACACTACATTGTTTCTTTTCAGTGAAAAGTTCAGGCTTTTAAAGTAGCTCTACCCGCATTGTTTGGTTTACTAGTTTAAACAATGTAACCACTTGATTTTCTATTTCGCTCTCGGACGTTTCACGCCGTCAGAGAAAAAAATTATAAGCTTTATTTTAGATTCGAGGGATTTATTGGGCTCTTAAATAGTTCGAAATTTTTGTAACATCAAAATTCTATAATTAAACGTGGGCGGATCGTTTCGATAGATGTCTCTATCATTACAAAGTGCAAAGCTTTCATATTGCTAGAAAAAATAGCAATTTGAAAACAAAATGTATTTTTCATTGTCAAAACTAAAAAAATTGCACGGGCAAGCAACTATAAACTGATCACATTCCGGTTATGCCATTCTACTTGTCCGATATAGCGCCCTCTGTTGAAAATTTGAAGAGCTCCCTCTATTGATATACATAAACAGCTAATTTGTGATCCAATAAATAGCGCACTCTATTGAAAAACAAAACAGCGCCCTCTAATGACCATACAGTTACCAACTCGCCCCCTTACCAACTCGCCCCACTTGTTTGCCCCAAACGGGAAAGGTCAATAGAGGGCGCCACTCATCTTATCAATTGAGGGCGCTATTTATCGAATCAATAGAGGGCGCAGTTCTCTTATCAGTTGACAGCTGGCGCCAAATGGGTGCATACCTGCAAATAAACTCCCATAGACACTAGTGCTAAATGCCCATACTTCAAAATTCTTTTAAAAATACTCAAAACTCTCACAGGTATTCAAGCTGCACAGAAAAATGATGATCAATGTGTCATCTTTCATTTTCTTTTCAATTTATGGTGGGTTGACCTTTGACTTTTCGAGATATTTTCACGCAAAGAAGACGACCCCTATTTTCCCCAAAGCGGAAAAGTAGCCATCTTGAAAAACGATCCCTCCACAACATGGCAAAATAGCGCCACTTTCGAGCCCAATAGCATCCAAATGCTCAGAATTGGAAGCCCCAAGTCCGGGCCAGAGGTTCACTACCATATCTCTTCAATTCCCCAATTTTACGGCGCTCAGAACTCTCTAATATAGAATATTTTGAGGGTATAACTTTTATTCATGAGCTTGGCGGATCGATTTACCGGTATGCACCCTATAATCACCTCATGGGGAAATTGCAACGTGATCCACAACTCGTTTTGGAAAGGTAAATTTCAGAATAAAATACAGGATTCTTTTGGAGCAGTTACTCAAGATCAGCTTAGTAAGACACTCGTAACGTGAACGTATAGTTTTGTCCCATTCTGACTAATAAAAAAGTAATAAATTATGCTGGCAATGGCTGGCAAAAAAAAATGTCATTTAATGATTTAGGCTAGGCTAGGCCTAGTTCGAAAATTTGGGACTCTTAATACTGTGTATGAGAGTCCCAAAACTTAAGGCATCCATATTGTGCAAAAGTTTGTGATGCATAATAAAACCAGTGTGAATCAAATTTGCAAGCTTCTTTGGCACTACACTACAGTTTCCTCAATAATCCCCGAAACTATCGTACAATAGGTTGCGCCACGCTGCGTGGCTAAAATAAATTTAAAAATAAATTTTTAACACAACAACCAGATGGAGCAAAATTGTTGTTCACAAACATGACAAAGTGGAAGGAACTGAAGGTGATATTCGGAAATAGCCGCAGCTGTGGAGAATGAAGCGATTTTGGCAGAAGGAATCCCTCGGTTGGACTGGGGTTATCGTGATGATGCTCTTGCTAGATAGAGTGTTCGAGATAGGTCAGCAAATTATGTCGGGTGGGATTCGGGTGTTCAAAATCATGGTCATGGTGTTTGAAGGTTCAAGTGTAGTCCGCGGACCGTAGCCTAACTTGGAGTTGGACCCTAGCCGGCATAAATGTGGCCAATTTACTGGACTACCTCCGCAATAAAGGCCACACTTCCACCATGTCCATCATGTACAAAAACATGTCGAACTTTGTCAAATTTTGATATTCACATTTAGGCATAGTTTGAACTTTATTTTTGGTTTAGAAATAGAAGTTACATGTACTCACCCAGACTGGGACCGTGAGTGCATAAAAACGTGCAAAATTACTACTGACGTTTTTTTACTCACCATCAGGCTAATTAATGCCCAGACAACACATACATCAAAATGATATAGTTGCAAGCATGTCACATGCGAAATTTGAGACCTTAAATCCAATTTTAAGGCAAGTTTTTGGCAGTTCAAAAACCATCCACGTCAATCTCCATGCTCTGGAAATGGGTGTGTGATTCCCAATGTATTCTGGGTAGGTGTAGGAAAAGCCTTGCAGCTTACTTGTTTTTTAATCGATGGCCAAATGAACATAGCGCCCTCTGTTAAAAAATGAAACATTTTGCATTTACTCAGATCAACAAGAGGGCGCTGTTTTATCTACACGATGAAAATGTTATAGCTGAGGAGTCTTTTTGCACAATGCATTGCAGTACACATCAACATGATGTCTCACGTTTGGATTTCGATAACTCTCTGTAAAATTAGATTTAAAAGCTCACAACAGCAACTTTACGAGGCAAAAGTTTCAGGGATTATTGAAAAAACTGTAGTGAGTAAGAAGCTTGCAAATTTGATTCACACTGGTTTTATTATGCAGCACAAACTTTTGCACGATATGGATACCTTAAGTTTTGGGACTCTCATACACAGTATTGAGAGTCCCAAATTTTCGGACTAGTACTCACCATGCTCACTTTTGTCATGTTTGTGCTGCCTTTTTCAGATGTCTAATTTTCGTGAAATTTCATGTTGAAATTTTGTTTGATACGTGAACGTGTGCAAACGAATCTGGAAATTTCACGAAAAAGAGACATCTGAAAAAGGCAGCACTTTAGGCTATAAAGAGGGTGAGTAGCTTCTACTAAAAAGCAAAAATAAACTACAAATTAAGCCTAAATGTGCAAGTCAAAATTTGACAAAGTTTGACATGTTTTTGTACATGGTGGAAGTGTGGCCTTTATTTACGGAGGTATATAGTCTAGTAAATTGGCCACATTTATGGGGCTAAGTTGGACCCAACTTATCGCCTTTGTAACATTCGGACATGGTCTGGCGATAGTGGGGTCCAAGCTAATCCCCGTTTTGAACGATGTGATGTGGTCTTCATGCCCAGCGTACATTGTACATTCGATGGTCCCCATATCCCGAGTGCGATTCCGTTACCGAGTGCAATGTATCGATTATGATAATGAGTAGACTGGATCTCGTTTGTAAACACAAGTACATTTCGAACGATAATAGAGAGTCGGGAACTAGGACAGCTTTTATGGGCGGAAACCAGTTCAAGCTAGTTCCCGATTGTCTTTTACCGTTTGAAATCCACTTGTGTTCACAAGCGAGATCCAGTCTACTCATTTTCATAATCGATGCTTCGTGCTCAGTAACGGAATCGCACTCGGGATATGGGGCCCATTGATTGTACGCTGGGCATGAAGACTACATCACGTCGTTCAAACATTAACACGAGTCGGAAATTTAACGTGTTCATGATCGCGAGGGGAGCTCTCAGAATTGAACGGGAAATTTCACTTTTCTTCCGGATCGTAAGTAAACTTCAGTACAACCATCTTAATCATCGATGTCTATTTGTACCTCAGGTGGCCTATCTAGTAATTGGGAGGCCATTTTGAGGGTGAAATCTGAATGTTAAAAAGACGATAAGTTGGGTCCAAGCATGGTCCAAGTTACTCGGACTACTGTAAGTGTAGTCCGAAAATTTGGGACTCTCAATACTGTGTATGAGAGTCCCAAAACTTATGGTATTGAAAACATGCAAAGCAAGAAAATAGACTGGCACCTGAAACAACCAGTCCAACACAGCTTCAGTACTGCATCAATCAACCATGCCAAAAGAATTAAAGAAACATGTGGCAAGAAGCGGGAACTAGTCTCAATTTACTACACATTTCTCCGTAGTCAAGCCACCAGACTATTGACACTGAATGAAGAGGTCAGTCTTTTCAAATAGTTGGACCATATGGTCATGATGGTTGGACATGTACCAGTCTAGTATTTAGTCCCATTTAGAAATCACTTGACTTCCCTCTCATGTGCAAAACATTGAAGAAAAATCTCCTTTGAAAATTGAATGAGTCTCCAACTTGGTTGGTGAAATACTGAGGACATTTTCTTTGCCCGTTTTGTTTTGCACGTTTCAGAGCACTCCAGAGCCCTGTCTGCTGTAAGTGTAACTTAGCCCTAGTCCTAGCCCAGGTTGGACTCTGTTGTGTACACGCAACGGAGTCCAGGGTATGAATCTCTCCTGCCATAGTGAAAACAGTTTTAACACATTTAGTATTAGTAAATATTGCTTGAGATTATTTATGCTTATTGAATTCTTCTCATTGTCTTTGGGTAATGTATTTTTTTTTTTTCATTAGAAAATTGACGTGACAGGTCACACAGTGGATGATTTGGTGAACAAGACAATAGAATACCTTCAGCCCAATCCAGGTAAGAACCAAAATTGAAACATCATTGACGCTAACCTTCCCAAATCCTCCAAAATCCTATTTGCAAAATGTAGGCTTTTGCAGGATTGAGGCTATATGGCAAAAATGTGTGCCTGATTTATGAGGATGCACTGTGTCAAGGTCTTGGGCCGGATCTTGTGTTGTTCCCTGAGCTCAGGGAACCAGACTAGCTGGCTTGCATCCACTCACGGATGTGTAACCGCTTGCAAAAAAAATGTGGACTAAATAAATTTGGTAAATTGGGGCACTATTTGGAAAAATCAGTTTCTTCCAACGATGGTCGGCCAACCACTCTTTTGAAATCAATACAAAAATTCCACTTTTCTTAAAAATAACAGCACACCAGGTTCCATGATTTCACAGGATGTCTGAGACTGTCATTCACCTACAGTCAAGTAAAGTATTTCATAATAATTTGGTAGTTTTGTTTGTTGATGTTTGCAAATGTCGTATATTACCTTTAATTGTAACCTTTGGAATAATTACGTATGGGGTGACTATAGAACACCGGTTTGAATCGGGTCTAAGTATTCACTTCAAACAAACCCAATAGAGATAGATCTTTTATTTGTGTGCTGACCCTAATCAATCGTATTGTCTTTCCTGAACAGTCCCCAGACCCACGAGTAAAGTCCGTGGTCAGAACAAGGGAGGAACCAAGCCTCAACAACCCGTAGGATTCCTGGGAGAAGTCATGCTGAAGAACGGCAGAGAATTAGGAGAAGATTCAACATTTGGTGAGCAAACTTCAAGATGTATTCTCTTTCCTTCAGTGGTAGACTGATCATAAAGCTCTCAAAAAGGTGCTCTAATCAGTGTTCCAATCCACCAACATAGTACCATGAGTATTGTGTAATTTATGTAGGGCCCAGCACTTCAGATATATGCAAGGCCAAGTAAAGAAATAAACCAGTTTCTCGTAGCTGTCCGCTGCCTTTTTTGCACCCACTTTTTATTTTTTATTTTTTTTTTATTTATATATGCATGCATTTGCAATATACAGGTGAGTCATAAAAGACGAAACCCAAATGGCAAGACCAATTTTTGAATGAAGTTTTGCCTGTAGCACTTTCCAAATCTAGGATATGAAAGCCCAATCAATGGGCTTTGTATTAACACAAGAATCATTCACATCACTCATTTGCTTTTCAAGTTACGGAATTTTGAACACAAACACCATTTTAAAGTTCTTTCCATGGATCACAAAGAAATGTACGTGTTATTTCAGCAAAACGAAAACAATTCACATGCATCCCTATGAGAATTGTTTTCGTTTTGCTGAAAGAACACCTACTTTTTTACCTAGCCCAACTGTTCTCATTTTGATGGAAACAACAGGACAATAAAATCTTTCCTGTTATAGGTATTATAAAAAGATGGATTTTGTTATGTTTTTGTTTTTGTTTGGATACAGGTACGGCGATGGTCGAGATGGAAGAATCACTGAGGCAACTTTCTGAAGTCAAGGACGCCTTCGATCTGAACGTCAGACAGAACTTCCTGGATCCGCTGGATCATCTCAAGAACAAAGATCTGAAGGAGATCAACGTGAGTTCCATCTTACAAAATCTAACATTGTCCATTATCTGGTTGATTCTGATAGAATCAGGACTGTGTTGCACAGCCACGTTCGGGGAAATTCAAGCACAAATTAGGGAAACTGGAAAAGCATAAAGCCACGTCAGAATGAAGTGGCTACGGCTAATACATTAGTTGCACCTATGGAAGCAGATGAAGCCACTTCCCATGTGGGCTAGTGTTAGTCGTAGCCATGTCCTTCAGACATGGCTAATGCTCACTAACAGAAGGGTTAACCAGGGTTACTGGAAATTACATTCTCATATAGCGTAATCCGGCAAACAAAATTAGAAGCCATTTTTGAGGTCGCGCCACGACTATGTGCACGCGTTCTTAAAGACGAGGCTCACAAATGTTTTGGTCGATGGAGTCCGGAGTGCGCGATTCACGTGAGCCTAGTGCCTCCGCATTTATCCTGAGTTATCCTGTTCACAGACAAACCAAGGCCGATGAAAACATATACCTCACCTCATGGTAGAGGGGAAAAAAGCAGACGGGAAACCGTTTTTTTTTTTCACTCTGTCTAATAATGCATTTCATAGACCATGCATTTCATAGACAATCTCAGCTCCCAGGGTATACTTAGCACAGCTGTTTAGTTTTGGTGGAAACAACAGAACAATATAATTGTTTTTTTATAGGTATCATTAAAAAAAAAAAAAATTGTTTTGGTTATTTTTTGGATACAGCTACGGCAATGGTCGAGATGGGAGAATCACTGAGGCAACTTTCTGAAGTCAAGGGCGCCTTCGATCTGAACGTCAGACAGAACTTCCTGGATCCCCTGGATCATTTCCAGTACAAAGATCTGAAAGAGATCAATGTGAGTTCCATCTTACAGAATCAGACAGAATTTGGTTGATTTTGATAGAAGCAGGACTGTGTTGCACAGCCACCTGCGGGGAAATTCAAGCACAAATTGTGGCCAATCTGGAAAAAAATTGATAGAAGACCAGTGATCGATTACTGATTAATTTGGGTTGTAACTTATGGCTGTGTACTTTGGGTCATTCGATAAATTGGGGGTCCACTTTTTTCCTGTCCCTGTTACATCTGACATCTGTGATTTTATAATTCTGATGCACTCCTTAATGCAGTCGTCCTCCAAGGGTGATTATGAATAGCAAACTACCTACACAACGAATACAAAATTGTTTAAAGTCATTCTTAACCCTAACTCCCTGGGCATTTTTGCGATGATGCTGCAAAATCCTCCAACTGCCTCCATGTCAAAATTGCATGCAGCCTCAATCCTGCAAAATCCTCCATTATTTCTTGAATGTGGTCCTTGGAGGGGTGACCACTGCCTCAATCCTACAAAATCCTCCAGCAATCACTGTCAATATGTTGAGGCTGATCGAGCCAGTGGCATCCTGGAGCAGTGCGGAGGACTTCAAGTATAATTTATGCACAACTGAGCATAAACAAACACAAGGCCCGGCCCAAGACCTTGACACAGTGCATCCTCCAAACTCGGACTCACATTTTTGCCAAACAGCCTCAATCCTGCAAAATCCTCCATTTTGCAAAGAGGATTTGGGAAGGTTAGGGTTAATGCAGTCGTCCACCAAGAGTGATTATGTGAAGCAGACAACCTACCCAACAAATTGTTGAAGTCATTCTTAATGATACTTGAACGGCAAATGACAATGCTCAGAGATAACAGGAACTCGAAAATTGTCACACTTTGACCCATAATTTATATAAGGTGCCTTACAGCAATGTGCAAATGTCTCTTGTCAAACAATAAGTTTATTTGTCTCCCCAATGTTTGTTTTTTTCAGCACCATCAGAAGAAGTTACAGGGGCGACGTCTTGACTTTGACTACAAAAAGAAGAAGCAAGCAAAAGGTAGGCGACAGATTATCTCAACTCCATCATATCAAATCATCTTACATTACTTAGATCATAACTAAAACAAAAATAAACCATTAGACTTCCAAAGTGTTATTGTTAACCTGACACTAAATTTATCATTATTAATTGTCATAGAGTATGTCCCAAAAAAGTGTCCATGATAAAAAGTCTGATGTGGTTTTGGATTGGAATCATTTGCCCTTGAGCATTAAACCGAGGTCTTGCCGTGATGACTGATAGCCAGGCAAATGATTCCAATCCCAATTGCAGCCCTTTTCACAACATGCAGGATTTTACACAGCTTACATAACACAGCACTGAAATTCATTAAGGCAAGGAACTTGGTCACAGTGTCCCAAAATGTTGTTGTGATCAATTGACAAGTGTGCAGCGATGCGTGACTGAAATTAAATGAAACTCATCGGGGTTGAGGCCAAGATAGGGAGTATCTGCACAATCAAACTTTTTCAAATTGGACTTCATGGTTTTGTAGTTATTTCAAAAATAGTCAGATGGACATTTCTTTTGGACATACTGTATAATGCGTATAATATTTGTTTGCACTAAAAGAAAAACAAAAATTGCATTGAAAATAGTGTTCCTTGCAAGCCTTTAATTGTGGTTTAGATTTTTTGAGGACTTAGTTTGGACAGTCGAGAAAAAGTTTGAACTTTGTGTCAACCATATTCACTCAGCGGCCAATATGATCTGCCAAATATTGTTTCCAAAAGTGGATATTATCATCGGGAACTGAACTTTGTTACTTTGATCGATAGGCCTAACTGTCTCTAATAGAAGAGTTTAATCATTAAATCCTGTAAATTGACGTCGCTATGAAGGAATTGTCCACACCTTTGAATTCAACATCATTTTTTTTTTACCACTCACTGTATTAATGTTTTACTTTCATTTTTCACTGTGCATCATCTACATACTCATCAGCATTAGCAGGTTTGGTCGGTATGTCAATAGTCTAGTTCCTAGACTCGTCATGAATGGTCCCTTATTCTGCTTAGCACCCATAGTGTACACCCATAGCTCACTACAAGTTTGAACTAACAATAAGCGAAATTGTCTGTGAGTTTCAAAAATGAGAATAGATAGTGTTGTTGACCTTTGTTAATGCACAATATTACCTTGTACTTTCCCTACAACAATATTGTGAATGTGTGTATGTAGAATGCTAGATGCTTAAGATTTACAACCGTGATAAATGTCCATGTAATAGATTAACCTTAGTCCACATACATGTACGTGCAGGCTTTTAAATATTCCTACTTTTCCTAGTTTTTTTTTTTTTTACCATGCTCCATTTTTTGTTACTTTTTTCTTGATTTTTGTCCCACAACTCCGAAGAAATTTAATCTCATTGAAAACTTTCATGGCAGTGTTACACACTGTCAAATCACACAATGAAGGGCTTGGGCTCAGGAGTACTGCAACTGTACTTCCAAGAGCTTAGTTGAGGATGGAGCACAAGTGTTGTGAGTACAGAACATGCCAAATGAGGCTTATGATGCTGTGGACATGGGCGAGCATCAACGAAAACTACCCCAGAAAGCTCACAACAGTCCTACTTTTATCCTGAGTCTGTCCTCCAAAATCCGACTTTTGTCCTGTTGGTTTTTGTAAATTTTGACCTTACTTTTCTCCTACTTCTTCACCTGGGTCTGCTTGAAAGCCTGTACGTGTATCGTACTATCATGACATTCTATTTTGAAGTGTGTTTTAAATCAAATTAGGTTAATTGCCCTTCAACGACGTTTAAACACTGTATACTCAGTGGGTAACACACTGAGTATACAGTGTTTAAACGTCAGTGAAGGGCAAAACCTAATTTGATTTATATCAACCCGATGCAAAAGTCCATCTTATAAAAGTGTGTTTTAGTTAGTTAATCAGTTACATGTCCCTAATAAACGTCTACCCCTTCAGGATTGGTCTAGACAGCCTCCAGGATAAAAAAAAACAACCAAACTGAATACAAAGGAATCCAACGGCTGCTTAGATTAATGGTCTCCATGCGCAAACAGGAGAGGGAGCTATTTGATCACTTTCGATAGTCCAGTGGATGGGGCACACTACGTATAGCGCATGGTACCCTGACTACTTTCATTCCCAATATGCACAAAGCCATAGCGTCTTCCTGTGGCGTCAGGCGTCGTTGGCAATGCGTTCAAATGTCTCTCCCAGTCGTCTCTCCGACCCCAACTCTCCCTTTCTTACCGTTGAGGGGGTACTTGTGCGAAGAGCCCATTGGTCTATTATCCTATGATGACATCATGTTTCTATTTTTACTTTCCATGTACCTGTAAAAACGTTTTCGTCGGTTCCTCTCAGCAGCAGGTGGTATGTCAACACCGATTTTGTAGCGTAGCATTTCGTAGAAAATATTGTGGTGAAATAGATCAGAATTAATTGAGGATTCAGAAAATACAGTATAAGGCCAAAAATCTGTGTGTCCGTCATGCGTAGTGCGCACTGCCTGATGTGTAAAAATCAGTTGTTTGATAAGCAATGTGCATTCATACATAGGTCCATGTACCTGTATTGCGCATTGCGCTATCCCTGCTGCGTTAAGACCAGTCATTGTGGGAATATGAGCTTTTACGTCGGTCAAGTGTGCCGAGAAATACATACTCGTGGATTTTCAGAGTACGCATCGCAGATACGCATCTGGTATGCAAAACGCAATACGCACGTCAAACATGGACACATGGATTGTCGGCCTAAAGCGTATCAAATTTGGCCAGCAGTCTGGGCTATAGAGTAGGCAGTAGTGCTATATATTTGTAGATTTCGCCGTGGGTGCAGAGTCGAAAATGAAGGCAAAAGCAAAAGCGTAAAGCCACGTCAGAATGAAGTGGCTACGGCTAATACATTAGTTGCACCTATGGAAGCAGATGAAGCCACTTCCCATGTGGGCTAGTGTTAGTCGTAGCCATGTCATTCAGACATGGCTAATGCTCACTAACAGAAGGGTTAAGCAGGGTTACTGGAAATTACATTCTCATATACAGTGGAACGTTGCTATACCAAACACCGCTATTTTGAAATATATTATCCCAGATTTCTAAAGCTCGGTAGTCATTTTTTTTGAAAATCAAAACTGGATTAGAGTTCACTTTGTCATTTTGCAGTTTTGGTTTTGTTTTGGTTTTGATGCTAGCTTGTGCATGTTACTTCCTTTATTTTGTTTGGCATTTCACGGGAACGTCCTCATGAAACTTGCATGTTTTGTTTTCAAACATCCTGCTTGGAACACTAACAGCATGTCATAGAACAAACGTAGCCAGCATTTTCACTTTGCCTGCATGTTTAAGCCAGCTGCTATGTTTTCTTGATTGGAGATTATCATTCCGTTTTCATTTCATTTTTTTTCCAGTTTATTTTAAGCACATCCAAATCAAGCAACAGTCCAAAGACCAAAAATGTCTGTTTTACTGGGTGATGAAATACGACAATTTATGTTATCAATAAAACCTAAACAATATTCAAAAAGAAAAGAAAATTGCTTTGGAAGATGATCAGATGGACCCCAAAATGGTAAAGTTTAAGAGTGCTTTTAGTTTTAACATCAAAAGACATATTGTGTTACAAGTTTTAGAATGTAATTTGTAACTGTTGTAAATTATCGTGTCTACTAAAGAAGGACAACTACTGGCAAAGAGTTATGTTGGTTGTAGCTGATTCTGTCAGAAATAACATGAATTTGTATATATGGAGGTATCATGAATATTCATTACATCTCATACATATTAATGAGCCTGTTTGCGCATTTTGTTGGTCAATATTCAATTGCATTGATGAAAAAAATTGACCCAAATCATTTTTGTGTGGACTCAAACTCGAAAAAGTGTAAAAATAGTGACTTTTTCCGAGGACGAAATTGAGAAAGTCTTAAGTGTTAAATATGTGTGAGTTGTAATAAGTACGGAACTTTGTTATGCAGCTGATTTCACAAAAAACAGTGCGTAACTGACACCATGCGTAGGACTTAATGCAACAAACTTATTGCGCGGCCATGCAATGAACTTATGATTGATTTCACGAAAGCTGGCGTACATGGGCCACGTTTTAAATAATCTAAAAATCTTGGACGAGGATAATAACAGCATTTCATGGAAGAAATGTTTGTGTATGATTTGTTCGTTCGTGAAGCAGTTGTTGAATCACTTCCGCCCGCCATTTTGTCCGTTTTTGTCCGTTTTTCCATTCATTCATGGAGGTGGGAAAGCGTTTATGTTTCATGGTATTTAATGGTATTTATTTGTTTGTAGAATGATAAATGATCAGTGGTGGACAACTGAATTTTGGATCATTGTATCAAAGAAGTCATTACTTGGGAATAGAGTATGCAAATTACGTGAAATTTTCACAGTTACTAGTCAATAACAAGTACTTTACCCCTATTTATATTAAACAGAGTGAGCCACATATTTTTTGAAATATGTTTCTAATTTGGTCACTTTCTTTATGACTCATTGTGTACATGGTGATGGATTAACTCTAACTCCCTAGCATGATGTACCAGGAACCATACCCATCCTGGCAAATTCCAACACCATATGGGAAACTGCTGACACATATTCTATCTTTGATTCTGGAGGTGTGCCAACCCAATGTAAAAGACTGTCAGTTTAAGGGTACTGTACCCATCCTGACAGATTCCCACTAAACATGCCGTTGGGGTTTGATGGGTTGAGTTCTGTTAGGGTTAATGCATGCTTGCATGATGCAGGAATTATACTACATTTCCACACCAGGAAAATACTGGCATCTTGGATAATTCTGAGCCGATATTTCTGACTTTTGTTCTCATCAATCTTGTTTTTGTTTGTGTTGCAGGAAGCACAATTCCTGAAGAAGAAATCCAATTTGCAGAAGAGAAGTTTCACGAATCTCAGGAGCTTGCTGAGAACGGGATGAGGAACCTCCTTGAGAGTGATGTAAGTACCTGACAAATCGGAGCAAAGATGAGCCAAGATGCACTAGAGCATCTTACTACTCAATCAGATACCACTCATTGAGTCTCAAGAACAAGTTTTCACTTTATATTTCTGCACATTTATTTTGATATTTCTCTCAGTTCAACCATGGAAGAATAATTTATACCGACATTGTATGGGTGAAGAGATTGACGGTTTCTATTTATTTCTGTTGTGTAAGATTTTCTTTAAATGGCCATTTAATGTAATTTTTTTAATGCAATCCTTGAAAATGTACCTTTGTGTCCGAATTTAACCTCATAACTTTCAGTTATAATTTTGCAATTTTTAAGGGTACTTAGGTGCCGTTTTGGTTTTTATGCCAGTGAGAATTTCCATATTCATGAGCAAATGTGTGATGTCATTTTAGGCGGAAACTTCAATGTTATAGCTATTTCAGCACCAACATTTGGGATATTATGATGTTGTAAAGTTTCTTTGGTGATTTTTTTTGTTTTGTCAGAGCATGGCAGTAAGCCACTGAGCTAAGTTTTCTCACAAATGTTTTCAATTATGAGCAAATTTTGGGTTCACAATTTGAACAGAAAACACCTAAACTGAACAGTGTCTTCCTGAAATGACATCACAGCAACAGCGCCCTCATTTGTCAGGAAAAGCATGGACAATATTAAATGTTTAAAAAGTACACTTTTCAATACATTTATCCAAAAATGGATGTGAAATAGTTTTCATACATTTAAAGGGGAGTAGAAAGTTGTACAAATTATGTTCCCAAATGAAATTCATGTCATGGGGCCCTTTGAAATAAAAAGGGAAAATCTTTCCTATTTCTCAAAAGTAGCTATGGCGTATTGTGTTTCATTTTGATTCAATAAACATGGTTAATAGACATGGTAAGGTATCAAATTTCCTGTTGCAAGTCTGATAAATGGGCCTATTTGAGTTGGTAGCAAATCCATCCAACTATTTCTGGAGTAAGATGTTGATGAACAGAGATTTACGGACTAATTGATTGGTTTTCTTTAACAGGTTGAGCAGGTGTTACAGCTTCAAGCGTTAGCCGAGGCTCAGCTAGAATACCACAAACAGTCTGCGGAGGTTTTGGAAAGCCTTCTCTCAACACTCAATGAAAGGTATGCCAACAGGGGAAATCTGCCCCCCCCCCACTCACTTTTCATTAGACTTGTGATTGACTTATGATTGACTTGTGATGGACTTGTGATTGATTTGTGATTGACTTTTAATTAGACTTGTGATTGACTTGTGATTGACTTGTGATAGACTTGTGATTGACTTGTGATAGACTTGTGATGACTTGTGATGACTTGTGATTGACTTGTGATTGACTTGTGATTGACTTGTGATGACTTGTGATGGACTTGTGATGGACTTGTGATGACTTGTGATGACTTGTGATTGACTTGTGATGGACTTGTGATGACTTGTGATGGACTTGTGATGGACTTGTGATGACTTGTGATGACTTGTGATGGACTTGTGATTGACTTGTGATGACTTGTGATGGACTTGTGATGACTTGTGATGACTTGTCGATGACTTGTGATGACTTGTGATGACTTGTGATGAACTTGTGATGGGCTTGTGATGACTTGTGATGGACTTGTGATGGACTTGTCGATGACTTGTGATGACTTGTGATGGACTTGTGATGACTTGTGATGGACTTGTGATGGACTTGTCATTGACTTGTGATGACTTGTGATGGACTTGTGATGACTTGTCATTGACTTGTGATGACTTGTGATTGACTTGTGATGACTTGTGATGACTTGTGATGACTTGTGATGGCCTTGTGATGGCCTTGCGATGGCCTTGTGACTGACTGACTATAATACCCAAACTTGTCAGTTACCATCCTTCTCAATGTTCTGTGATGTTTTCCAGGGTTGAGGAGGCAGGCAGTCGACCCAAATCAGAACGCAAACCCAGAAGTACTTTCAACTCTTACTCCACGAAGAGAGACTCCAGTGACGGAGACGACACCGACGCGTACCCGTCAACGGTGGATTACAACGCACCAGGTAAGTCAACAGGGATCTCATGCTCCAGCTCAGCACACAGTTTGCTTAAGGTTGCAGGCCAGTAAATAGGCCCAAAATTGACTTCCCTGGCCAAATCACGATTTGAATGCCCTCAATTTGTTTGCTACATGTATTGGAGCATTTTGTGGGCCATGAACTTGAGGGTTTGTAAAACAAGAAGGGTCCATGCCGTGATGAGGACGAAGTTTGGATGAAATTACCAGTAGGCCCTAAATTTGCTCTATTTTGCAATGGAGCATAGGCATCGTTTTCAAAATGGCGATGGACTTCAGGACTACTTTCAGGGGTAATCATCTTTGGATGGAATTTTCTCCCAAAACTCATTGGATTACCCACCGAAACTTGATGAAATGAAAGATGATGAAATAAGTTTTAATTTGATGTGTGCCTCAAGCACTTTATAGAGACTTGTGAGTATTTGTCCTGATCTTTAGAAGTGCAGGTAATTATCACTGAGGTCTATGGCAGTTTATTCGCTGGTTTGCAACCTATAGGCTTTCAAACTGGACAGAAAATGTTGCTCAGTAAAAACAGGTCACCAACTAACCATCTGTCAACTGTCATGTGAATATTAGTTGTAACTGGTACCTTGCAAATTTGTGCAAACTGAATAAATTTGCTATTTTTCAATTGATTTTGTGATATTTATTTCCAATTTCTCAGTACCTGTAACGGCAACGAAGGAACGCTGCAAGGCACTGTACGACTTTGAGGCAGAAAACGAGGGCGAACTGGGGTTTCAGGAGGGCGACATCATCAGCATCGTCAGTAAGATCGACGAGAATTGGATCGATGGAGAGTTAAACGGTCACACAGGATACTTCCCGGCTAACTACGTGGAAATTATCTAACCGGTTTAATCATGGTAGGTGGTAGCGTTACTTATAGTGTTGCAGTTTGTACTTTGTCATCGTGTGGTTGAGTATGAGCGTGAGTTCTTCGCGATGAGTACACGCACAAGTACTTTGTCAGCATGAGTTTGAGTACGAGTACGTTGCCATGGGCACAAGGACACATTGAAGTACTTCGTCATCATGAATTCAAATACAAATACGAGTACTTTGCCTTGAGTACTAGTATGAGTACGCATATTCTGGCATGACAAGTATGAGTACGAGTACTTTGTCTGAGTATGAGTCATTTCTATCAGTATGAGTACTACAATACTGGTTACTCACAATGGAACTCTGTGTACAGTGAACAGATACATTCAATAGCGCCCTCTGGAGAGTGGTCCTATGTATATCAGCATAATGTCAATTGTGTATTTTTTTTTTTTTTTAAATTCCATCATATTAAGCTATGTATTTCCATAGACGAGATCTCTTAATTGTTAGTTCTTTTGTAAGCCTTGGCAGTCTGGTGTTTTCTTTCTTGAAACAACTAAGAATATGTCTTCCCTTTGATTCTACCAAATGAGAAATTACCGGTCTGTTGGTATTTAAAAGGAGGCATTATACAACTTAGAACTCTTGAAAAGTTCCCCAGATTCAGTGAATTCCAAATGATGTGGCTACGGCTAGGAAGTACAGGAGTCTATGGGAAGTGACCTCAGCCGCTTTCCATAGACGTGGCTACTGCTAGGAAGTACAGGAGTCTATGGGAAGTGACCTCAGCCGCTTTCCATAGACATGGCTACGGCTAGGAAGTACAGGAGTCTATGGGAAGTGACCTCAGCCGCTTTCCATAGACGTGGCTACGGCTAGGAAGTACAGGAGTCTATGGGAAGTGACCTCAGCCGCTTTCCATAGACGTGGCTACGGCTAGGAAGTACAGGAGTCTATGGGAAGTGACCTCAGCCGCTTTCCATAGACGTGTGTGATTGCAAGCCGTAGTCAAGTAATATGAACACAGCCTTGGTCAAGGCTTGCTCAAGAGTAGTCTGGTACCGTTTGCAGCACAATGGGGAAAATACTAGGTTGCCATCAGGAACTAGCATTTGCATTGACATGTAATTTGTTTGATACAGAACAAGGATAGCCGTGTCTGAATTACTCAGCTATGGCTCATGTGTAATATCAAGCCGTAGTCGTAGCCCAGTAATTCAGACATGGCTAATTATTCCAATTTTAAAGACGCTCCTTAACACACAGGAACTGAACAATTTAAGAATAATTTCTTGATATTGTAATTCATTATATCATAATGATACAAATACCGAATGTTACATTACTTGAATATTATGTATAAATGGAGCTAAAATAATTCTTGCGTACCTTTTATCTATTTTATAACGGAAATCTTAAGCAACTGATCATTGTGGTGTTTGTTTTTTTCAATCGTAGAGAAAATTAGAATTGTTTTCTGTTTCGGTAGACGTAGTTTATGTATCATATATAAATAAATAACCTATTTTTGTACAGAACTTAGCTGTGGAGAATGGTTCACACTACAATGTCTGATAGGGAAAAGAGTGGAAAAGTTATCATAGATGTCCAGATTTCAGAGATTATAGAGCAAACTTTTGAGTCGACTAGACAGGGTTGAACTTTGGGCATTTCATTTGAGAGTTGCCAGTTCAATCTTGCATTGATATGTTTGTCTTAATAAGAAAAGTACTTTATATTTTGCGTTGAAGCTAAAACTGTCTCAAGTCGAGATTGATGGTCTTTATTTTACTAGTATCTTTTTTTGTTTACTTGTGTAGTTATATCCCTGAACTTTATGTACAGTTGACACTCAATGTCTAAAGGCAGTAGGGAAATCAGTCCCTATTTTTCCTTTTCTGGATGGCATTTGTGAGAAAACGTGTTAAACCCGAGATGAAAACCCAAGGTAGTAGTAATGGTACGCTTTTGGAAAGAATGCAGTATCCAGACGCTACTTCTTTGGCTATGCACAAAGTCTATGGAGAGTCTAAGACCACTTTCTAACAAAATTGGACTCACGTTTCTCAGTCCCAGATTCATGTCTTTTCGACATTTTTGCAGTGACTGATTCATTGAGATAATATATGATGGAAAAATGACGTCAGGATGCAACATTCTTTCCCATATTTCTCTCGGAGTGAAATTTCTTTTCTTTTCTGTACACCTGAGACGCTAACAGAGAAAAATCTATTCAAACTTTTTTTTTCAATCTAAGTGTATTTTGTTTTCACCTGAATGATCTGGTGCCTACTTTTAGTGGGTAACAGAGTGATTTGTCGGATTAAAAATAAGAATGTTTTTGCAGTTTTTCTGCAAGGTGTGCGTGTATAAGAGATCCCTAACTTGTAAGTTCCTAACAATTATGCATAACTACTCATGATGCATGTACCTTGATGTAAGTTCAGTCTGTCACAAGCCAATGTGGCCCATCAGGCTGGCATTTATCTCCAGTTTCAGTAGCATGAAACAAGAATATTTCTACTCCCCCTGGATGGGATGCTAGTCCATCTCAGGTTACTCCCCAGCTAATGCTGGAACCATTTATACTCCTGGGTGGAGAGAGGCAAGTGGGGTAAAGTGGCTTGCCCAAGGACACAGCATATGGCCAGCAGCTGGATTCAAACCCTAATGTGTCCTTCAACAAAAATCTGTTGAGATTTGGTGGGTTCCAATAATAATTTCAGTGACAGTTAAATCTTCTTTGTAAACATGTCCAATTTTTCATTCTCGAAGATTCATATAATTGTCAGCGCGGCTACGTAGTAAATAATTTCATACATGTGTACTTTACATGTTTTGTCTCTTACATCAAAAATGTTACATAGTGACTTGAAACAATGAGAATCCAATGATAAGAAATTAATGTGTGGTCGACTAATTTGAGTGTTTATGTTTCATTTTAGTATTTTGTTGACTACTTCTTTTTCATGTTTTTATTTTATTTATTTTTTCATTTGATGTGACCCTAATATGAAAATGAAAATTAAGCAAAGGAATTGTCCAGATTTTGTTTTCATGTTGTACATGGATTGGCTCGTCGCAATTTGACGCTGGTTTTGGAGGACTGTGTAATCGCTAACACTGGTTCTCGACTTCCTAGTCAGTTCATTGGTCAACTGCACCCTGTTGGATTTGAATGGGTTTTGGAAGCACATGTAAAAATGCGAAGGTTTCAGAGAGAACCATCTGGAAACATTTTCATGTTGTTATTTTAATTATTGATTTTAATTTGTTGTATAATATTGAAAATTATTGGGTTTCTTCACTTGAAAATTGATTAAATTTTGTGAATCAATTCAAAGGAGAGAAATCCCTTTATGTTCTGAATTTCAAATCGTATTTAAGAATGGAAATAAATTCCTTTGTAAATGGTGATCGTGGATGTAGCAAACCGAGTCATTAAGCCGCGCCCACTGCCATGTGAGCAGCAACAACACGTGACCCACTCAACCAATGCTGCAATGCGTGTTCAAGACGCGCGCGTCGTACGCAAATGCACGCGTGTCAGACCGCATTAAATCACGGCTGTGATTGGTCAGAATATTACGGGGGCGGGGCTCAAGCGGATCAGTCTATATTATTATTGCTGGGTGGGATCGGTTGCCTTCCAGTGAAATTGAAATAACCTACATGAATTTCCATTATGAACGAAGATCATAACCTTAGTTTGTTTATTTTTAACACCAAATTCAAACTTGTGGAAAGTCCCAAGTTTCACTATTCCCGTTTTTACCCAAAATTATAAACAAAAGCAAATGCTAGGGGTTAAACTGAATTTTTTTTTACTTAAACAAGGCCAATAAAATGAAATATCTGCAAACGAAAATAATGAACTTTCGGTGAGACGACCAGCGTAAATCAACACAAAAATACTCAATTTCTACACTTTAATTCTAAGATTAGAATTTATTTTACCGATTTATGTCAAAAACGGAGAAAAATCTGCCAAATTTAACTCAACTTAATTTTCTTTCAAGAGAGGGCGCGCTACACAAATAGTGGTCACCATCGTAAAGAATGTTCTGTCTTTAAACTGAAAGCAGGAATGCAACTTTCATAGTTCAAAAACAACACACTCGTTTTCCAGACGATAACTCAAGAAATGCGTGTTGCATTGAATCGATATTTCGTATTGTGATTAAAGGTAACATATATCACAAATCTGTTGAATTTGGAGTGGGATCGTCCGACAATAAAAACAATATAACCAAAATAATGTACTGGGGAAACACGGGAAAATCCCGCCAATTTATGTCATTTTCATTTTTCTTTCACAAGAGGGCGCGCTATTGGTCACCACTGTACTGTGTACGTAAGTACAAAAGTATTGTCAACACGAAAAACCATGCCTCAAGTTCATGACACAAAAACGCTCTCGGTTTGACATTCCTCACTAAATTCAACAGATTTGTTCAATCATCTGTATGTTTAATCAATTTATTAAATGTCGATTTCATGCAAATATGTATTTCTTGAGTTATCTTCTGGAAACTGAGTTGTTTTTGTGTCATGAAAGTTGACTAAAATCTCCAGTTATTTGTAGCTAGCTAGTTCTTTAACACATTTCCGGAGTATATTAATTATATTTTTGACGGTTTCTCTCCAAATTCGCAAGTGATGTGTTGTGTATGATAACTTATCAGGAGATTTGATTTCAGTCCAATACAACAAGCATTTCTTGAAAAGTCGTCTCAACAACGAGTGTGTTGTTTTTGTTCCATAAACATATTGACTCAAATTCGCCTTGTATTTTGCGCGCTTACATGCCACATTGTCTTGTGTATATTTTTATTATTGGTCAACAATTGATATCCAAATTCAAGAGATTTGATACATATATCAGGTTAAATCGTTATGCAATATTTCAAATTAATGCACCAAGTACTTCTTGAGTTATCTTCTCGAAACCGATTGCATTGCTTTTTGTCATGAAAGTTAGTGACTCAAGATCGCCAGTATCTCGAGCGCTTTAACACACTACATTTCCGGAGAATATTAATTATATATTTTTTTGATTTTGAAAAAAATACTTGATTTTGGACAATGAGTCATTTTTAATGCCAAAACCCAGTTACTAGTCCTTATCATTTGTTTGTAAAACTGTACGCATGCATTTACTGACATGCGTGAAATGTTTTGGTTAAATATGATTGTTTTATTTTGTGTAACAAAATGCTCTGCAACTAGTTCGAGAATACCATAGTCAGTGATAACTCTGTGTTAAGTTAAATTCATATAGACTGTTATTTTGGAGTTGAAAGAAATAAAATTTCAACTGCTTTTCAGGAAACACTGTGTTATTTCCAAACTTGTCTCTCCCATAGTTTTGAATTTCTTGATCCAATCATGGAGGAATAAACAATATAAAAAAAGAATATTTTATATTTTTAATTCTATTTTATTCTGAAAACAACACTTCAATTTTTCTAACATAATTTCAGTCAATTTATGTCTCGGGAATGTAAAAAAAGGGAAGAAAATTAAGTAGCAATAAAATAATGTGGGACTCGAACCTGAGTCGCCTGATTGGGAGTCCTACGCTAGTCCACAAGACCATTAACGCGCTCAAATGCTCAACCAGTTCTACTTAATTAACTGTAAGATAGGCTTATCGTGGCTTTTCACGTTGACGCCCATGCACGCTTAGACGTAAAACACAGTCTGACGATGTAAAACATTCGTTTGATTTTGGGTGTAGCTGTTCTAATTGATCTAAATTTAATTAGAAAAGGGTAAAGGGTGTCAACTGAAGTAAAATCCTGAAATTCAATGAAATAAAACTCGTACAATCCTTGGTTTCAGTACGAAACACACGTGTTCAACGGATGCAGAGAAGCCTATTTCTTTTGTTAAATTCCTTTGTTGAATCTGGAGTTAACAATAAAATGTTTCCATTGAGGCGAAAGGATTAAACGCCGCGATCTTTTTTCACGCTTGAGTGTCTCTGAATGGGGAATATTGAAGCGGAAAATCACGAATTACAGCACTTAGGCAGCATTTTATCCCACATAATGATACTTTTTGAAGAGGAAATTGCATACTGAATATAACTATAGTTTCAAAATTCAAAAATTCGCCGTATTTAAAAAGTCGAGGTAATTTTTTTGGAAAAATTTCACTAAAACTTTCCTCATCCTAACGTAGGCGGCGCTATATATATTTAATTCTCGCACGTGCACCGTATTCAGAGTTGGCTAGCGCATTAGCGTGTGTGTATGGCATTGCAAGGGGATGGGGCGGGGCTGGCTGCCTGTTTTGTATACATGCACGATTTATAGCCCCTTTTGTAAAAAACATTTCTCCACTTACGACTTTTAATAAATATATTTTGTTTGTCCCCCCCCCCCCCCCCTCCCCATCTCACACGACAAAAAAAAAATTCCCGCCTCCCTCTTGCTCATGTGTATACCGGGGCCCTTTTATTAATATCCTTATACGCGTCTCTTTTGTTCCATTAAAGTTGACTTTTATTCGGATTGCATTTTTTTCACTGACCTTAATTATCTATTGTTTTAGTTGTAGACCTATTCAACTTTTATTCGTGAGAAAAATTGAAATTGTGATGCTAAAATAAGATTGGGCAAACGGGTGATACACAGATCGGGCGGCGGCTATCGCGCTAACAATGCGCGCACTGAGAATGAAATATATATATAGCGCCGCCTACGATAGGATGAGGAAAGTTTTGGTGAAATTTTTCCAAAAAAATTTCCTCGACTTTTTAAATACGGCGAATTTTTGAATTTTGAAACTATAGATGTATTCAGTATGCAATTTCCTCTTCAAAAAGTATCATAATGTGGGTATAAAATGCTGCCTAAGTGCAGTAAATCGTGATTTTCCGCTTCAATATTCCCCATTCAGAGGCACTCAAGCGTGAAAAAAGATCGCGGCGTTTAATCCTTTTCCCTCAATGGAAACATTTTATTGTTAACGCCAGATCCAACAAAGGAATTTAACAAAAGAAATAGGCTTCTCTGCATCCGTTGAACACGTGTGTTTCGTACTGAAACCAAGGATTGTACGAGTTTTATTTCATTGAAGTTCACAATTTTAGTTCAGTTGACACCCTTTACCCTTTTCCAATTAAATTTAGATCAATTAGAACAGCTACACCAAAAATCAAACGAATGTTTTACATCGTCAGACTGTGTTTTACGTCTAAGCGTGCATGGGCGTCAACGTTGAAAAGCCACGATAAGCCTATCTTACGGTTATGATAAAGCAGAACTGTAGCTTTGTTTAAGTGCGACAATGGTTTGCTGGACCGGCGTAGGACTCCCAATTTGGCGACTCAGGTTCGAGTCCCACCATAGTATTGTTGTTCAATTGTCTTCACTTTTTTTTCTTTCCCAAAAATGAATTGACTGAGCTTACTTTTAAACAAATTGAAATTATATTACTTTTTTTCAAATTGAAATTATATTATTCTTTTTTTTTTTTACCTTCCCAACTTTTTATAGCCCCATGCCCAAACATAAATTTACTAAACTTATCTTTTAAATAAATTGAATTAAGTTTTGTTTTCAGGAATCCCAAACAAACTACCAAGAAAACAAACAAATCAATAACAAACAGGTATTTTGTTCACTTTTATTTATTGTGATGATTTAATATCTCTTTATTCAAAGAACTATGCACAGCATTTCAACAATCTTTTAAGTACACATTTACTTTTAAAATTCACCTACACAATATTTACACTGCAAGATAAGATTTATCGGACTTGAAGGGAATGTACAACATTTGCTTTTGCTGCAATTTTCAGAAATAAATGGATTTGGAGGATTAGTATGTTATAGCAAATATTGTTAAAAAGACTTTTTTCGCATTTGGGCTTGTAGATGCTGGAAAAGCCAAGAAAACCAGACATGTATTTGCAGTCTGGTGACCCCACTTATAAGATAAAACGGAGCAATTAATAGACTTTGGGGAATTGTAAGGTCAGAGAATCAGTCTAGCTAGCAGACTTGTACCTCTTCACAGGTGTGTAATCAATTGCAAAGAAAATGCGGAATAACTAATTATGAAAAATTCGGAGCAATTTTTGAAAAATAGCCAGTTTTCTCCAATGCTGGTCGGCCGACCAGCGTTGGAAAAGTACAATTTTTCTTTAAAATGTCAGCACATCAGGAGCCACGATTTCACAGGATGCTTTAGACTGTCATTCCCCAACAATCCAGTAAGGTATTTCGCGATAATTTGATCATTTCGTTTTGTGATGTTTGCAAATGTTGTATCTTCCCTTTAAAGAAAGGCAGTAAACATTTAATGTTTTTACAGATGAAATAAAGAAATGAAGTCAGAATATCACACAATATTGGAAAAGAATGTTGCAACCTGACGCCACTTCAGCGGTTGTGTGCAAAGTCTATGGAGCGTCAAGAAAATTTTCTCTTAAGTATTTCTCAGTCCCAGATTCATGTCTTATCATCATTTTTGCAATGAATGACTTCATTGAGATGATATGAAGAAAAAGCAGCATCAGGTTGCAACATTCTTTCCCAATATTGTACATGAAAAAAATATAGTATTGACAATGTGATAGATTGCCTTTGAGAAAGATTCTGTTGGATTGAAATTTCTGAAACTGACTTGGGACATGGATGGCAAGATTGACTTTCAAGGATTTGTGCGGACTCGGGACTTGAATACAACCTGGGCCCAATTGCATGGCGCTGCTTAACAGTTACCAGAAAAGCTGTGCTCATTACTACAGCAGAACATTGTACCATCCTTAAGCACTCAAGGCGTGGATGTGCTAACGGTTCAGCACGCATTGAGATCTACATGTACATTGTTACGTCAAAAGTTAAGCAAATTGTTCCTCTGAGGTATTAGCATGCCTTTTGCTGTGTTTTCTGCTTACGGTAAGTTAAGCAAATTGTTTCTCTGAGGTATTAGCATGCCTTTTGTTTACTGCTTACAGTCTCAGTAATATAGGCGGAGAGGCTCTGCTGGCAGAAATTGTGTGCTTAGCAGTGCTATGAAATTGGGCTCAGTTCAAATCACTTATTCTGGACCTTACACCCTAATTACCTGACAAACGTGTTCTGAAAACTTGTACATGTATATTCATATCAATATAAACCATTAATTAGTATAATTACATTACATACAGATGACTACCCCCTTCCTTGAATAACCATTCCTGGCCCATTCTCATGCCGTTGGCTTGTCTCTAAACAGGCCCCAGAAACTCCAAGAAAACAAACTTGCAGAGTTGTCCTAAGCAACATTTATGACGTGAACCTTTATAATTATGATATGAACATTTCAATGCTACCTGACTTCAACTGTCTGACTGAGTCATCTGAGTATCGAGTCAGTCACTATTAGTCACGTACTGACTGACCGAGTCATTGAGTTACTGAATGAGCCACTGACTGACCGAGTCACTGAGAGAGTCACTGACCAAGTCACTTACTGAGTCACTGACCAAGTCACTGAGTAGATGACAGCCACTGAGTCGCTCAATGAGTCACTGAGTGATTCACTAACCGAGTCACTGACCAAATCACTGACGAGTCACTGACTGAGTCACTGACTGAATCTGACTGAATCATGGAGTCGCTGAATGAGTCACTGAGTTGTTGACTGAGTCACTGACCAAGTCACTGACTGAGTCACAGAGTCCAGCTTAACTAGGCAAGCCTACTTTGTTTATGCCATGAGAAACCAGCCTCTCTCCAGAACTGTTGTTTTTTTCTCCTGCATAACTATCTTGCCAAAGCTAAACAGAGAAATATTTCAAGGCAAATTTCCCATGCGTCAAGAATAATTAAATCACCCCTAATCAACAGTATCGTTCCATTATTTTATTTTTGGAAAATCCCTTTGCAAGCAAGGGTTTTTGGAATGTACAAATTTAAACAATCTCAAGACTATAGGATAGGGACCACCTCAGGAAACTGGTACCCTGTTGTCCTTTGCCCACTTCTTCATGACACGGATGATGTATTCCACCTGTGGGTTACCGGTGTTGCGCAAGATTTGGAGGATGTCTCGCAGTGTTTCTCTGTAGAGGAAAAAAATGACAAAAATCTAGTGGCTTGAACTTCACTGGGTTTTGTGCACATGAAAATGAAAGCTATTAACATGGATTTTGCGTCGGGGTGATGTAAATCAATGTTAGGTTTTGCCCTTCACCGATGTATAAACACTGTATACTCAGTGTGTTACCTCCCGAGTGAAAGTTGGAAAAATAATCACTTGGGTGGGATTCGAACCCACGACTCGACCATCGAGCTTACGGGGTTGGTTGGCTGGCCAGGCAACCAATTCTGTAAGCTCGGTGGTCCAG
The DNA here is from genome assembly GCF_015706575.1 of Patiria miniata. Lineage (NCBI taxonomy): Eukaryota > Metazoa > Echinodermata > Asteroidea > Valvatida > Asterinidae > Patiria > Patiria miniata. The sequence continues at coordinate 18,898,976 of NW_024037048.1, read as the reverse complement.
TGGTAAGATGTCTGCACTAGAAAGCAGGAGGTCATAGGTTCGAGTCCCAACCGAGTGATTTATTCCAACTTTCACTCGGGAGGTAACAAACTGAGTAAGCAGTGTTTTTACGTCAGTGAAGGGCAAAACCTAATAGTGAAACTGAAAGCTGTTTATAGAATATGGGGACAATGGAAAAATCCATAGAGATCAATGAAGTTGAACTAGAGGGCTAAGAAGTTGAAAAGTATTCATGAAAATTTGTAATAAAAAGCCGTATCCTCTCTGAGTGATCCCCGCTTGATATTTGCCAGGTCTGCATCGTGACTTTGGGCGTGATCCCTGGCTGCATGGCATATGCGGGTTGAGGGCTTCTGACTAGCGCCCCTTTGACAGAGACATTGACAATTAGGGAACCGCCAACATTGGGCTGGATAGCTCAGTTGGTAGAGCACCGGAGTGATATACTAATTGAGATGTAATTGGTCAGTACGCACTGTTTGATCGATGTATGTGGTCACCTGACCAAAGGTTGAGATTTGTGGTCAGTGTGCACTGCTGATTGACAGAGATGACACCCACCTTGGTTCATGACCAGCTATGATCTGCTGGAATACGCCCAGTCGCACGCCCCTCGCTTGCCTTCCCAGTATTCAGGATTGGGGTCCAATCTTTCCAGGACATCGAAAGCCTTGGTCGCATAGTAGAACTGGCCATCTACCGATAGAAAAGATGAGATTTGAGGATCGAGAGACCGTGACAATTATATGTTGAGGTCGAGCAAAAAACATCAGAAGTTCGAACGAAAAGCCTGTAGTTTTCGATCATATCGCCACCGTGTTGACAAAGTGATGAATTTGTCCCAAATCAATTTTTTTAAGCAGTTGGGATTTTTGGCTATTCTAATATTTTATGATGCCCTCTACATGCTTACTAAAGTTTGCGACACAAAAGTGCATCCTTCATAATTCAAGCTAATGACACAAAGTAGTAAATGTGCAATGAATCATTTTTTTTTCTTTTTGACGGGGATTCGTATTCTCGTTGATTTTACACGTGAAAACAATGTTGCAATCAGACGCCACCTTTGTCTTCACACATCATCTCAATAAAGATGAGTCATTGCAAAAATGTTTCACAAACACGAATCTGCAGAAACATTTCCAATTTTGTTCAGAAATACTTGGAAAGTTTTCTTGACTCGCCATAGACTTTGTACACAACGGCTGAAGTGGCGTCTGGATATGTGCATTCTTTTTTACAAGTGTGTTATATTTAGATTGACATTTCCTCTACGATTTGGGTTTTGACGAAGTGACAAATGTGTTTTGTGAAATCGGCTGCAGGTTTAGATTGAGTGACTAGATACTAATTTGGGGCTAATGCCAAAATCTTGACCAAACATACAAAATTAGGGGATGATGTTTTACCTTGTAGCCGTCGTTGGCAATGAGCTACAGCAGGCTGAACGATTCGCCAGACGTCTCCATCTTAAGGTACAACTCCCAGGCTAGTCTGGCCTTACGATTCACGATGTCTGAACAACGAAAACAACACAAAGAAAGGTTATAAATACATAGGATACTGCTGTAAGAAAACACATCGGGGTCCACAAAAGATGTTCGGTTCAGTGGATGCTCGTTTCAGCAATTTTCGGCCAGCAATGCTCAGTGTAACTGTGTACAATATTTGGGAGCCAAGAGGGATGTTCAATGTTGCAAATTTCTGTCGTACAATCTGCTTAAAATGTGATAGAACAAATCCAACATGGCAAATGTACGACTAAGATGTGATGTTTAAACGTTCAAAACAAAAACTTTTAACTCCGTTTACAAATTTCTCAAAACATGTAGGCAAAACCAGAATTATAAAAAGGGACCTCCGTTCACGCAATCTTCCTTGGAGATAACCACACATAGCACAAATAATTAACGTTGTTTTCAAACCTACTTAATTAATTTACAAAACCTTAGAAGCACCGTAGTACTTGATTACATTTGGGGAACACGTAGTTACATTTTTACTTTATCAACGACTGCCCGCTATTTACTATGTCAACCATTGTTGATTTATCATGTCAATCACGCCGGTCTGCAGATCAGACATAATGGGTAGGCAAAAGCCACTGTCAATGGCTAAACGTTTAAAAAGGTTCTTAAAATATTTGCTTAACGTTTACAAAATGAAACGCAAAGTCACATCCTTAATATACGATCAGGGCGATGATTGCATGCTGGTTATGTCATTGTTAGAGACCCTTCAGTCTACCTCACACATGGGCAACATGTGCATCTCCCTAATGCCACTCTGGATTTTCCAGCAGTACATGAAATGCATGCACGCGACGTGTCGTGACTTTAGTTGGACATTTGGTTGTGCAGTCACAATTGTGAGTGGTCAATACATTATGAGTTGAGGCTTAACAGGTGGATTCATTCCCATCATTAGCAACTTGGAAGTTGGAAGAGGAAACGTCATTCACAATTGACGGTAATACTCACAGCATCTTGCCAACCAGAGACACGTGTAGTCATTCTTGATCTTCTCACTCTGAATGAGCACAAAAATCTAAAAAACAAGAAAAACGAAACCCACTCCAATTAAATCATGGTAAAACCAAGTGTCCCCACCAAAACAGTGGTCTAGGAGGCACAGAAAGATCCCCATCCGGGTTTTAGACTTGTTTTTTTTTATGCCTATTCGCCCTGAACAAGGCTAAAAGCCACTCCAGATATGCAGGGCTACAAGTCGGAGCAAAGCAGCTAAATCAACCACACCATCTCTGCCCTCATAGGCACCCACTTATAAGCCATCAGTGTGGGGGTTTGGTCAGTATCAAATGAAGGCAATAATGCTCATTGTGATTTTTGGCAAGGTATGCACCCCTCTAGTCGGAAAATATGTGACAGCATTGCAGCGGTGGCAGCTTTTTGGGTGCTATCCCTTGTTTTCTTTTTTTTAAATGGCAGCCAAAACATGCTTGTTACTACATACAATTTACCGGTTCAAGCATATTGACGGCAATTTTGAAAACACAAATCAAAAGTGATAACACTGCCACCACTCACACTGCAAAGCTATCACACATTCTCCAACTCTAGATGTGCCTTTCACAAAATCGCTATGAGCATTGCTCTTTTCAATCGTCTGGTACCGGTGGCCCATTTTTTGGACCAAAGCTGATAGCCTATTACTCCTGGGTGGGGAGAAGCAATGAGTAACAAAGTGCCTTGCCCAAGGGCACACGCACCATGACCCCAGGCTGGACTCGAACCCACAACCTGCAGCTTTACCCGCAGACCACGAATCCAACGCCCTTAACCACGAGGCCACAGCACTCCACACTCCTCTTGAATCAGGACAGATCATAGGTTGGAGGGAAATAAGCACCAGGCAAGGAATTCCAAAGAGATGCAGCACGTGGGAAAATAAGCTATTGGAATATCTTTTTGTTCTACATCTATACAGCAACAGTATATGGATGAGAACAGACAGAAAGTCGGGCTTCTCTCTCAAACAGGGCCGACCATCGGTGGAAATCAATACAAAATTCCACTTTTCTTGAAAATAACAGCACACCAGGTGCCATGATTTCACAGGATGCTTGAGACTATTACTCCCTAACAGGCAGGTATTTCATAATAACTTGGTAGTTTTGGTTTTTGATGTTTGCAAATGAAAGGCACCATGACTAGTTCAGGCACCATGACGAGTCACTGCGCCATGACTGGCCAACTATTGAGGGCGCAACAACAAAAATTGGGTCCGGGAGTCCAACCTACCTCCTCTGCTTCCTTGTAGTTGCCTGCTGTGGCTTTGGCCTGCGCATAGTTGTAGTTGAACCTATCGTCGTTGTAGAAGTAACTCTAGAAACGTAAACATACAAAAATGTCATCTTAGTTTTTCTGATAATTTTCCCACCTGCACTACTTTTTTCCCCTAAAAAGGACAAATACAGCTAAACCATGCCACAGAAACAACTATGAGCAAGTTGGGGCGAGACTAGTGGTCGATTCCTGACGTAATTTGATGCCTGAGCACTAATATCAACATGCAAACGCCTCTACTCAGACGATGGTCAAAATTGTTCACCAAATAAAGAGAATGGTCAAGAATAATTCCAAAAAACATTAGTCCTGAATATTAGAGGGTGATTGGCAATAAATATTTTCAGGTTTTTGGAGAAAAGTTCAAAAATGAATAGTGTCTAACATTAAATGCATTAGATAAAATGACCTGAGAGCAAATATGCAGTCCTATGCCCCCTGTCTGTCTGGCCTCAACTCCATTTTCAAAGCTGTTGATGAAATAAAATGAATCAATGAACATTACTGCAACTTTCCTAAAAAATATAGCGGTGCTGTTGAAACCCCTCGGCCTGAGTTTGTTGATATAAGGTGCAAAATTACAAGTACATGTAGTAGGATAGTTAATACTGGTCAATGGAATGACCTAGACCTTGACCAATGACGTTGACCTTTGACCTTTTGACCCCCAAATCAATCCAAACTTGATTTTCCTGAAGGGCAACCCCTGAAGTTACAAACCCGAATCATATTTCTAACTCAAATTATCATCGGGAAACAATTTACCTTCAACTCACCACTGATATACTCACCCAAAAATAAGAAAATAATTTTCTGACATACTTCTAGTTGGGTAAAGATATATGATATTTATTAATTAGAATTTGTTAACTTTAAATAACTTTTTTAGTGTTAACCAGGAATTTTCCAAGATTTATAATGCAAGTGCGCTATGTTAGGGAACACTAAAACTGATTTTTGGCCAAATTTTCGGTCGCCACCGTTTATAAATTTTGCTCAAATTGTATGACAGTGAAATTGTTTACAGAATTTAAATGGCAAACACTATTGAAAAAGTACCAGTAATAACTGAATGAATTTGAAGTTTATCAACAAAGAAGTTTGGCAACTGTGCATGAGGAAAGTCAGGAGAAACGTCGCAGTGCGCCACGTTAGGGAACACCACTATATGTGTGCATTGATACTGGGTTCTTAATTGGGGTAGGTGCAGTGAACTAAAAACAATAGGCCCTGGCCCTGCTGACTATATGACTATACAATCATGGAGCTATAAAAAGAGGTCTTACCCAACAATGTATGCAAAGCATTCAAAATACTCCGGAAAGACTCCCATACCTCAGACGTCACTGACCAACAAAGACTAGGAAATGTCCTTTGACATGTTTTCTCAGTAGGCATGCCATGGTAGCAACTTTTCCCTGCTAAATCCGACATTTTTGGACATATTATCCCTTTTAATGGTGATATAGGTCACTGTAGGGAAAAATTAGTGATGTCCAGATAAATTGGAATCTTTCCAGTACGCCGAAAAGAAGTTGAATTTTGAGAAATAAATAGACCAGACTTACCTGACGTACAGGCCTATATAGCCTACCGCTGCATTATCTGCTGCATAATGTTGATCGATAACCAAACAACAGGTGGCGCTCTTTACAATTAACGGTGTCAGGTACAATCTCATTCAAGTGATGTTGAGCAGTACGCGTTGCCATGGTGATACGTCATCACTGTGCTCTGCATCCTGTATGTGCTCCACAGTTGACATCCTTGGTAGAACCTTCAAACTCTGTCAACTTCAAGAAACAAAGGAAAACAAGTTATTTTAACATCTTAACCATAAGGTTTAGTTCAAATATTGTTTTCATCTGCTATTTTTGGAAAGGGCATCGTTTGAAGAATTTGGTTGACAATAATTACTGTGATATTTCAGAACAATTTTTCCAAAAAATTGACAAATTTACAAATGACAAATTGGGGCCTGTAGGGCCTGACCATACTTCCTGAACTTAGTTTAAAACCCTTACACTTACAGTTCTGAAAGAATGACTATACAATCATGGAGCTACAAAAAGAAAGTCTAACAATGTATGCAATTGAAGCATTAATAACCCCCTTGGCCCTTTTTGCTCAGAACCATCCTCAATCCTCCAAAATTTTGCAACTCCGCCTAAATGTTTCAAAATGTTTCAGTCCTGCCTCAAAATGCATTCATCGTCAATCCTCCAAAATCCACCTCATCCCAAAATTTTGCACTCGTGTTTAAATGAAGGATAACCCAACGCCAAATCCTTCAAAATCATCAGACAGTCCTGCCACAAAATGCATTCACCCTCATGGAGGAACTTCCCGGCTCCAAAATCCTCATGTGCTTCAATCACCATTCATCCTCAATCCTCTAGAATCCTCTTGTGCTTCAATCACCATTCATCCTCAATCCTCCAGAATCCTCATTTGATTCAATCACCATTCATCCTCAATCCTCCAGAATCCTCATTTGATTCAATCACCATTCATCCTCAATCCTCTAGAATCCTCCTAAACCGCCAGGAGGATTTTGGAGGAGTGAGGTGGGTTAGGGTTAAAAAATACTCCGGAAAGATTCCATACCTGGAGTTCTGGACATTTATATATGTCTCCGTGGTGTTTTTTTTTCAGATAGGATGCTGGCAGTGGCAGTAAGCATGTAGGATGGAACGCCGTATTATCACGGTACTTATCACGTTTCTTGTTTGGACTAGAGATTGCCCGCCAACCTTCCCAAATTGTCCTGTCTCTTAGGTTGTATAACTCTTCCTTTTCAAATGCCTGTGAAAATAGACATGCTTGGAATGTGCGAATGGAGGTGGACTCCCCATTATCGCGGTATGTGGGAATTGTGGTTTTTATAATAATCTCAACTTTTTTTTTTCATAGTGAATGTTTTACCAAAACATCCCCTGAATAAAGTCTGATATTTTCCCTGTAACGTTCAAGTTGATTAAACTTGGACAGACTATATCCCTGCAGGATGATTTCTTAAAACCCTGCCCTTCCCCGAAAGGAGAAGAAAATTACTGTGACAAATCTATCTACTGATTGGTGATTGGGGGCGCCATTGAGTTTACACGGTGTGCTGTTTTATTTTTTTATGTGCTGTCCTTATTTTGATCCCACGACTCCACGATCGATTTTCGAAGGTAGATCGACTGCGGCAATCGATTTTCGGAGGTAGGTCGACTGCGGCTCCACACCTCCATGCAGCCGTATGGAGGCGCGGATGTAGAGTAAAGTGGCCCTGCATTCTATAGTTGTACCCCTGAATCTTTTGGGAACCAGACTAAAAATAAATAGGGACTAAGATGTTTATTTTTTATCAGCCAATCAGCATCGAGCTTTCATTGAGCGAGCTTTCACATTTGCCTTCTTGGTTTTTGAGTCTGTTTTCTGGTTGTCATTGTCGTCTTTTACCCCTGAATTTCCCTCATAAATCAAAGCCCTGCCCTCTTTCCACAAAATTAAACCTGCTCATATTCAAGAAGGTGTCATTGCCAATTGTTCAGATGTGCCAAGAAATATCAGAATGTCAATTTTGAGTGTCATTTAGTCAACTGTTTTGGTGAGTCTTTCCCTTCCTATATAGGAACGGGGTCCTAAAAGTAAGGATTACCGCGATGGTAACTAAAGTAAGGACTCCGACTATAGTTTTTTGGTAACAAATTTCCCTGCTAAATCCAATATTTTTGGACGTTTTAAACAGGAATGGTGGCATAAATCACTGAAGGGAAAATTGAGTAATGTCCAGATATGCGAATCTTTCCAGTACGCCGAAAGGAAGTTGAATTTTGACAAGTAAATAGTCCAGACTTACCTGATGTACAGGCCTAGCCTACCGCTACATTATCCATACGTGCCATAATGTTGATGTCGGATAACCAAACGACAGGTGGCGCTCTTCACAATTAACGGTGTCAAATACAATCTCGTTTACGTAGTGTTGAGCGGTACGCACTGACAGGTACTTAATACAGGAAAGAAAGTTACAAAATAAAGTTATCCCTGGGGACGAAGTTGCGAAAAAGTTTCTAAATCCGAATTTTCCCATCATGCATTGAGAAATCCAAATTCCTTTCTCGATAGGATTTGGGAAGTGGGGAATCGTTATTCGTTGTCCGTTTTGCTTTCGAGTCGGGAAGTGGGAATCGTTATTCGTTATCCGTTTTGCTGTCGAGAATGGATTTTCGATTCGAAGTCCGTTATCCGTTTTTCTTTTTGCTTAGGAAATGGGAATTGGTTTCGTTATCCGTTTTTCTTTTTGCTAAGGAATTTGGGAAGTGGGTTTCGTTATCCGTTTTTCTGTTTGCTTAGGAATTGGGAAATGGTTTCGTTAGGAAGGAATTAATGCGACCGGGAATTTACGCGTTATGAGATTGTCACTTTTCACACCGTTAATTGTGAAGAGGGCGCCGCCTGTTGTTTGATGATATCCCATTATTGTCCGCAGTCATGCAGTAGGCTGATGTAGCAGACAACTCGATCGATAACGTACATGTAAGTCATCACGTCTAGACTTTTTATTCACACTTCAATTAGTCAATTCATTATAGGCAGAGCATTTGAAGAGTACATTTGCTAAAAAAAAAGCAGATAAGAGCCGATATTACATTCTATAGTTGTACCAAATTGGAAAAAAACCCACCAACTAAATATTTTCGGTAATCCTTACTTTTTTTAGGACCCCATTCCTATATTATAAGGTTAAAAGACTCACCAAAACAGCTGAATGACACTCAAAAGTTACATTCTGATATTTATTGACACATTTGATAATTTGGCAATGACACCTGTTGAATATCAGCAGGTTTGATTTTGTAGAAAGAGGGCAGGGTTTTGATTTATGAGGGGTTAAAGACGACGATGACAAACAGAAAATAAATTTAAAAAGCAATTGAGATGGCAAACTGCAAAAAAGGTAGGAAAGTCACATTTTCTTTGAAAGTGCTTTCAAAATTATAACTAACATGAGTTTGTCTGAAGAAAAAAGACTTCTTTAGCCTGCCAAAGTCACTTTGGTACTGTACAGTCATCTGCAAAAGTCAGTTTTGAACAGAACTCGTACAAAATAGAGGTGTCCTAAAAGTAAGGATTACCATATTTTCCCTGATCACCTACAATCATTTTTCAAATTCAATGAACTGAGCAGTGACTGAAAGTATACAAAATAAAATGCGCTTAAAGTCCGATTCCGGAATGGGAAAGATTTCCATATATACATGTAACTTCACTAATTTTCCTCTGTATTGACTAACAATTGTACATCAAACCATGAGCCTAAGTTACGAGTAATGGGTGCAGGTGTAACCATACAATCACCAACATGAATGGAATCAAGGTTAACTTTAGACAACTGTTTGTGGGTCCCAATAATCATAAACTCAGTTGTACTAGCTGTCATTCAGCATTAAACCATTAGCCAACAACCAGTTACGTAAATTCCTGAATACAGCTCTCCATAGCTGCTAAGGACAATCTTTGATTTTCTGAGTTGTCAGTGCTAAAAGAAATATACAGCTGAGTATCATCAGCATAACAATGATGCTGTGGAAGATGGGTCTTAATGATGTCAAACAGTGGGCTTGTATACAAAATAAATAACAAAGGCCCAAGACAAGAGCCTTGTGAAACGCCATAATCAATGTTAAATTGCTGAGAGAGATTACCATTTATAGAAACAGTCGTTGGGATCTACCAGACAAGTAAGAATGAAACCATTTAAGAGCAGTACCATAAATACCAAATTTACTCTGGAGGGTATTTATTAAAATGTTGTGGTCTTATTGTGTCAAAGGCGGCACTCAAATCAAGCAAAACTAACAAAGAAACCTGTTGTCTATCCATAGGCATTAATAAATCATTTCTTATCTTAAGTAAAGCCGTCTCTGTGCTATAATACTGACGGTAGGCAGACTGGGCAATTTTTAATTATTATTTTAGTAGAGTATTAATTTCTTTAGCAAAGTATAGATGCTGCTAAGCTTTAAGGGGAAACATTTTGTCCCGCCTTTCATACAGGGTGAGCAGAGGCCACATTTGATGGAGCTTCTGACAGACTCTCAGGAGAAATGGGTGGATGTTCAGAAGATCAAGGCATTCCCAGCCATGGTAGCAAGCCCTACGCTAAGCTTAGAACCGGGGCACAGGCACTCATGCAGGTAGGCTTATGAGGGGCATCAGGGTCAGACCTGAGTATGCGTGGATAGCTCAAGTTTTCTGCATTTTGATGAGTTGTGTACCTTTTGACAACTACACGCGTTTCAGACTAGCATTCAGAGAAGTGCCGAATTAAATTATTCCAAAGAGTTGAATTAAGTTTGACGTTTGAAACATTGAGGAGCAACTACACATAAAAGTCGTCCAAAGATTAAGTGTTGCAGTCGTTCAGATTGACTCCAGTGTCTAATCAATGGAAAATGAATACAAGAACTTTGCCTGTGTTTGCAACTTGAATCTATTTAAGTTGAGTTTAGTTGAGTTAAGTTAGGGACTCTGGAACACCAGTTTTAAATGGATTGGGGTACTGTTTGATAACTTCGGTCTTTTAAGTCGAGTCTGCTTGACGAGTGAAGCAGTCTGCGATAAGTCGAGTATGAGTTGAGCATTTTTTTTGACAAGTAGACTACTTTTTACTGAGTACTACTTTATGAGTCGATTCATTTGTTTTCAATAAATCCTGAGGTTTTGTATTAGTTGAGTACCTTTTTACAAGTCTTGTGTAACCCCTGGTGAATTATTTTAATGAATATTTCGATGAGTATTTTGAGTACCGAAATGTGTACTCACAGTTGAGTACTTGAAGAAGACTTTGCGGAATGAATTTTGATGGACAGTTTGAGTAAAATGCAAGCAGGTCTTTTAAAAATTAAGTCAAAGTTGCAAAATGTATAACAAGATCATTAAACCAGATTTGTCCAGGTTTTTCGTTTTTTGCAGCGCTAACGTTGGACTTTTCCAAGACCTGGACACAATTTATTTAGAGCAAATGCATTCAAATTTTCTTCCCTGATTAGTTTCCGTCTAGATTGGTGGGTTGGGTAAGATCAAGAACAACACAATCATCAAGGAGCTCTCCAAACCCTGGATGCTGGATGAGGAAGCAGCCTGGAGACCACGGAGAAGTTTCCTTGGAAGATCAGCAAGGAAGAAGTCACCATGCTCAAAGAGAAGGTAGCATCTCCTCCTTGCGCTAAAGCACCCCCCCCCCTCCACAGTGAAAACTATAAACTTTATATTTATTTTTGTGTAAGTTGGTCCGTAGTGCAGAATGTTTCACATGTTATTATGCATGCAAAGTAGAGAAAAAAGTAAATTTTAATGACTATTATATATCATCCCACCCTATATTTTTAGGCTATAGAAATGTCAAACCCCCAAAACAGATTTTTACCTACCCTACCACACAGTTGGTTTTTGTTATATATGTCATAGAAAACACCACAATTTTTGTTTTTGGCTGGCCTTATTATTTTAATTTATGTTTCAGTGTCCAATTCATTTCATGGAGCCTTTCAGAGATCTCCCAGGTTATTCTGGATGGCTGCATGTCTGAGGAAAACTCATGCTTTATGTCAAAGGGAAATAATGCTCTGTATATTTTTTGTTTGTGAACCCCCCCCCTCCACCTCAGCCCCCACCTCCCACCACCCCCAGGCTTGACCTACTCATCCCTCACCTCATCTCCTTGAAATCCAACTGGGAGAAATGCAAGCTGCGCGTCTTTGCCACCACGGACAAGAAGGTTAAAATGGACAGGGCGAAGATGAACATGGCCAACATGCTCAGCAAGTTCCGCATCAACTGCTCGGACGTGGAGGTCATCCCGGACCTGAACAAGAATCCCAAGGAGTAGAGCCTGAGACGGTTCAAGGAGCTGGCCAAACCCTGGATGCTGGATGAGGAAGCAGGCGAGACCACGGAGAAGTTTCCTTGGAAGATCAGCAAGGAAGAAGTCACTACGTTCAACGAGAAGGTAGAATCTCCTCCTTGCGCTCAAGCACCCCCCCCCCCCCATCCACAGAGAAAACTATAAATGAGGGCCATTTGGGCGCCATCGTGGCTTATAAATGCTGGTACCAAATACACGATAACCAGCATGAGTGAACCAGTGAAGTGTCCCTCATTCCGGCTTCTGCTTGTTTGACTATAAAGCGCCCTCTTTGTCTATGCATGGAGACAATACACTTAAAGCTTTCCCAGTATCCACTTTACGCTTAGTCCCTGGTTTGTGTGATTTTAAGTCCAGTCTTGCAACATCTGTTAATTGGGTCCAACCTTTGACATTCTGGAGGCTGATTTTCAATAATGAGATTGATCACTTTCAATCCATTTTTCGTACAACTCTTCATTTGATTTGCCAAGTGCATGAAACTCGACTTTATTAAACATCAATAAATCACTCCATGTTTTCGCCTGAAATCTTTTTTTTCTTTCAGACCAACAGACAGATGCGGATCCGTGAATTGCTTCGCCAACATTCCCAGGAGGCTCAGCTCATTGTCATGTAAGTACAAACCGGCGATAATGGCCACTATCGGACAATTAACCTATCACCCTCGGTGGAATTACGTCAACGCAGCTTGTAAAATATTGTCTAAACATGATATACAAATGGACGCAGAACGCCAAAATCTGAGACAAACAAAAGTTAACGTACAAAATTCCATGAGCCATTTCGCGGATACCGCCATCTTTGAAATGGGGGGGGGGGGGCATTACATTGAAAAGTCATGCCATCATTCTCAGCTACAGTTGCATGATGAGACGTATTTTCATTGTAATGCCCCCCCCCCCCCCGAAAAAACAATAATTCAAAGATGGCGGTATCAGCGAAAAGGCTTATAGAGTTGTCTAAGGGGCGTGGTTAACTCGCAAACGCCGGTAGGTCAATGGGTGGCGCTTTTCATGGTGGCACAATTGCTGACGTTTACACGAAATACCAAAAATTCTTTAAAAGCCGCTGGCGAAACAAGAAACTTTTTAATCAAAACTAAGGACACTTGTGTAAAAACTTAAAGTTACTTGTGTAAAAAGGGCATTCTTTACAGAATACTGCGGGGGGGGGGGGGGGGGGTAACTGCTGGTGCAAAAAATGGGGGCGGGGTGAGCAAAAGATCTAACAGTGCTTGTGACCCAGTCTGACTGAGCTACTGTGGTCACCTGATCAAAAGTGGTGATCTGATTGGCCAATGTGCACTGTTGATTGACATGCAGGAAGGGTCCATTATAACCTTTTCTTTGATTTCTTGCAGGAGTCTACCTATTCCCAGGAAGCGTACTTGTTCATCTTACATGTACATGTGCCGGCTGGAGACATTATCCAAGGATATGCTGTCAGCAGGGATGCCAAATATGGCATCCAAATAAAAGTCAATACACAGAAATTCACTTGAAATGATAAAGTGACAAAGGACAATTCCAACCAGTTGAAAGACCCTCCTCACTTGAATGGAATTGTGCTTTGTTTTGATTGATTTCGTTGAGATTGTTTCTTTACCATCTAACGGGCTCACACTTTCACTGATGTTTTCAAAGTGAGTTTCTTGAATGCAGTCAAGTAATACTGATTTAGAACAATAAAAGTCTTCAAATAATTTGGAGTCTGTTAATCAAGAAACACTCGTCACACTTTTGCGGGCTTTAAAAAACAACAGCCAACTCCACTTATTTCATTACTGTGGGCACGTTTCTGTTTCAACTGAAAGTAATTAAAATCATGGTTTTTTTCATAACGAAGCCAAGTGAAAAAAGAGAGTATTTATCAACAATGGTGGTGCTTTTGGTAATCCTCAGAATGAGGTTTTATGCATACTGTTTTCATAGCAAGTCAATTGTTACTTTTACATAATTCTCACATATTGTAACGTTTAAAATAATGCAATCATTTAAAAAAATCCAGTGTGTTCTAATTGCTGTGAATAGCATTAGAATATTTCAAACAATTGTTAATCCAAATGCCAAGCTTAAAGTCTATAAGAAAATCAGATTCACTCACTCGAGACTTTTTTCGTGACATGAAATAAAAATTGATACATGCATGGGATTGATTTAATTGACATTATCTGTGCTGGGCATACAGGGAACATATGGCGAAGAAAATAACATGTTATAGTAAATGCTCAAAAAATATCCAGGTAGGTAGCAAAATATTTTGTTTGTCTGTATGTCTTTCATACTTTGTTTGCTTCAATTAGGATACAGTTATTGTGTTTAATTAATCTGTTTTAAATACCCAATACTACAAACAAGTTGCATTTATTTTCGGGAAAAAAAACACGTTATTTTATATGTTGACCATATGTGGCAATAAAAAAAAATGGCGTTCAGAAACATGGCCTAAAAAATCCAGGTTGGTCGAGATAACACCATAAACACATTTTTTTTTAGTTGTTAACATTTCTGGATACATATCATGGTGGCACTGCTTTTATATTGCAAATCTTTTGTTTCTACAAAAAATAATGATCCAGCTTGCTTTGAAAAAATATTCCATCAAAATACTTCTCAATAGGCCAACAATGGGTCCAAAAAAATCGTTGTCAAAAAACTTAACGCATATACTTTTCACTATATCTCAATACTCATGCATAAAGCTAAATATTTTGTTTTGCAGAAAGTCAAAAAAATTGGCAAATCCATTGTAGTATACAGATCGGCGCATGCGCAATGCAAAACCATTAATAATAATATTTTGTGACATTGTCATTGAACATTATTTCTTTTAATTCATTAGTTATTGTTTCGGCAACAATGGAAAGCGATTAAAAAAAACAGCAACACGATGCTCGTGTATCTTTATGTGTTGGATTGTGTTTTTTCGGGGTAAAGGAGGAAGCCACTGAATGAGGTGTAGTGATTGGAACTACTAAACGCCCTACCGCGCATTGTGAGATACATCGTATCTCCACGCTGCAGAACCACCACCGCGCTCCCAGACACCTGCTCATTGTGACTTGAATCACCGCTACCGCCACCGAAAACCGCGTCGCCGTTCTTCCGGAGTCGAACCCACAGGCTGCTGCTGGGAGAATATTTGCACACAGAAAACATGAACACGTAGGTGCCCGGCACACCACACGTGAACGTGCCGGTTTCGAGATCGAAGCTGGTACCCGGCAGAAGCGTCTCGGTCGCCTGGAAGGGCAAACGGGTGTCGAGACTCGTAGAGGTATCCGAGCTGCTCGTCCTCACCACGGTGAATGCTACCCGCTGGTTGGAGTCGTCCGGTGCCTCCCCTGGCTCACCCTTTTGACCTTTGACACCAGTCAGACCGGTTTGCCCGACTGAACCTTTAGGCCCAGTGTCACCTTGAGGGCCAATCGGCCCGATCTGACCGTGACCATCGATGCCTGCATCACCCTTTAGTCCCCCCTGACCTTTGACACCCTTTGACCCTGTAACACCCGGTATTCCTCGCTCACCCGGAGGCCCAAACGGTCCTGGATCACCCTTTGAACCTTGTAAAATTCCCACAATTGCAGCTGTTTCCTGGCAGCACGTTTGGCCCGCCTGAGACGCAGGATCACCGTCCGAGGGAACCGGCCCAGTAACGGAAGCTCGGAGGTTGACGGAGTTACCCAGAAGGAGGGCGATTGAAAGAACGGTTGCCACGCAGATATTCATTCTGTACGTAAACAAAGCATGAAACTAAACCAAATCAGGTGAGATTTTTTTTTCAATAAAATATTTTTAAAAAAGGGAAGAGTAGTGAAAAATATTGAGGTTTGATAAACAGGAGAACTAGTCTAAAATTCATGACAATCCGCCGTCAGATTTGAAGGGAAGAAACCCCAAAAACATGAGATTGGAGGAATCATTGTTCGAAGAATGTTTTCTTTGTTATATAACAGTGGCGTATGAGGGGTCAATAAGAGTTAAAAAGGTCACCAAAATGCATTCCGATAGGGTGAAGCGTTCCGGAGCTGTAGTATTTTTTTTTTGGGGGGGGGGACGGGTACGGATTACATCTTGCCCCTTCCCCGGTCCTGATAGAATCATTAATTAAACATCACCACACCCACCTCGATGGTTCGTTCTTGAAGATCAGGTCCAAGAAGAGATCACAAGGAATTCAGTGTAGGCTGAAAAAAAACATACAAACGAATACTGGTTAAGTTTACATTTTAATACTATTTTATTATCAATTAAGATAAATTAGTGAGATTTTTTCTCATTGGGATACATTGCCACCCCAAAACAGGAAATTTCTCACCAAGTTATTACGGTCAAGTTTTTAAAATAGTAGGTTTTCTCGGCCGAATTCGTCGAGAAAAACAACCTGTTTAATGTCGCATTGTTCAATTTCTCTCGAATTGACTGATTCTTGAAATTAGCTTTCATTTTGTTTACACGTTATTATTGAAACGATTTTTCCAATCATTTTAAAGGCATGTATCTATTTTTGAGACACTATAGGAACTCGGTCAAAAGTTCGTTGGCATTTTATAAGCTTTTGTTGCACTTGGCCAGGCAAATTTACTTTTAACTCCAGTTCTCTTTGTAGTTTAAAGCAGCAACGAAATATTATAGGGTTTCCCGCCCAATTTCACACTTTGCTATAATTTAATAATAAAACATTTGCATTCAAAAGTAGCACGGTTCAATGATATTTGGAAGTTGCATGAGCAAGATATTGTGTTATAGTGATAAAACAGAGTATAAAATGACATGGCTTTTGAAAAGTTTGGATTAAGGAATCTACAGCTATTTCAAAGATAGGAATGCCTGGAAAGGGAATATGAAAACAGCAGAACAGAACTGTATCAATGTAAAGTGCCAAAGTGATAGAAGGAAATACATCTAGAACACTCGCTGATAAAATACTATGTCAAAATACAGATTATTATGTAAGAACAATTGTTGTAATCACTCTTTGGAAGTAAAAACAAAATTGAAAAATCATATAATTTTTTTTTTTTTATGGCCAATACGATTGGCGAATTGCAAATTAAATAGACTCCTTATTCCATTGCACTTTCGTTGAAAATGAATACTTCCTCTTACAAATTCGCCGACACTCAGTGCAAAATCGAAAACCAACAAAAGAAATGGTTTTTCTTTTGCACGAAAAAGTTGCCTTCACGCTTTGGTGGGTGTAAAATATTTTTTAAAAAATCGAATGCGCTAAATGCGACCTTTCGCAGTGTAATGAACAGTCTCTCTTATTGGACGAACAAGTTGCGAAATTGGACGGAAAAACCTATATGTTATGATTCCCGAAGTTGATAAACAATCACAAACAAATTACAACGTGATCAACGATCAAGAAAAAATTAGGACAACGGTTGCGAACACAATTTCGATTTAAAAAATAAATAAAAGAAGACAAATTCCAAAGAGTCTGATTACACAGCAACTAAATGTGATCAATATTGTTTTCATCTTAGTTCTCTTTTTTTGCCAACTGATGTACCTGCATAAAAGAAAATGTGAAGGAAATTTCAGCGTGTTTCCGCTATAAGTTCGAGGCACCCTGATGAGTTTAACGAGGAATTTGCAAAGACTGCAGGCCAAAATGTCTGGCACAGTTCTACGGTGGGTGTTATAGGGAGGGAATATCACTCGAGCGATGTTTTCTGTTAAAATTTTGACCAAACGGTGTATAAATATGGAGAAAAAATACAGTCTCCCACCAAAATCACTGCTCTGTTCTGATGATTGAGTGAGGAAAATGTCAAATAACAGACACTCACCTCGATGTAACGTTCTTGAATTCTATCACGAAGGGAATCCTCAACACTCAGCAGATTGCGAGCTGGAAATAATACCAACGCAAATGAGTCATTGAAAATCCGCTGGGAGGTATCTTGGGGGCTGTTGGGGGAGGCATAGCTGAATTTCACAAGTAAAACACCCCCAGATCAAAATCTCTGTCGGGCGAAATGTGAAATATATATTTTTTAAGCGGAATGGGTCCTACATGCAACGGCCCCGAACAGACCCACGCACGAGCAACAATATTCATGTCTTCTTTGGAGGATTTAATACTTTCGAATCAAACGCAGTAACTACCAAAACAAATGCCCAGATTTTCTTAGAGAAATCTGTATGCAAAAACAATTTAAGGCCACGTAGGATCATATGCAATTGCCCAGAAAAGTACCTAGGCCTATGGCAATTTGATGACAGAAACTTTGCAATGCTAAGATTGAAGATAAGACTGGTATCAAATACCCGGTGAAAGTATTGCGCCTGATATATCGGTTGAAAACTTTGCAGGTGTTTT
Source organism: Patiria miniata (assembly GCF_015706575.1). NCBI lineage: Eukaryota > Metazoa > Echinodermata > Asteroidea > Valvatida > Asterinidae > Patiria > Patiria miniata. Next base: position 18,880,916 of record NW_024037048.1, on the reverse strand, counting down.
TAAAATTAAAAAAAAATAGTTAAGGTGTTTTAAAGCACGGAATCAAGATACGAGATCCAACAAAATAGTGCATACGTTTTCTCTGCTTTTTCTTAATGATAGTATCCACTGAGCTGAAACTTTAACAGGTTATTTGCGACCCAAGCTTCTTAGTTTTTAAGCCATTTTGTTGCTTCTCACGAAAAAAAACGCATCAAAAGCAAATGATCTTATGTTTTTGAAAATTGCTTGCATTTAAAATTGTAGGAATCACAATGAGCATACATTTTCTGCATTATCAAGGAAAATCGATCTCATACCAAGGAAGTATAGCGGAAATATTACAGGTGGACACCGCAGTCAAGTTACAGTCATTACATCAAGATTTATTTTCCGGATCGGAAATCAGCGCACCGGTTTGGCTATTAGAGTCATTTCCCATTATTTGTGTACTCAAAAAAGTTGGTTAAAGTGGTCAGAAATTGCCTCAGATCGCACCACAGAGCATTTAAAATCCCCCCCCCCAAAAAAAAACCATTCGGGCCCCTTAAGCGGGCCCTGAACCCCACGCCGTAATTTTTTTGACCCACGTACTTTTAGGGGACAAAATTATTTTTGGCCCCCCCAAAAACAAGTGTTCTGGATCCGCCCTTGACAGCAGAACAGAAGGGACGAATAATGTGCACAGACATCAACGCTGTACATGATTGCTACAAATGAATCCAACTAGATAAAGCAATTTGAACTTGAATATAACTGTGAGCATCATCACGATCCGGTCCGTTTGTGTTTGCGCCCTCTTTATTCAGTGACACGTTCATCCTGCAGTGATTGAATGTTTGATGATCAAACCGGAATGGCGCACTGTGAACTCTAGCGAAATGACACAGTTTAACAACAAAGTTCAAAGGGTACTGAGTATCCACATAAATGATAACACAAAATAAGACAGGCATGTTTGAGTTGTCCGGATTTCCTGATAAACGTTCTTCGTGACCAACTTCTCCATAACTCTTCATCCTGAATTAGTTTGAGTGATTGCCGGAATACAATGTGAGTACATCGAATCAGGATTTCATGTTTAAAAATTAAAATGATAAATTAAACAGGGAAAAAACGAGGCAGAAAATAAGGGGTTGGTTGATCATACCTATATACTGTTTAGGTTAAAGAGTCGAACATTCGCAAGATTGTTTTAAACCAAAATGTTAACGCAGTAATTTTTTACCTGAACTATTACAAGTGCGTGAATTATTTTGAATAAGTGCGAATCCCGATCAATTTCAACTATTCTGAATCACAGCAGGGAACTTGATGTAATGAGCTCTTTAAAAAAATGCATCCAAAATTTGATTCAAAACCAGTCGAATCTGAACAGCTTTGTTTTTGACACTGAATTATTTCGTGTTTGTATAGTGTTATATCCGACAAGATATATCGTCTTAAAAAACTGAAGACGTTTTCGAAATAGTGTGCCGGTGGGCAGACTATTAACGTGTGTTAGCAACGAAATTCATTGACAAGAACCAACAAAATAATCCCTTTATTTTCCCTGTTTTGGTCAAATGTATAGCATCAACTAAGCTAAAAGTTCAAAAGTTAGTTGTGCTGCATCATACTTAAGATTGTGAGCAACTGATCCTATGTTCCTCTAACTGGTTCAAGGTTGCTTGAACTTGTAGTTATAGGAATCACAATGAGCATACAGTTTCTGCATTTGTGGGGGAAATCGATCTCATACCAAGGAAGTAGAGGCGCAAACATTACAGCTGGACTACCGAAATCAAGTTACAGTCGTTACATAAAGATTTATTTTCCGGATGGGAAATCAGCGCACCGGTTTGGCTCTAGTAAGCCACCATCTGTTTGTCCACTGAAACTTGTCTCACAAAATATTTCAGATTTTGTGAAAATCTGTACCAATCACCAAAAACTTTCGAAAAATAAGCCAAAATCAATATGGCTGTTTGACCAAATATCCAACAGAATCTCAGTTGCATGCTGAGTGGAACCCTACATGCAAATACATGAGTGAATTCATCGAGAGCTTTTGCTTCAATCTCTTCAGGCGAACAGAAAGCCTGAGCAATTTGTACAAACACCAACTCTACACATGATTTCTACAAATTCACCCAGTTAAATAAAGCAATTTGAACTGGTCTAAAACTGTGTGCATCATATCACGATCCGGTCCGTTTGTATTTTCGCCCTCTATATTCATGACTCGTTCATCCTGCTGAATGTAACTTGATGATCAAAGCGCACTGTGAACTCTAGCGAAATGGCAAAGTTGAAAGGGTACTGCTTGAGCAAAAACACACAATAAGACAAGCATGTTTTTGATGTCCGGCTTTCCTGATAAACGTTCTTCCGTGACCAACTTCCCCATAACTGTTGATCCTGAATTAGTTTCAGTGATTGCCGGGAAACAATGTGAGTACATTGCACCAGAGTTTCCGTGTTTTAAAATTAAATTGATAACATTAAAATGGCAAAATGAGGAAGAAAATAAGGGGTGGTTGATCATACTGATTTTATTGGTGAGGTTATTTTTAAAGAATGGAGCTTTCACAATATGTCTTCTGTAAACCAAAGAAAGACATATTTTTTAAAGTATTAAAAGTGCGTGAATTTGTTTCAGCATTAATCACAATCAGTTGAAACTATTCTGAAATCAGCAGGGAACTTGATGTTTTAAACTCTTCAAAATACTGCAATCAGATATGACCAAAAAAAAGTCCTACTGATAGCCTTTGTTTTGACAATACAACTTTCCGTGAATGTACAGTGTGCTATCCATTATAGTGACAAGATTTCAACTTTATCAAAAACTAAACCAGTCAGTATGTGAACAATAATTTAGTTTGAAGCGTGCGAAATGAAAATAGAGGCGGAAATAATGTCAGACAGGAATTCCTCATTCCGAACAACAAAACCCTGATATATTTGGGTGATCGGGTACTACCCGATCATTGTTTGGAAATGTCAAGAAATGTCTTTCTTTCTTTCTTTCTGGGTTTTTTTCTGACAATAATTATCTGCAACTTTTCTTCTGAACAGTACAGACTTCAAACCTTTAACAAACATCAACGCTGACTCCGAGGTGTACCTTTTTTATACTCTGACGTCATAATGACGTCATCGGGTTTCTTATTACAAGCGATTTCACTGCAAAGCCTCATAAACAAAATGAACAATAATGTTCACACTTTGAAATCTGATTGACTTTACCTTGATAAACATTTTTGATATTCGAAGGTAAAGTCGTCTGACCTTTCCTTCCGGGGTTACTGGTAGGTCAAATTTAGGTGAATTTAAAAAGCAAAAAGAAGCCACAGAAGGATGAATCCTGATATGAGCATGAACCTTAGTGTGAAGATGTGGATAGTTTAGTGACGTCGTCATGACGTCATCATACATCAAATTACAATCATTTCAGGTCAAAATTTGACAAAATAGTTTGACAGGCGCGGATCATGAGGGTGGGGAGGGGGGCCGACCCCCCCCCCCCGCCCCCGATGTGAAACATGCACACAAAATATTACCCGTTCGCCTGTCACAACAATTTGTTAATTTCTTTAGGAGCCTGACCCTCCCCCTGCAATAATTCCAGGATTCGCCCCTGTTTGAGCAATATCTTTTGTCCTAATAAACCTGAGTGTTCATTGTTTTGTGAAGTGGCAGATTGTGCCTTGGGCGATGGGCTACAGGACTACAGGGTCATCATCTTTGGATGGAATTTTTATCCCAAAAAGGTCGTCGGATTATACCGCAAAAATTGAACAGACAATGAAAGATGATGAAATAAACTGTAATTTGATGGGTGTCTCAAACACCTAGGAAAGTTGTGAGTATTTGTCCTGATCTTTACAAGTGGGGGTATTTATCACTGAGGTCCATGGCAGTTTATTTGCTGGTCTGCAGCCATAGATATTCTTTGAATTACCACAAACGTCTTTGCGACAATTCAGCATTGTGACCTCATCGAACAAAGTTAGTTATAATAGGGAGAATTTGAAACTTAATCGCATGTTGATTCAAAGACCACGAACGAAAAGGCTACGGTTCAAAAAGGTGTGTTCCAGGCGCGGTTCTAGAGCCAATATTTTTTGGGGGAGGGGGGCTAGCAAGATGAATCCAGATTTTTTTTCCAGGGAAGCGTGCTGAAATGTAGACTGGTTATTTTCTCCGGACACTTAGGCCTCTGAAAATCAATACGTGGGGGGGGGGGGGGGGGGGGGGGGGGGCTCGTGTCATTATTTTCTATGGGGAGCGTTCGCTCGTACCCCCGCCCTGCAAACAGGACCCTGGGAAGGGCTGATGAATCAACGCTCTGATTGGATAGATTTTGCGTGACCTGTGACCGGCAAGGCGTCACGGCCTCGACCCTGCAAGGTTTGAAACGGCCGTTAAGACTGAGTCATTCGTCACTCTTTTATTCTCATTCATAAATGCGGCGCCCATTTTTTGGTTGAAAAGCATAATAATGTAGGAAAATCTGTAAAAATTATCTGTTTTGTAAATTTTCAACTCCCGCCAGTTGCTCAGGCTCCGTTTCGAATTCACGAAGGGTCGAAATGCATATCATTCGACGCTCAAAATTTGTCCACATGGTCCGCAATGAAAAAGAAATCACATCCGGTATGTTGTGTATGCATTTCTATGGCAAACTTTTCGGATAGACAAAACCGCGCCTGGACTGTGTTCATAGCAGCGATTGGCCAAAATGTGAGGCACAGTTGTACAGTGAGTGTAGATTTGCACACTTCTTTTGTTCGAATGACGTTTTCTGTTTATAACTGTGACCAAAAACTTTTTACATGTAAATGAATAGAAAAAAGATACAGTTTCCCACCATATCACCGCTTTATTACGATGCTTGAATGAAGAAAATGTCAAACAGACACTCACCTAAGCACAGTTCTTGAATTCTATCGCGGAAGCACTCCTCAACACTCGAGCGGATTGCTGGCTGAAAACAAATACCAACAAAAATATGAGTCATTAAGATCCTCCAGGAGATAACTTGGGGGATGGTGGGGAGGCATAACTGAATTTCAAAAGTTCTAATTGCCCCCCTCCCAACAAAAGCCTCTGTCGAGTGAAATTTAATTTGGTTTGATTATTCATTTCAAACAGAATGCGTTCTCCAACGGTCCTGTTTGGACTCAAGCGCGAGGAACATTCATGTCTCTTTTGGAAGGCTTTGCTATTTTCGAATCAAAAGAAGTAATCCCACAAATAATTTATATAATTGCCGGGAAAAAAGTACCTATACCGATTTAATGACAGAAACTTTGCGATGTTCAAAGTGAAGAGACCGGTATCACATATACACTGTGAATTGTTCAGCCTGATATATCATCTGAAAAAAATGAAGATGTTTTCGACATAGCGCCAGTGGGCAGACTATGAACGTGTGCTACAATCCTGGCCAAATCTCGCTGGGCCCCCAACTCCCCGGCCCCCGTTCAGTGTTGTCGCTCATTGCGCAGTGTGTGCTCCATCAGCTGGAGAGAACAACATTGACCGGGGGAGCGGGGGAGCGGGGGAGTGGGTGACCGTGGCAGGCTCAGGAAGTGTCCCAACCATTTTGGCCGGGATTGTAGCAACGAAATCAAGTGACAAGAACTAAAAAAAAATAATCCCTTTAATTTATCTTGGGTTTTTTTCCAAATGTATAGCATCAACTAAGCTTAAAGTTCAAAAAGTGAGTTGTACTGCATCATACTTAAGATTGTGAGCAATTGATCCTATGTTCCTCTAACTGGTTCAAGGTTGCTTGAACTTGTAGTTATAGGAATCACAATGAGCATACAGTTTCTGCATTAGTGAGGGAAATCGATCTCATGCCAAGGAAGTAGAGGCGCAAACATTACAGCTGGACTACTGCAGTCAAGTTACAGTCGTTACATAATTCTATTTTCCGGATGGGAAATCAGCGCACCGGTTTGGCTCTAGTAAGCCACCATCTGTTTACCAACTGAAACTTGTCTCACAAAATATTTCAGATTTGTAAAAATCTGTACCAATCACCAAAAACTTGCGAAAAATAAGCCAAAAATCGATATGGCTGTTTGTCCAAATATCCAACAGAATCTCAGCGGCATGCTGAGTGGAATCCTACATGCAAATACATGAGTGAATTCATCGAGAGATTTTGCTTCATTCTCTTCAGGCGAACAGAAAGCCTGAGTAATTTGTACAAACATCAACTCTATAGATGATTTCTACAAATTCACCCAGTTAAATAAAGCAATTTGAACTTGTATAAAACTGTGTGCTGTGTGCATCATCACGATCCGGTCCGTTTGTATTTGCGCCCTCTATATTCATGACATGTTCATCCTGCGATGATTGAATGAAACTTGATGATCAAAGCGCACTGTGAACTCTAGCGAAATGACAAAGTTGAAAGGGTACTGCTTGAGCAATAACACACAATAAGACAAGCATGTTTTTGATGTCCGGCTTTCCTGATAAACGTTCTTCCGTGACCAACTTCCACATAACTGCTGATCCTGAATTAGTTTCAGTGATTGCCGGGAAAACAATGTGAGTACATTGCACCAGAGTTTCCGTGTTTTAAAATTAAATTGATAAAATTAAAATGGCAAAATGAGGAAGAAAATAAGGGGTGGTTGATCATACTGATTTTATGGGTGAGGTTATTTATAAAGGATGGAGCTTTCGCAGTATGTCTTCTTTAAACTAAAGAAAGACACTTTTTTAAAGTATTAAAAGTGCGTGAATTTGTTTAAGCATTAATCACAATCAGTTGAAACTAACCTGAAATCAGCAGGGAACTTGATGTTTTAACTCTTCTAAAAACTGCAATCAGATATGACTAGAAAAAGTCCTATATTGATAGCCTTTGTTTTGACAATACACTTTTCCGTGAATGTACAGTGTGTTATCCATATAGTGACAAGATTTTAACTTTATCAAAAACTAAACCAGTCAGTATGTGAACAATAATTTAGTTTGAAGCGTGCGAAATGAAAGTAGAGGCGGAAATAATGTCAGACAGGAATTCCTCATTCCGAACAACAAATCCCTGATATATTTGGGTGATCGGGTACTACCCGACCATTGCTTGGAAATGTTAGGAGATTTCTTTTTTTCTTTCTTTCTTTCTTATTTTTTTTCCCAATAACTATCTGCGACTTTTCTTCTAAACCGTACAGTACATGGTATAAACTTCAAGCCTTAAGCGAACATCAACACTGGTGTACCTTTTGTATACTCTGTCGTCATAATGACGTCATCAGGTATCTTATTACAAGCGATTTCACTGCAAAACCTCATAAACAAAATGAACAATAATGTTCACACTTTGAAATCTGATTGACTCTACCTTGATAAACATTTTTGATATTTGATAAATTCGTCTGACCTTTCCTTCCGGGGTTACCGGTAGGTCAAATTTAGGTGAATTTAAAATGCAAAAAAGAAGTTGCAGAAAGACAAAACCTGGTATGAACAAAGATGTGGATATTTTAGTGACGTCGTCATGACGTCATCATACATCAAATTACAAGCATTTTAGGTCAAAATTTGACAAAATAGTTTGACAGGCGCGGATCCAGAGGGTGGGGAGGGGGCCGCCGACCCCCCCCACCCCCAGCCCCCGCTGTGAAACATGCACACAAAATATTACCCTTTCGCCTGTCACAACAATCTGACTTTTTTTTTTTTAGGATTTTAGGAGCCCGACCCTCCCCTAACCCCAACCCTATTAACCCAACCCCCTGCAAGGGGGAGGGTCAGGCTCCCTCAAAGATATTTGAGCAATATCTGTTGTCCTAATAAACCTGAGTGTTCATTGTTTTGTGAAGTGGCAGATTGTGCCTTGGGCGATTGGCTACAGGACTACAGGGTCATCATCTTTGGATGGAATTTTTATCCCAAAAGGTCATCGGATTATACCGCAAAAATTGAACAGACAATGAAAGATGATGATATAAGCTGTAATTTGATGGGTGTCTCAAACACCTTGGAGAGTTGTGAGTATTTGTCCTGATCTCTACAAGTGGGGGTATTTATCACTGAGGTCCATGGCAGTTTATTTGCTGGTCTGCAGCCATAGATATTCTTTGAATTACCACAAACGTCTTTGCGACAATTCAGCATTGTGACGTCATCGAACGAAGTTAGTTATAATAGGGAGAATTTGAAACTGAATCGCATGTTGATTCAAAGACCACAAACAAAAAGGCTACGGTTCAAAAAGGTGTGTTCCAGGCGCAGTTCTATACGATTTTTTTAGAAGGGATTATTGAATGAAAACCATCATGGTTAGGAGAATATGTTTTTGAAGGGATAATTGAGAAGACTAATCATCATGGCTTAGAGGATATTTTTAGAAGGGATAATTGAGGAGATAACCATCATGGCGAGGAGGATATTGTTTTAGAAGGGATAATTGAGGAGACAAACCATCATGGCCAGGAGGATTTTTTCAGGGGATTATTAAAATAAAAACAATCATTGCTTGGAGGATATTTTTGTAGAAGAGATTATTGAACACACAATCGATCTCGGCTTGGAAGATATTGTTTTGAGATGGGATAATTTAGGAGACTTATCATCACGGCTAGGAGGATATTTTTTAGAAGGGAGTATTGAAATAAAAACCATCATGGTTAGAGGATATTTTTTAGACGAGATTATTGTACAGACAAACCATCAAGGCTTGGAAGATATTTTTTTTAGATGTGATCATTGAGGAGACTAACCCTCATGGCTAGGAGGATATTTTTTAGAAGGGCTAAATGAGGAGACTAACCATCATGGCTACGAGGATATTTTTTAAAGGGATAATTGAGGATGCTCATAATCACGGCTGGGAGGATATTTGTAGAAGGGATTATTGAAATGAAAACCATCATGGATTGGATGATATGTTTTAGAAGGAAGGGATAATTGAGAAGACTAATCATCACGGCTTGGAAGATATTTTTGGAGGGATAATCGAGGAGACTAACTATCATTGCTTGGAGGATATTTTTTTAGAAGGGATAATTAAGGAGACTTTTCATCACGGTTAGGAGGATATTTTTCAGAGGGATTATTGAATGAAAACCATCATGGCTCAGAGGATATTTTTTGAAGGGATAATTGAGGAGACTTATCATCATGGCTTGTACGATATTTTTAGAAGGGATAATTGAGGAGACTAACCAACATGGCTAGGAGGATATTTTTAGAAGGGATACCTGAGGAGACAAACCATCATGGCTAAGAGGATATTTTTTAGAAGAGATTATTGAACACAATCCATCATGGCTTGGAAGATTTTTTTTTGAGAAGGGATAATTGAGGAGACTACTCACCATGGCTAGGAGCATATTTTTTATTTAGACGAGATTATTGAACAGACAAACCATCACGGCTTGGAAATTAATTTTTAGATGTGATAATTGAGGAGACTAACCATAATTGCTTGGAGGATAATTTCTAGAAGGGATAATTGCGGAGACTCACACTCATGACAAGGAGGTATCGTTTTAGAAGGGATTATTGAACATTATTATTATTGATTATATGAACAGACAAACCATCATGGCTTGGATGTTATCTTTTAGATGTGATAATTGAGGAGACTAATCATCATGGCTTGGAGGATATTTTTTAAGGGGATAATTGAGAAGACTTACCATCATGGCTAGGAGGATATTTTTAGAAGGGTTAAATGAGGAGACTTATCATCACGCCTAGGAGGATTTTTTTAGAAGGGATTATTGAATGAAAACCAACATGGCTTGGAGGATATTTTTTAAAGGGATAATTAAGGAGACTAACCATCATGGCCAGGAGGATATTGTTTTAGAAGGGATAATTGAGGAGACAGACCATCATGGCTAGGAGGATTTTTAGAGGGGATTATTAAAATAAGAACCATCATGGCTTGGAGGATATGTTTTAGAATAGATAATTGAGGAAACTAATCATCTTGACTTGGAGGATATTTTTTAGATGTGATCATTGAGGAGATTAACCATCATTGCTAGGAGGACATTTTTTTTGAAAAGGGATAATTGAGGAGGCTAATCACCACGGCTAGGAGGTTTTTTTTACAGGGATAATTGAGGTGACATATCACGGTTAAGAGGATATTTTTTAGAAGGGATTATTGAAATGAAAACCATCATGGCTAGAAGGATATTTTTTAGAAGGGAAAATTGAGGAGACTGATCATCCTGGCAAGGAGGATATGTTTTAGATGTGATAATCATTAAGGAGACTAGCCATCATGGATAGGAGGATCTTTTCTAAAGAATAATTATTGTGGAGCCTAATCATCACTGCAAGGAGGATTTTTTTTGGAAGATATTATTGAAATGAAAACCATCATGGCTTGGATGATATATTTTAGAAGGGATAATTGAGGAGACTAATCACCACGGCTAGGAGGATATTTTAGAAGGGAAAATTGAGGAGGCTAGACATCATGGCTAGGAGGATTTTTTGGAAGGGATTATTGAAATAAAAACCATTATGGCTTGGAGGATATTGTTTTAGAAGGGATAATTGAGGAGACTAACCATCATGGCTTGGAGCATATTTGTTAAGAAGGGATAATTGAGGAAACTAACTATTATGAATGGGAGGATTTTTTTTTTAGAAGAAATTATTGAACGCACAAACCATCACGGCTTGGAAGCTATTTTTTTTTTTTAGAATTGATAATAATTTAGGATAGTAATCGTCATGGCTTGGAGGAATTCTTTTTAGACGATATTATTGAACAGACAAAGCATCAAGGCTTGGAAGATATTTTTTAGATGAGATCATTGAGGAGACTAACCATCATGGCTAGGAGGATATTTTTAGAAGGGATAATTGAGGAGACAATGGCTTGGAGGATATTTTTTTAGAAGGGATAATTGAGAAGACTAACCATCATGGCCAGGATTTCTTTTTTTCGTAGAGGTAATTGAATGACGTTTTCTGGTTTCTAATTTTGACCAAAAAGATTAAATGCATAGAAAAAAAGGAACAGTCTCCTACCAAATCACTGCTCTATTCTGATGCTTGAATGAAGAAAATTTTAACATACACTCACCTAAGCACAGTTCTTGAATTCTCTCGCAGAAGCACTCTTCAACACTTAAGCGGATTGCTGGCTGAAAACAAATTCCAACAAAAATATGAGTCATTAAAAATCCTCTAGGAGATAACTTGGAGTCTGGTGGGGAGGCATAGCTGAATTCCACAAGTACAATACGGCCAAAAAAATGTCTGTACAGTGAAAATGTAATTTGGGTTGACTATTTATCTCAAATGCGTTCTCCAAAAATCAAATCTATCCACGAATTCTACAAAATGCATCCAGCTATTCAACTTGTATAAAACTGTGTGCATCATCATGATCCAGTGCGTTTGTATTTGCGCCCTCTAGTCTATTCTGACCAGTGACACTTTTATCCTGCAATGCTTAACAGTAACTTGATGAAACCGGAATGGCGCACTGTGAACTATAGCAAAATGGCAGTTGAACAACAAAGTTCGAAGGCACTGAGAATATCCACAAATAATAACACAAATAAGACCGGCACTTTGAGATGTCCGGATACCTGTATACGTTCTTCCGTGACCAACTTCCGCATAACTTTTCATTCTGATTGAGTTTGAGTGATATCCGGAAATAATGTGAGTACATTGCACTAGGATTTCATGTTTGAAAATTTAAACGATAAAGTCAATGGGAAAAAAGGAGGCAAAAAATAAGAGTGTGCTTGACCGTGCCAAAAATATTGGCCAGGTTATAAAGAGTCCAGGTTTTGCGAGCCTTTTTTTTTGAAACCGAAAATGTAAAACACCGATTTGCAGTTCCTCTGAAATATTATTTTGAATGATCAATACATCTTTACTGTTCTGAATCACAGCAGGGAACTTGATGTTTTATACTTGCGAAAAACTGCGGTCAGAAAACAGTCCAACCTAACAGTCGAACCTTAATTTTAAAAAGTCCATAAATGTGACTTCGTAGTGTATTATCTATATCGACAAGAATCCAAATGATTTTTGTTCAAGAAGAAAAGAAACCAGTCAGTATTTGGACAATTTGTTTATGAGAGTGCACAATGGAAGTAGTAGCGGAAATATTGCCAGACAGGAATTCCTCATTTTTATTGCCTTGAAATTTGACCTCACAAAACCATGGTCTGCATCCGCACCAACTGTTTACATTAAGAGGTGAACTAAAATAGCTCGATAATTTACAAAAGTGTTTGAAATTAACTCTTTCAGACGGGCTTAGTGCATGTTATGCACAAACAAAGCCAGACTGAAAAAGTTAATTTCAAAGACATTTGTAAATCATCGCGATACTTTATCAACTCCAAAGTGGTCATTGGGAAAAGGCACAACTTCTGGATCGGAATTAGCGCGCTGGTTTTGCTGTTAGCAGACGTGTATTAGAGTCATAGTGAAATGAAAAAGAACAATTTGTTCATAAAAATCTTGGGTTTCTTTCAGTCCTCAAGCTACCACATTTTTACAAGCACACAAAGACGAGAAAATATCAAGCCAACCACCGCGCTTGCTGTTTGGAGAATCATTGAATCAGCAACATTCAACAAAATCTGAATCTCGCATTGATTCAAACACATTGGGCAAAAGACAACAAATGTCTTCAGAAGAAAAATGATTCTTTCAAACACTCACCGAGCAAAATCTTGTTCTTGCAGTCAGTTCTCTCTCTGGTTGTCGTCCGAAGGTGACCTGTGGTTGATGTGAAGGGTGGACGGCCCCACATTTTCTTAAATAGTGCCATCGATTTCCTGAGCAGTGACTAAAAACTCGGACCTGGATTGTGATTGCATGGCTCCTGTGCGCTGTCAATCACACATCACCGACTCGCTTCATATTAATGATATGAAAACAATGTTAATGTCGTTGAGGCTATAAAGTCACCATAAAAAACTAGTCACCGAGATTAAAATGGCCGCTTCTTATTGGTGGATATTGTATGGATGTCGGTGACACATCCAAACATGGAATTTTATGATTGACACACACAACCTGTCAGTCACAGACCACTCACTTGTGGTCACCGACTTGTCACCGACAAACTGTGATTGGTGGATAGACAAGTGACGTATACACTGGCCGTGATTCATTCAATGTACAGTTGACGCTTCAGTCTATTAAATTGTGTGGATATATTCGGGATTATATGAGGAATTAAATCGTACTCAAGCCAGCGGAGAAACTTGGGTTTAACTTGGGGTAGGGCACCCGGGGTGCGTTATTTTTTCAAAGGCTGCACTAAATACAAAATAAACGTATTATTACAACAGTTAATGTTTTATTCAGGCTTTCAAACTGGAGCCGGGGGGGGGGCTTCCACTGGGGGTGGGGGTACATATGCCCCGTGTCCCCGTAGTTATGCCCCTGAGGTAGGCTTTGCTCCTTGATTGGGACTTTGAGGAAATAAAATACAGTTAAATAAACTTCCATGAACTTTACGTATCATATACGGCCCGTGTATAATCGTGGCCTTCTAAATGTGGAAAAGGTTTTTACACTTGAATATCTCCCAGTTCGAATAATCATTTCCAGAAATGTTAGAATGTATGACCGGTGATGATGGACCTAAAAAGCAAACGTTCACTACCTCAAGTAATGACACAGTTCCAATAAAGCATGTTAAGTGATTTAAACGAGAAAGGCTTGTATGGAACGACCAGATTTCCTACATTTGCTAGTTTGTGGCCTCCGCATAAAGCGCACGATTCACCCTGAACTAGCCCTGGTGATATCCGGACAAATCACACCAGAGTTTGCCATTCTGTATTGCGAACCACCTCGATTTATAATAATCTCTGAAGCAATGACGTAGCGACGATGGGGGTGGGGTGGGATAGTTGAACGATCACAGTCCCCCCCCCCCCCCTTCCCTCTCCCCTCCCCCATACCAGTGGGGCCATACCATACAAGTAAATGACAAAGCCACTTGTCTGATTAGGGGCCTTACATGGCCTTGTTCCGAAGCCGGGCACGAAGCCTATGTTTACAAAACGACCGAAAGTCACCGAGGTCATGAGACATACCGGGGTTTCCCAAACTCCGGCTTCATTCCGTAAACCGGTTTCGGGCATGGGGTTTGCAATACAGCTGGATCCGGTATTGGAATGAAGCTAGGATTTGGAAAACCTCGCTTGTAGCTCACTCGACGTGTGTAGTCTCCGTTCTAAGCGCCTCGCTGTTTCGGCACTCGGTTAACTACCAGCGCTAGTCAGGGTGACCTTGTGGAAAGGCTACAGTTAGGCCTCTTGACCAGCAGAGGCAATCTTTTGTTAATATTTGCGGAACCACCAACTTGGAAAGTTTGAAAAACTGGGGTGGAGGGGTTGGGCTGGACGTCAACTGACTATTGAGGGCACTGTTATGAATTGCACAGACTTGCAATCTCTCCTGCTGTTCCCCGAGAGATTATATTGTTCGATCCAGCCGTACGACAATGGAACAGCACATCTGTGTTAATATCACATGGAATTTAAACATTTTTAAAATGTGAAATTCAGAAGGAAAACATTCAATAGTTTAAATTGTCGTTGGCATTGAAATATTGGGACATGATGATCATAAATTTTGACCAAAGTACGGTCCATGATTTGGGTCAGGTGAGCCCGCTAAGACAGGACCAAGGTTAAGGTCCAATTAAGGTTTGGGTCAGTTGAGCCCGCTAACAATTAAAGGGACCACAGTGAAGGTCCATCGTTTGTGTCTGATAAACCCTTATACTTTGAAATTGAACCCGAGAAGTTTTAGTCCAATAAATAGCTGCTTTTGGCTGCAGCAGAGAACCAAGAGTATGTGTTGGCCATACCTCAATTGCATCCAAGTATAAATAGGCAAATGTTCTATAAAATAAATGTAGTTCTCTCCGTAAATATATATATTTTTTGTCAACACTGGCAAATCGTCACAGAAAAATATATTGAAGTATGCGCCTATTTATTGCACGAAAACAACACAGTCCTCGTGGGCACGCTAAATCATGAAACAACCACATTGAATTTAATTTTAGCCAGGAGATTAATCATGACAAATAGGAGAAGCAAACTAAATATTGAGACAAATAAAAGGTAGTCCTCTTCGTTTATATTATTCCCCAACGGCTGAATCTTCAAAAAACCGGGTCTATAAATGTTGATCGAAGCTTCTCCTACTTTCCACGGAATGTTTGCATTAATTATTTTGTAGAAAAGGTTTTTTTTGGCAAAATTGAAAAAAAACATGAGGCTAACCCCTTGTTTTTTTATTGAGGAAAAAAAAAACATCAGTATTGCTTCAAATTAGCTGGAAAGCTTGCAAAGGGATCCCGGAATACATTCTGATTGAATGCAACAGATATTTCTTCAGTTATCTTGTGGAAACCGAGTGTGATGTTTTTTGCCTCGTGAAAGTTGACTCAAAATGTCCAGTTATTTTTGGCGTTAAACACTACATTTTCTAATGGGTATATTAATGTTAATGTTTGATGATTCCTCTTCACATTCGAAAGGGTTGTGTTATCTATCTCGACCTATCAAGAGATACAATTTAAATGTTTCTTGAGTTATTGTCTTCACAAACAAGGTATTGTTTATGATTTATGAACATTGACTTAAATTCGTCTTGTATTTTTCGTGCTTAACACACTAAATTGTTTTGTTATATTATTTTTATTGGCTAGCAATGCCTCTTTATATTCTACATATTTTTGTTATCTTTCAAATTAATTTAATGTACGAATTTTCAATTCAACGCAACAGGTATTTCTTGAGTTATCGTTTGGAAACTGAGTGCGATATTTTTGTGTGTCATGAAAGTTGACTTCGGTAAATTCTTTACTGTGGTGGCCACTATTTGTGTGGCACGCCCTCTTTTGAAATAAAATGAAAGTTTACTTTAATAAGGTATGTTTTTCTCCGTGTTAACACAGTACATTATTTTGATATTATTACTTTTATTGTTTGACGATTCCTCTCCAAATTCATCGGTTGTTTGTTATCTGTCACATTTAATCGACTTACGAAATTTCAATTCCACGCAACAAATGTTTCTTGAGTTATCTTCTGGAAACCGAGTGTGTTGTTTTTGTGTCATAAAAGTTGACTCAAAATCGCCATTAAATTTGTGTGCTTTAATAACTCTCTACATTTCCAGGGTATTTTAATTCCATTTTTTAGTGATTTCTTTCCAAATTCAAACCAGTTGTGTTACACATGACGACCAATCAGGAGATATAATTTCACTCCAATACATCAATGTTTTGTTTTGAGTTATTGTCTCCACAAACAGGGGATTGTTTTGATTCCATGAAGGTTGACTCACATTCGCCTTGTATTTTTCGCGTTTACACGCCACATTGTCTTTGCTATTATTATTGGGGAACGATTCATATCCAAATTCGAGAGGCTTGATTGATATATCACGTTAAATCACTATGGAATATTTCAATGCAAGGCATCAAACATTTCTTGAGTAATCGTCTCCACAACGAGTAGGTTTTGTTTTTGTTCCATGAACATTGACTTGAATTCGTCTTCTATTTTTCGTGCTTAACTCACATTCTTTTGGTTATATTTTTTCATGGATTAATAATTGCTCTCCATATTCAACGTCTTTGGGTATTTCTTGAGTTATTGTTTGGAAACCGAGTGTGTTGTTTTTGTGTCACAAACGTTGACTTCAATCAGTTAGGTGTCTCGTGTTGACAAAAAATATTTACGGTGGTGACCTCTATTTGTGAAGCGCGCCCTCTTTTAAAAAAAAATTTAAGCTGACTTAAGGCCAAACAAAAATCTCCGGTTTCTGGTATGGAGCTTGCCCAAAAAGTGGTGCGGCGACGCGGCTTTTTTTTTTTTTTTTTTACCTGATTTTTTTGCTTCAAATGTGTGCTGACGACTGCAAATGGTGCCCGACTAAACTTAGTGCAAATATAGGGGAGTCCAGAGAGGCCACATAAAGCTTATTCTCGACCATAACCCAATCTAAAAACACGTTAAAATTGTGCAGCAGCAGGATTCCAGTCAAACCAGTGAGTTTGGCGGTTTTGAGACATCATCTTTCATTGAAAATTTTTTTTTTCATTTTGCCGACGCGCATGGTTACGCCGACGCGCGTGCATACCAGAAACCGGAGACTTTTTTTTTGGCCTAATGAGGCAGTTTTTTCTCCGTTTTAACACAGCGCATTTTTTTTGGCTATATTCTTCTTATTACTATTCAATTCCTCTTCATTTTTCACAGATTTTTGTAATCGGTAACATTTAATAAATTTAAGAAATGTCAATTCCCTGCAACATGTATTTCTTGAGTTATCTTCCGGAAACCGAGCGTGTTGTTTTTTTGTCATCAAATAAGTTCACTTAAAATCGCCAGTAATTTATTTGTTTGCGCTGAACACACTACATTTTCGGGAGATATTATTTTTTTAACTACTCCTCTATAAATGAAAAAGTGTGGTGTTCTCGATGATGACCAATCAGAAGATGTAATTGATGCATGACGATAACAATAACACGGAGTGTCCTCACAATGCTAATTCCTTCAATTGTTTTACATTCATTCGTTGGCGGTTCCTGTCAATTTTCAAGATGCTTTTGTCAAGTATCATGGCAAAATATTAGAGGAAATTTCATTTCAATGCAATGTGTTTATCTTGAGTTAATACAATAACTGTGTTTACACTGTTGAGGCAGAGAAAACGATATTTTTTATTCTCAATTTTCTACCTTGTTTGTCTTTTTTTCATGACCAATCATCTAGCCAGGATTCAATTCAATGCGTCTCTTAATTTTTTGAGATAGCGTGTCTACATGAACTATCGTTTCTGTGCAAGAGTGAGGCAAATGTTCTGTTTGGACTGTGACTGCAGCCTATAGCCAAGTTTTACTCCGTGTTGACGCAAGACACTGCTGATGGGGAGAAAAACAATATTTTGTCTCAATCTTCTGTCTTGTTTGTCTATTTGTCATAACCAGCCATTTGGCCACAATTCAATTCGATGCATCACTTAATTTTTTGAGATAGCGTGTCCAGCTGGACTATCGTTTCTGTGCAAAAGTGAGGCAAATGTTATGTTTGGACTGCAACTGCAGCCGATCACCAAGTTTTTCTCCGTGTTGCGATGCAAGACACTGTTGAGGGAAAGCAAAACAATATTTTGTCTCAATCTCTTAACTTGTTTGTCTATTTGTCATGACCAATCATCTGGCCACAATACAATGCGATGCATCACTTAATTTTTGAGATAGCGTGTCCAGCTTGACTATCATTTCTGTGCAAAAGTGAGGCGAATGTTCTGTTTGGACTGTGAATGCAGCCTATAGCCAAGTTTTTCTCCGTGTTGCGACACAAGACAATGTTGAGGGAGAGCATAACAATATTTTGTCTCAATCTTCTGTCTTGTTTGTCTATTTTTCAAAACCAGTCATCTGGCAACAATTCAATTCAATGCGTCATGTAAGTTTTGTGATAGTGTGTCCAGCTGGACTATCGTTTCTGTGCAAAAGTGAGGCAAATGTTCTGTTTGGACTGTGACTGCAGCATATAGCCAAGTTTTTCTCCGTGTTGACGGAGGGCACTGCTGATGGTGAGAAAAACAATATTTTGTCTCAATCTTGTCTTGTTTGTTTATTTGTCATGACCAGTCATCTAGCTAAAATTCAATTCGATGCCTCACTTAATTTCTGAGATAGAGTGTACGTCCAGCTTGACTATCATTTATGTGCAAAAGTGAGGCAATTGTTCTGTTTGGACTGCGTCTGCAACCCATCGCCAAGTTTTTCTCCGTGTTGCGACACAAGACAATGTTGAGGGAGAGCAAAACAATGTTTTGTCTCAATCTTCTGTCTTGTTTGTCTATTTTTCATGACCAATTATCTGGCCACAAGTCAATTCGATGCATCACTTAATTTTTGAAATAGCTTGTCCAGCACAGTACATCTATGATTGCCAATGAAGGATATGGTTCAGTTGTTTATGAGACTATAGCATTACACTTGAAATCACCTTTCATCATATCAATCCAAATATTGTTAACATTGTAATTACCTTAAAAAAAAAAGGTGTAATTTTGCGACAGTCACATGCACACTACATTGTTTCTTTTCAGTGAAAAGTTCAGGCTTTTAAAGTAGCTCTACCCGCATTGTTTATGTTTTACTAGTTTAAACAATGTAACCACTTGATTTTCTTTTTCGCTCTCGGACGTTTCACGCCGTCAGAGAAAAAAATTATAAGCTTTATTTTAGATGTAAAGAGGGATTTATTGGGCTCTTAAATAGTTCAAAATTTTGGTAACATCAAAATTCTCTAATTAAACGTGGGCAGATCGTTTCGATAGATGTCTCCATCATTACAAACTGCAAAGCTTTCATATTGCTAGAAAAATAGAAATTTGAAAACAAAATGTATATTTTATTGTCAAAACTAAAAAAATTGCACGGGCAAGCAACTATAAACTGATCACTTAATTCCGGTTATGCCATTCTACTTGTCCGATATAGCGCCCTCTGTTGAAAATTTGAAGAGCTCCCTCTATTGATATACATAAACGGCTAATTTGTGATCCAATAAATAGCGCACTCTATTGAAAAACAAAACAGCGCCCTCTACTGACCATACAGTTACCAACTCGCCCCCTTACCAACTCGCCCCACTTGTCTGCCCCAAACGGGAAAGGTCAATAGAGGGCGCCACTCATCTTATCAATAGAGGGCGCTATTTATCGAATCAATAGAGGGCGCAGTTCTTTTATCAGTTGACAGCTGGCGCCAGATATCAGCACATGGGGAAATTGCAACGTGATCCACAGCTCGTTTTGGGGAAAGGTAAATTTCAGAATAAAATACAGGATTCTTGTGGAGCAGTTATTCAAGATCAGCGTAGTAAGACACTCGTAACATGAACGTATAGTTTTGTCCCATTCTGACCAAGGGCGGATCCAGAACACAATTTTGGGGGGGGGGCCAAAAAATTTTGGTCCCCCCAAAAAGTGGGTCAAAAAATTACGGCGTGGGGTTCGGGGCCCGCTTAAGGGCCCCGAAAAAATTTGGGATTCTAGATGCTCTGTGGTGCGATCTGAGGCAATTTCTGACCACTTTAACCAAGGTTTTTTTTTGAGGAAAAGATGGTGGTGTACTCATTGCCTGCCTTTATTGCGATGTCAAAAAGTGGGTCAAAAAATAACGGCGTGGGGTTCGGGGCCCGCTTAAGGGCCCCGAAAAATTTTTGGATTCTAGATGCTCTGTGGTGCGATCTGAGGCAATTTCTGACCACTTTAACCAAGGTTTTTTTTTTGAGGAAAAGATGGTGGTGTACTCATTGCCTGCCTTTATTGCGATGTCAAAAAGTGGGTCAAAAAAATTACGGCGTGGGGTTCGGGGCCCGCTTAAGGGCCCCGAAAATTTTTTGGATTCTAGATGCTCTGTGGTGCGATCTGAGGCAATTTCTGACCACTTTAACCAAGGTTTTTTTTTTGAGGAAAAGATGGTGGTGTACTCATTGCCTGCCTTTATTGCGATGTCAAAAAGTGGGTCAAAAAAATAACGGCGTGGGTTCGGGGCCCGCTTAAGGGCCCCGAAAAATTTTTGGATTCTAGATGCTCTGTGGTGCGATCTGAGGCAATTTCTGACCACTTTAACCAAGGTTTTTTTTTTGAGGAAAAGATGGTGGTGTACTCATTGCCTGCCTTTATTGCGATGTCAAAAAGTGGGTCAAAAAAATTACGGCGTGGGGTTCGGGGCCCGCTTAAGGGCCCCGAAAATTTTTTGGATTCTAGATGCTCTGTGGTGCGATCTGAGGCAATTTCTGACCACTTTAACCAAGGTTTTTTTTTTGAGGAAAAGATGGTGGTGTACTCATTGCCTGCCTTTATTGCGATGTCAAAAAGTGGGTCAAAAAAATAACGGCGTGGGGTTCGGGGCCCGCTTAAGGGCCCCGAAAAATTTTTGGATTCTAGATGCTCTGTGGTGCGATCTGAGGCAATTTCTGACCACTTTAACCAAGGTTTTTTTTTGAGGAAAAGATGGTGGTGTACTCATTGCCTGCCTTTATTGCGATGTCAAAAAGTGGGTCAAAAAAATTACGGCGTGGGGTTCGGGGCCCGCTTAAGGGCCCCGAAAAATTTTTGGATTCTAGATGCTCTGTGGTGCGATCTGAGGCAATTTCTGACCACTTTAACCAAGGTTTTTTTTTTGAGGAAAAGATGGTGGTGTACTCATTGCCTGCCTTTATTGCGATGTCAAAAAGTGGGTCAAAAAAATTACGGCGTGGGGTTCGGGGCCCGCTTAAGGGCCCCGAAAAATTTTGGGATTCTAGATGCTCTGTGGTGCGATCTGAGGCAATTTCTGACCACTTTAACCAATGTTTTTTTTTGAGGAAAAGATGGTGGTGTACTCATTGCCTGCCTTTATTGCGATGTCACATAAAAAAAAAAAATTGATTTCGTTTTTGGGGGGGGGCCATGGCCCCCTTTGGCCCCCCCCTGGATCCGCCCTTGATTCTGACTAGTAAAAACGTAATAAATTATGCTGGCATGGCTGGCAAAAAAAACCGTCAGTTAAGTTAGGCCTAGGGCTAGGCTAGGCCTTGTTTGAGTTTGCATGGACAGTCCTCAATTTTCGGAAGAATTGCTCCTTTAGTACACGTCCAGCAAATACCAACTCACGCTTTATTTATTTTTTTTAGCCGTTATAAATGGAGTGTCATGGCCTAGCGGTTAAGAGCACCGGACTCATGTTCTGGTGTTTCAGAGGCAACAATGTCACGTGGGTTCGAGCCCGCCGGCGGACACTTGTGCTTAAGCAAGGCACTTGACCATTCTTGCTTCGTTCTTTGGATGGGACGTAAAGCTGTAGGTCCCGTGTGTTGTATAATGCACGTTAAAGACTTGTTCGCTAAGTAAGAGAAGGGGTTCGCCTCGGTGTCCTGGCAGTGGCCGCAGCAACTTATATTAAACCAATAAAAGGTGCTACATAATGGGTCTCATATTTCTCATGTACTTCATTCATCTAATAATAGACATAACTGCCAGCGCCTTGAGAAGCCTACCTATACTCCGTTGCGATAATGCCTGAAAAGGCTTCTGCAACGTAACCATACAGATACAGATAAAAGTGCCTTTCTGTTATCCTACGGTTTTCATAGAGATTGATGACGTGCATGCCATGAGCAGCCAGTGATGCAAGACACAGAGTCAGAGGAATGCAGCATATGATGCAATTGATGGCAGTACAGATAGCAGGTTGATCTCCAATGGGCAGCTGACATGGAAAGAATGTTGCAACCTGACGCCACTTCAGCAGTACAAAGTCTATGGTGAGTCAAGAAAATTGAAGTATTTCCTAACATTGAAATTGGGAATGTTTCTTAGTCCTAGATTCATGTCTTAGCATAATTTTTGCAATGACTGTCCTTCATTGAGATGATATATGAAGAAAACGGCAGAGTCATATTCTTTTTTTTTGGCCTAATAGAGAGTCGGGAACTAGGACAGCTTTTATGGGCGGAAACCAGTTCAAGCTAGTTCCCGATTGTCTTATACCATTTGAAATCCACTTGTGTTCACAAGCGAGATCCAGTCTACTCATTATCATAATCGATGCTTCGCGCTCGGTAACGGAATCGCACTCGGGATATGGGGACCATTGAATGTACGCTGGGCATGAAGACTACATCACGTCATTCAAACATTAACACGAGTCGGAAATTTAACGTGTTCATGATCGCAAGGGGAGCTCTCAGGATTGAACGGGAAATTTCACTTTTCTTCCGGATCGTAAGTAAACTTCAGTACAACCATCTTAATCATCGATGTCTATTTGTACCTCAGGTGGCATATCTAGTAATTGGGAGGCCATTTTGAGGGTGAAATCTGAATGTTAAAAAGACGATAAGTTGGGTCCAAGCATGGTCCAAGTTACTCGGACTACTGTAAGTGTAGTCCGAAAATTTGGGACTCTCAATACTGTGTATGAGACTAGTCCCAAAACTTATGGTATTGAAAACATGTAAAGCAAGAAAATAGACTGGCACCTGAAACAACCAGTCCAACACAGCTTCAGTACTGCATCAATCAACCATGCCAAAAGAATTTAAGAAACGTGTGGCATGAAGCGGGAACTAGTCTCAATTTACTACACATTTCTCGGTAGTCAAGCCACCAGACTATTGACACTGAATGAAGAGGTCAGTCTTTTCAAATAGTTGGACCATATGGTCATGATGGTTGGACATGTACCAGTCTAGTATTTAGTCCCATTTTGAAATCACTTGACTTCCCTCTCATGTGCAAAACATTGAAGAAAAATGTCCTTTGAAAATTGAATTGAGTCTCCAAACTTGGTTGGTGAAATACTGAGGACATTTTCTTTGCCCGTTTTGTTTTGCACGTTTCAGAGCACTCCAGAGCCCTGTCTGCTGTAAGTGTAACTTAGCCCTAGTCCTAGCCCAGGTTGGACTCTGTTGTGTACACGCAACGGAGTCCAGGGTATGAATCTCTCCTGCCATAGCGAAAAAAGTTTTAACACATTTAGTATTAGTAAATATTGCTTGAGATTATTTATGCTTATTGAATTCTTCTCATTGTCTTTGGGTAATGTATTTTTTTTTCATTAGAAAATTGACGTGGCAGGTCACACAGTGGATGATTTGGTGAACAAGACAATAGAAGACCTTCAGCCCAATCCAGGTAAGAACCAAAATTGAAGCATCATTGACGCTAACCCTCCCAAATCCTCCAAAATCCTATTTGCAAAATGTAGGCTTTTGCAGGATTGAGGCTATATGGCAAAAATGTGTGCCTGATTTATGAGGATGCACTGTGTCAAGGTCTTGGGCCGGATCTTGTGATGTTCGCTGAGCTCAGGGAACCAGACTAGCTGGCTTGCATCCATTCACGGATGTGTAACCGCTTGCAAAAAAAATGTGGACTAAATAAATTGGGTAAATTGGGGCACTATTTGGAAAAATCAGTTTCTTCCTACAATGGTCGGCAAACCATCTTTTGAAATCAATACAAAAATTCCACTTTTCTTAAAGATGACAGCACACCAGGTGCCATGATTTCACAGGATGTCTGAGACTGTCATTCACCTACAGTCAAGTAAAGTATTTCATAATAATTTGGTAGTTTTGTTTGTTGATGTTTGCAAATGTCGTATATTACCTTTAATTGTAATCTTTAGAATAATTATGTTTGGGGTGACTATAGAACACCGGTTTGAATCGGGTCTAAGTATTCACTTCAAACAAACCAAATAGAGATAGATCTTCTATTTGTGTGCTGACCCTAATCAATCGTATTGTCTTTCCTGAACAGTCTCCAGAGCCATGAGTAAAGTCCGTGGTCAGAACAAAGGAGGAACCAAGCCTCAACAACCCGTAGGATTCCTGGGAGAAGTCATGCTGAAGAACGGCAGAGAATTAGGAGAAGATTCAACGTTTGGTGAGCAAGCTTCAAGATGTATTCTCTTTCCTTCTGTGGTAGACTGATCATAAAGCTCTCAAAAAGGTGCTCTCATCAGTGTTCCAATCCACCAACATAGTACCATGAGTATTGTGTAATTTATGTAGGGCCCAGCACTTCAGATATATGCAAGGCCAAGTAAAGAAATAAACCAGTTTCTCGTAGCTGCCCGCTGCCTTTTTTGCACCCACTTTGTATTTTTTTTATTTTTTTTATTTATAAATGCATGCATTTGCAATATATACAGGTGAGTCAAAAAAGACAAAACTCAAATGGCAGGACCAATTTTTGAATAAAGTTTTGCCTGTAGCACTTTCCAAATCTAGGATATGAAAGCCCAATTTATTAGCTTTCTTTTAGTACAAGATTCATTCAAATCACTCATGTACTTTTCAAGTTGCTTAATTTTCAACACAAACGCTGTTTAAAAGGTTTTGTCCACGGATCACAAAAAGGTAAGTGTTCTTTCAGCAAAATGAAAACAATTGCATCCCTGTGAGAATTGTTTTCATTTTGCTGCAAGAACACTTCCTATTTTTGTGATGTGTGGACAGAACTTTAAAACGGTGGTTGTGTTCAAAATTTCGTAACTTAAAAAGTACATGAGTGATTTGAATGATTTTTGTACTAAAAGAAAGTTTAATAACTGGGCTTTCATATCCTAGATTTTGAAAGTGCTACGGGCAAAACTTCAATCAAAAATTGGTCCAGCCATTTGTGTTTCGGTTTTTTTACTCGCCCTTTATTTGGCAAATTTGTCAGTTGTCTGTTTATTTGTTTCCAACAATATTGTAGCTACATGTACTAGTACAGCAGATAGGCGATGGGATTGTGCCTTTGATGATACAAGCATGGCATTTGGCACACAGTCAGAGTATGTCACGAGAAAGATATTTGGCCATAGGGCCATCGCAGATTTGTCCTTCGAACAAATATAGACAAATCCGATGGCAGCCATTTTCTGCGGTGGCGCAATGTTTGCGCGAGTCGCGCTCAGGTAGGGGGCGTGCTCTAGGTTCCTTTGACCAACAAGAATACCAAAATGCGCGCGCACCTCGTCTTTAAGAACACGTTCAGTATGCGTGTGAGCGAGACACCACCGCAGTAAAAACCTGCTAATTCTGGTCGCCAGATTCCACTATAGGTAGAAAAATGACCAATGGCAGCCATTTTGAAAATTTTGAATATTGCTTGTTAACTAGATTTTTTCAAAGGGCAAATCTGTGATGGCCCTTTTATAAGACATACTCTGACTGTGTGCCAAATGCCATGCTTGTATCATCAACTTTAGGCACAATTCTCCCAAATATTTCTGCTGAATAATGCATTTCATAGACCATCCCAGCTCCCGTGGAATACATAGCCCAGCTGTTCTCATTTTGGTGGAAACATCAGAACAATAAAATCTAGCATTTTTATTTTGGATACAGGTACGGCGATGGTCGAGATGGAAGAATCACTGAGGCAACTTTCTGAAGTCAAGGACGCCTTCAATCTGAACGTCAGACAGAACTTCCTGGATCCCTGGATCATCTCAAGAACAAAGATCTGAAGGAGATCAACGTGAGTTCCATCTTACAGAATCTAACATCATCCATTATCTGGTTGATTCTGATAGAATCAGGACTGTGTTGCACAGCCACGTTCGGGGAAATTCAAGCACAAATTAGGGAAAATGGAAAAGCATAAAGCCACGTCAGAATGAAGTGGCTACGGCTAATACATTAGTTGCACCTATGGAAGCAGATGAAGCCACTTCCCATGTGGGCTAGTGTTAGTCGTAGCCATGTCATTCAGACATGGCTAATGCTCACTAACAGAAGGGTTAACCAGGGTTACTGGAAATTACATTCTCATATAGCGTAATCCGGCGAACAAAATTAGAAGCCATTTTTGAGGTCGCGCCACGACTATGTGCACGCGTTCTTAAAGACGAGGCTGACAAATGTTTTGGTCGAAGAGGAGTCCGGAGTGCGCGATTCACGTGAGCCTAGTGCCTCCGCATTTATCCTGAGTTATCCTGTTCACAGACAAACCAAGGCCGATGAAAACATATACCTCATGGTGGAGGTAAAAAAAAACAGACGGGAAACCGTTTTTTTTTTACTCTGTCTAATAATGCATTTCATAGACCATGCATTTCATAGACAATCTCAGCTCCCAGGGTATACTTAGCACAGCTGTTTAGTTTTGGTGGAAACAACAGAACAATAAAATGTTGTTTTTTATAGGTATCAATAAAAAAACAAAAAAAATTGTTGGTAATATTTTGGATACAGGTATGGCGATGGTCGAGATGGGAGAATCACTGAGGCAACTTTCTGAAGTCAAGGGCGCCTTCGATCTGATTGTCAGACAGAACTTCCTGGATCCCCTAGATCATCTCAAGAACAAAGATCTGAAAGAGATCAACGTGAGTTCCATCTTACAGAATCTGACAGAATTTGGCTGATTTTGATAGAAGCAGGACTGTGTTGCACAGCCACCTGCGGGGAAATTCAAGCACAAATTATGGCCAATCTGGAAAAAAATTGATAGAAGACCAGTGATCGATTACTGGTTAATTTGGGTTGTAACTTATGCCTGTGTACTTTGGGTCATTCGATAAATTTGGGGTCCACTTTTTTCCTGTCCCTGTTACATCTGACATCTGTGATTTTATAATTCTGATGCACTCCTTAATGCAGTCGTCCTCCAAGAGTGATTATGAATAGCAAACTACCTACACAACGAATACAAAATTGTTTAAAGTCATTCTTAACCCTAACTCCCTGGGCATTTTTGTGATGATGCTGCAAAATCCTCCAACTGCCTCCATGTCAAAATTGCATGCAGCCTCAATCCTGCAAAATCCTCCATTATTTCTTGAATGTGATCCGTGGAAGAATGATCACTGCCTCAATCCTACAAAATCCTCCAGCAATCACTGTCAATATGTTGAGGCAGAGCCAGTGACATCCTGGAGCAGTGCGGAGGACTTCAAGTATAATTTATGCACAGCTGAGCATAAACAAACACAAGGCCCGGCCCAAGACCTTGACACACTGCATCCTGCAAAATCAGCCACACATTTTTGCCAATTAAACAGCCTCAATCCTGCAAAATCCTTCATTTTGCAAAGAGGATTTTGGAGGATTTGGGAAGGTTAGGGTTAATGCAGTCGTCCACCAAGAGTGATTATGTGAAGCAGACAACCTACCCAACAAATTGTTGAAGTCATTCTTAATGATACTTGAACAGCAAATGGCAACGTTCAGAGATAACAGGAACTCGAAAATTGTCACACTTTGACCCATAATTTATATAAGGTGCCTTACAGCAATGTGCAAATGTCTCTTGTCAAACAGTACATTAACTTTCTCCCCAATGTTTGATTTCTACAGCACCATCGGAAGAAGTTACAGGGGCGACGTCTTGACTTTGACTACAAAAAGAAGAAGCAAGCAAAAGGTAGGCGACAGATTATCTCAACTCCATCATATCAAATCATCTTACATTACTAAAATCATAACTAAAACAAAAATAACTGTCAGGCTTCCAAAGTGTTATTGTTAACCTGACACTAAATTTATCATTATTAATTGTCATAGAGTATGTCCCAAAAAGTGTCTGTGAAAAAAAGTCTGATGTGGTTTTGGATTGGAATCATTTGCCCTTGAGCATTAAACCGAGGTCTTGCCGTGATGACTGATAGCCAGGCAAATGATTCCAATCCCAATTGCAGCCCTTTTCACAACATGCAGGATTTTACACAGCTTACATAACACAGCACTGAAATTGATTAAGGCAAGGAACTTGGTCACAGTGTCCCAAAATGTTGTTGTGATCCATTGACAAGTGTGCAGTGATGCGTGACTGAAATTAAATGAAACTCATCGGGGTTGAGGCCAAGATAGGGAGTATCTGCACAATCAAACTTTTTCAAATTGGACTTCATGGTTTTGTAGTTATTTCAAAAATAGTCAGACGGACATTTCTTTTGGACATATTGTATAATGCGTATAATATTTGTTTGCATTAAAAGAAAAACAAAAATTGCATTTAAAATATACGAACGCTGTACACACTTACCATAACGCGCACACAGTCATTTTCTGCTATTCTTCCGAGGATTAATTGGCTTTGTGTTTTCCTTTGTTCCCTGATCTAAACCTTTCCCATAGACTTAGTGCACAAACCGGCGTTGGAGGACAATAGGCACTGTCGTTCGAGTACCGTATTTTGAGTACCGAAATGTGTACTCACAGTTGAGTACTTGAAGAAGACTTTGCGGAATGAATTTTGATGAACAGTTTGAGTAAAATGCAAGCAGGTCTTTAAAAAATTAAGTCAAAGTTGCAAAATGTATAACAAGATCATTAAACCAGATTTGTCCAGGTTTTGGCTTTGTGCAGCGCTAACGTTAGTCTTTTCCAAGACCTGGACAGGATTTATTTAGAGCAAATGCTTTCAAATTTTCCTTCCTGATTGGTTTCCGTCTAGATTGGTGGGTTGGGTAAGATCAAGACCAACACAATCACCAAGGAGCTCTCCAAACCCTGGATGCTGGATGAGGAAGCAGCCTGGAGACCATGGAGAAGTTTCCTTGGAAGATCAGCAAGGAAGAAGTCACCATGCTCAAAGAGAAGGTAGAATCTCCTCCTTGCGCTCAAGCACCCCCCCCCCTTCTATAGTGAAAACTATAAACTTTATATTTATTTTTGTGTAAGTTGGTCAGAAGTGCAGAATGATTGACATGTTAACTAATGCATGTTAACTAGAGAAAAAAAGTAATTTTTTTAATGACTATCATCCCACCCTATATTTTTAGGCTATAGAAATGTCAAACCCCCCAAAACAGATTTTTACCTACCCTACCACACAGTTGTTAAATTTATATGTAATAGAAAACACCACACTTTTTGTTCTTGGTTGGCGATATTATTTTAATATATGTTTCAGTGTCCAATTCATTTCATGGAGCCTTTCAGAGATCTCTCAGGTTATTCTGGATGTCTGCATGTCTAAGGAAACACATGCTTTATGTCAGAGAAATAATGCTCTGTACAATTTTTGTTTGTGAACCCCCCCCCCCCACCTCCGCCCAACACCTCCCCCCCCCCTCCCACCCAGGCTTGACCCTACTCATCCCTCACCTCATCTCCATGAAATCCAACTGGGAGAAATGCAAGCTGCGCTTCTTTGCCACCACGGGCAAGAAGGAGCAAATGGACAGGGAGAAGATGAACATGGCCAATATGCTCAGCAAGTTCTGCATCAACTGCTCGGACGTGGAGGTCATCCCGGACCTGAACAAGAAGCCCAAGGAGTAGAGCCTGAGACGGTTCAAGGAGCTGTCCAGACCCTGGATGCTGGATAAGGAAGCAGGGGAGACCACGGAGAAGTTTCCTTGGAAGATCAGCAAGAAAGTAGTCACTACGCTCAACGAGAAGGTAGAATCTCCTTCTTGCACTCAAGCCCCCCCCCCCCCTCCACAGAGAAAACTATAAACGAGGGCCATTTGGGCGCCATCGTGGCTTATAAATGCTGGTTCCAAATACACGATAACCAGCATGAGTGAACCAGTGAAGTGTCCCTCATTCCGGCTTCTGCTTGTTTGACTATAAAGCGCCCTCTTTTGTCCATGCATTGAGACAATACACTTAAAGCTTTACCAGTATCCACTTTACGCTTAGTCCCTGGTTTGTGTGATTTTAAGTCCAGTCTTGCAACATCTGTTAATTGTGTCAAACCTTTGACATTCTGGTGGGTTATTTTTCAAATATTAGTATTGATCACTTTCAGTGCAAATTGAACAACCCTTAAGTAGTTCATTTTATTTGCCAAGTGGAACTCGACATATTAAACATCAATATTCCAGTCCATTTTCCACCTAAAATCTTTGGTCTTCTTCATAATTCCCTATTAAAAAAATATCCTCTTAGCCAAGATAGTTAGTCTCTTTCATAAATTCCCTCAAAAGCTCCTTTTAGCCAAGATGGTTAGTCTTCTCCATAAATCCCTTCTAAAACAAATATCCTCCTAACCATGATGGTTCCTCTCCTCCATAATTCCCTTCTAAAAAATATTCTCCTAGCCAAGATGGTTAGTCTCCTCTGTAATTCCCTTCTAAAAAAAACCCTCCTAGCCAGGATGGTTAGTCTATTCCATAATTCCCTTCTAAAAAATATCCTCCAAGCCAAGATGGTAGTCTCCTCCATAATTTCCTTCAAAAAAGCACCCTCCGAGCCAAGCATGGTTTAGTCTCCTCCATAATTCCCTTCTAAAAAATATCCCCCTAACCAAGATGGTTAATCTACTCCATAATAAAAGTATCCTCATTACCAATAATTATGGTCGTCTTCTCAGTAATTCGCTTAAAACAAGTCTGAGTCTTGCGCGTAACTTTGTACACACAAGTTCTTTCCACTGACTATCCCTATTGCCGAGTATGATATATGTCTATATCTTTTATAAATAGTCGTCATGCTCATTCAAAGGCATATTCATAGAAAGGTGGAAATCTCCTTGCTGCCACGGTGTCAGATTTAACGTTTGGTATACCGTGAGGTATATCTAGGTTGTGTTAACTTCAGGTTTACTCCGATCTGAACGATAACCAAGTTAACGATCATTAAATAACAATTGACTGTTTTTTTTCTTTTTCTGAAGGCTGGTACAAGGACAAGATTTTGCCCAAGATGAAGTTCTGTGCTGTTGGTTGGGTAAGATCAAGACCAACACAATCATCAAGGAGCTCTCCAAACCCTGGATGCTGGATGAGGAAGCAGGGGAGACCATGGAGAAGTTTCCTTGGGAGATCAGCAAGGAAGAAGTCACCATGCTCAAAGAGAAGGTAGAATCTCCTCCTTGGGATCAAGCCCCCCCCCCCACAGTGAAAACTATAAACTTTGTATTCATTTTTGTGTAAGTTGGTCAGTAGTCGGCAGAATGATTCACAAGTTAATTAATGCATGCAAATTAAAGTAGAGAAAAAATTAAATTTTAATGACTATCATCCCACCCTATATTTTTAGGCTATTGAAATGTCAAACCCCCAAAACAGATTTTACCTACCCTTCCACACAGTTGTTTTTTGTATGTAGTAGAAAACACCACACTTTTTGTTCTTGGTTGGCCTTATTATTTTAATATACGTTTCAGTGTCCAATTGATTTCATGGAGCCTTTCAGAGATCTCATAGGTTATTCTGGAGGGCTGCAAGTCTAAGGAAACTCATGCTTTATGTCAGAGGGAAATAATGCCCTGCATAATTTTTATTTGTGATCCCCCACCTCCGCCCCCCCCACCTCCCCCCCCCCCCTGCCCAGGCGTGACCCTACTCATCCCTCACCTCGTCTCCATGAAATCCAACTGGGAGAAATGCAAGCTGCGCATCTTTGCCACCACGGGCAAAAAGGAGCAAATGGACAGGGAGAAGATGAACATGGCCAACATGCTCAGCAAGTTCTGCATCAACTACTCGGACGTGGAGGTCATCCCGGACCTGAACAAGAAGCCCAAGGAGTAGATCCTGAGACGGTTCAAGGAGCTGGCCAAACCCTGGATGCTGGATGAGGAAGCAGGGGAGACCACGGAGAAGTTTCCTTGGAAGATCAGCAAGGAGAAAGTCACTACGCTCAACGAGAAGGTAGAATCTCCTCCTTGCACCCAAGCACCCCCCCCCCCCTTCCACAGAGAAAACTATAAACGAGGGCCATTTGGGCGCCATCGTGGCTTATAAATGCTGGTTCCAAATACACGATAACCAGCATGAGTGAACCAGTGAAGTGTCCCTCATTCCGGTTTCTGCTTGTTTTTACTATAAAGCGCCCTCTTTTGTCCATGCATGGAGACAATACACTTAAAGCTTTCCCAGTATCCACTTTACGCTAAGTCCCTGGTTTGTGTGATTTTAAGTCCAGTCTTGCAACATCTGTTAATTGGGTCCAACCTTTGACATTCTGGAGGCTGATTTTCAATAATGAGATTGATCACTTTCAATCCATTTTTCGTACAACTCTCAGTTCATTTGATTTGCCAAGTGCATGGAACTCGACTTTAGTAAACATCAATAAATCATGACATTTTTTCGCCTGAAATCTTTTTTTTCTTTCAGACCAACAGACAGATGCAGATCCGTGAATTGCTTCGCCAACATTCCCAGGAGTCTCAGCTCATTGTCATGTAAGTACAAACCGGCGATAATGGCCACTATCGGACAATTAACCTATCACGGTGGAATTGCGTCAACGCAGCTTGTAAAATATTGTCTAAACATGATATACAAATGGACGCAGAACGCCAAAATCTGAGACAAACAAAAGTTAACGTACAAAATTCCATGAGCCGTTTCGCGGATACCGCCATCTTTGAAATGGGGGGGGGGGGGGCATTACATTGAAAAGACATCCCATCATTCTCAGCTACAGTTGCATGATGAGACGTATTTTCACTGTAATGCCTCCCCCTCCCCCCGAAAAAAAAAAAATTCAAAGATGGCGGTATCAGCGAAAAGGCTTATAGAGTTGTCTAAGGGGCGTGGTTAACTCACAAACGGCGGTAGGTCAATGGGTGGCGCTTTTCATGGCGGCACAATTGCTGACGTTTACACGAAATACCAAAAATTCTTTAAAAGCCGCTGGCGAAACAAGAAACTTTCTAAACAAAACTAAGGACGCTTGTGTAAAAACTAAAAGGTCACTTGTGTAAAAAGGGCACTCTTTACAAAATAATCTGGGGGGGGGGGGTGTTAACCGCTGGTGCAAAAAATGGGGGCGAGGTGAGCAATAGATCTAACAGTGCTTGTGACCCAGTCTGACTGAGCTACTGTGGTCACCGGATCAAAAGTGGTGATCTGATTGGCCAATGTGCACTGTTGATTGACATGCAGGAAGGGTCCATTATAACCTTTTTTTGATTTCTTGCAGGAGTCTACCTATTTCCAGGAAGCGTACTTGTTCAGCTTACATGTACATGTGCAGCAGGGGACTTAATTGCATCACCTGACCAAATATGGTATCCAAATAAAAGTCAATACAAAGAAATTCACTTGAAATGATAAAGTGACAAAGGACAATTCCAACCAGTTGAAAGACCCTCCTCACTTGAATGGAATTTGTGCTTTGTTTTGAATGATTTCGTTGAGATTGTTTCTTTACCATCTAGCGGGCTCACACTTTCACTGATGTTTTCAAAGTGAGTTTCTTGAATGCAATCAAGTAATGCTGATTAAGAACAATGAAAGTCTTCAAATAATTTGGAGTCTGTTAATCAAGAAACACTTGTTGCACTTCTACTGGCTTTAAAAACAACAGCCAACTCCACTTTTTTCATTACTGTGGGCACGTTTCTGTTTCAACTGAAAGTAATTAAAATCATGTTGTTTTTTTTTCATAACGAAGCCAAGCGAAAAAAGAGAGTATTTATCAACAATGGTGGTGCTTTTGGTAATCCTCAGAATGAGGTTTTATGCATACTGTTTTCATAGCCAGTCAATTGTTACTTTTACATAATTCTCACATATTGTAACGTTTAAAATAATGCAATCGTTTAATAAAAACCAGTGTACTCTAATTGCTGTGAATAGCATTAGAATATTTCAAACAATTGTTAATCCAAATGCCAAGTTTAAAGTCTAGAAGAAAATCAGATTCAATCACTCGAGACTTTTTTCGTGACATGAAATAAAAATTGATACATGCATGGGATTGATTTAATTGACATCATCTGTGCTGGGCATACAGGGAACATAAGGCAAAGAAAATAACATGTTACAGTAAACGCCCTAAAATTATCCAGGTAGGTAGCAAGATATTTTGTTTGTTTGTCTGTATGGTTTTTAAACTTTGTTTGCTTTAGGATACAGTTATTGTGTTTAATTAATCTGTTTTGAATACCCAATACTACAAATTAGTTGCATTTGTTTTCGGGGAAAAAAACACGTTATTTTATATGTTGACCAAATGTGGCAATAAAAAAAATGGCGGTCAGAAACATGGCCTAAAAAATCCAGGTTGGTCGAGATAACACCATAAACACAATTTTTTTTTTAGTTGTTAACATTTCTGGATACATGGTGGCACTGCTTTATTGCAAATCTTTTGTTTCTAAAAAAAAGTGATGACCCAGCTTGCTTTGAAAAAATATTAAATCAAAATACTTCTCGATAGGCCTACAATGGGTCCAAAAAAAAATCGTCAAAAAACTTAACGCACACTTTTCTCTATATCTCAATACTCATGCATAAATCTAAATATTTTGTTTTGCAAAAAGTCAAAAAAAAAAATGCCAAATCCATTGTAGTATACAGATCGGCGCATGCGCAATGCAAAAACATTAATAATAATATTTTGTGACATTGTCATTGAACATTATTTGTTTTAATTCATTGGTTATTGTTTCGGCAAAATGGAAAGCGATTAAAAGAAATCAGCAACACAACGCTCGTGTATCTTTGTATGTTGTGATTGTTGTGTTTATTCGGGGTAAAGGAGGAAGCCACTGAATGAGGTCCAGTGATAGGAACTACTATACGCCCCACCGAGCATTGTGAGATACATCGTATCTCCACGCTGCAGAACCACCACCGCGCTCCCAGACACCTGGTCATTGTGACTTGAATCAGTGCTAGCGCCAGCGACAACCGCGTCGCCGTTCTTCCGGAGATAAACGTACAGGCCGCTGCTGGAAGAATGTTTGCGCACAGAAAACATGAACACGTAGGTGCCCGGCACACCACACGTGAACGTGCCGGTCTCGAGATCGAAGCTGGTACCCGGCAGAAGCGTCTCGGTCGCCTGGAAGGGCAAACGGGTGTCGAGACTCGTAGAGGCATCCGAGTCGCTCGTCCTCACCACGGTGAATGCTACCCGCTGGTTGGAGTCGTCTGGTGCCTCCCCTGGCTCACCCTTTTGACCTTTGACACCAGTTTTCCCCGTTGACCCTACAGCACCTGGGACTCCTCTTGGACCGATTTTTCCGGGCTGGCCTATGCCTTCGTCCCCTTGAGGCCCAGCTGCTCCACGCTCACCCATAGGTCCACTCTGTCCAATATCACCCTTTTGACCTGGATCGCCCTTTGACCCTGGTTGACCTAAGGACCCAGGCAGCCCTGGTATGCCGGGAATTGCAGCCGACCCCTGGCAGCACATCGGACACGCCTGAGACGCAGGACCATCACCGTCCGAGGGAACCGGCCCAGTAACGGAAGCTCGGAGGTTGACGGAGTTACCCAGAAGGAGGGCGATTGAAAGAATGGTTGCCACGCAGATCTTCATTCTGTACAGAATAACAACGATTAAACTGAAACAAATCAGGTGAGATTTTCAATAAACTAATTTTAAAATAGGGAAGAGTAGAAAAAAAATATTGCGGTTTGATAAACAGGAGAACTAGTCTAAAATTCATGACAATCCGCCGTCAGATTTGAAGAAAAAAACCCACAAACATGAGATTGGAGGAATCATTGTTCGAAGAATGTTTTCTTTGTTATATAACAGTGGCGTATGAGGGGTCAAGGGGCTAACATTTATGAGAAGCCTAGTTTATAAAACCAGTTGTCATGGCAACCCATCGAATCGATTTTGTTTTTATTTCGCCTGCCAATAAAATTTAAGAAAGGTCACCAAAATGCATTCGGATAGGGCGAAGCGTTCCGGAGCTGTAGTATTTTTTTTTGGAGGGGGGGGGGGGGGGGGCGAGCACATCTTGCCCCTTCCCCGGTCCTGATAGAATCATTAATCAAACCTCACCACACCCACCTCGATGGTTCGTTCTTGAAGATCGGGTCCAAGAAGAGATCACAAGGAATTCAGTGTAGGCTGAAAAAAAAAACATACAAACGAATACTGGTTAAGTTTACATTTTAATACTATTTTATTATCAATTGAGATAAATGAGTGCGATTTTTTTCTCATTTGGATACATTGCCACCCCAAAACAGGAAAAATTACTCACCAAGTTATTACGGTCAAGTAATTAGAATAATAGGTTTTCTCGGCCCTATTCGTCAAGAAAAATAACCTGTTTTAATGTCGCATTGTTCAATTTCTCTCGAATTGACTGATTCTTGAAATTAGCTTCAATTTGTTTAAACGTTATTATTGAAACCTTTTATTCAAATAATTTTAAAGGCATGTATCTATTTTGAGACACTATTGGAACTCGGTCAAAAGTCTGTTGGCATTCTAAGCTTTTGTTGCACTTTTCCAGGCAAATTTACTTTTAACTCCAGTTCGCTATGAGTTTTAAAGCAGCAATGAAATTCTTCATTCACTGTGAAATATTATAGGGTTTCCCGCCCAATTTCACACTTTGCTAATTCAATAATAAAACATTTGCATTCAAATTGGCATAAAACATGCAGACCTTTTCACACCCGGTTGAATTTAGCGAAAGCTCAACATGTTTCAGGGTATTCTTCATTCACGCGTGAAAAGTAAGCAGCAAATTACGTGACTTGTGCATTGAATTTCTTGTGCTTTGAATTTCAGTCCCGCTCGGGAATTCACTTTGATGCATACGTTTACAAAAGTAACACAGTTCAATGATATTTGGAAGTTGCATTAGCAAGATATTGTGTTATAGTGATACAACAGAGTATAAAATGACATGGCTTTTGACAAGTTTGGATTAAGGAATGTACAGCTATTTCAAAGATTGGAATGCCTGGGAAGGGAATATGAAAAAAGCAGAACAGAACTGTATCAATGTAAAGTGTCAAAGTGATAGAAGGAAATACATTTAGAGCACTCGCCGATAAAATACTATGTCAAAAGACAGATTTTTATGTAGGACAATTAAGTGACCAGTTTGTTAATTGTTGTAATCCAAGGGCGGATCCAGGGGGGGGCCAAAGGGGGCCATGGCCCCCCAAAACGAAACCAATTTTTTTTTTTTTTATGTGACATCGCAATAAAGGCAGGCGATGAGTACACCACCATCTTTTCCTCAAAAAAACATTGGTTAAAGTGGTCAGAAATTGCCTCAGATCGCACCACAGAGCATCTAGAATCCAAAAAAATTTCGGGGCCCTTAAGCGGGCCCCGAACCCCACGCCGTAATTTTTTTGACCCACTTTTTTGGAGGACCAAAATTTTTTTTGGCCCCCCCCAAAATTGTGTTCTGGATCCGCCCTTGTTGTAATCACTCTGTGGAAATAAAAAAAATCGTATAGGCCTAGGCCCTAATTTTTTTGTAGCCAATACAATTGGCGAATTGCAAATTGCAAATTAAAATGGACCCCTTATTCCATTGCACTTTTGTTGAAAATGAATACTTCCTCTTACAGATTCGCCTATACTCGGTGCAAAATCGAAAACCAACAAAAGAAATGGATTTTCTTTTGCACGACAAAGTTGCCTACACGATTTGGTGGGTGTAAATATTTAAAAAAAATCAAATGCGTTAACTGCGACCTTTTTTTCAATGTAATGAACAGTCTCTCTTATTGGACGAACAAGTTGCGAAATTGGACGGGAAAACCTATATGTTATGATTCCCGCAGTTGATAAACAATCACAAACGAATTACAACGTGATCAACGATCAAGAAAAAATTAGGACAACGGTTGCGAACACAATTCCGATTTAAAAAATAAATAAAAGAAGACAAATTCCAAAGAATCTGATTACACAGCAACTAAATATTGGTGTGATCAATATTTGTTTTCATCTTAGTTCTCTTTTTTGGCCAACTGATGTACCTGCAGAAAAAAAATGTGAAGGAAATTTCAGCGTGTTTCCGCTATAAGTTCGAGGCACATCGATGAGTTTAACGAGGAGTTTGCAAAGACTGCAGGCCAAAATGTCTTGCACAGTTCTACGGTGGGTGTTATAGGGAGGGAATATCACTCGAGCGATGTTTTCTGTTAAAATTTTGACCAAAAGGTTTATAAATATAGAAAAAAAAACACAGTCTCCAACCAAAATCACTGCTCTGTTCTGATGATGAGTGAGGAAAATGTCAAATAACAGACCCTCACCCCGATGTAACGTTCTTGAATTCTATCACGAAGGGAATCCTCAACACTCAGCAGATTGCGAGCTGCAAATAATACCAACGAAAATGAGTCATTGAAAATCCACCGGGAGATATCTTGGGGGCTGTTGGGGGAGGCATCGCTGAATTTCACAAGTAAAACACCCCCAGATCAAAATCTCTGTCGGGCGAAATGTGATCTGGAATGATTATATATATATATATTTAGCGGAATGCGTCCTGCATGCAACGGCCCCGAACAGACCCACGCACGAGCAACAATATTCATGTCTTCTTTGAAGGATTTAATATTTTTGAATCAAACGCAGTAACTACCAAAACAAATGCCCAGATTTTCTGAGAGAAATCTGTATGCAAAAAGAATTTAAGGCCACGTAGGATCATTTACAATTGCCCGGAAAAGTACATTTAATGACAGAAACCTTGCAATGCTGAGAGTGAAGATAAGGACTGGCATCAAATACCCGGTGAAAGTATTTCGCCTGATATATCGGTTGAAAACTTTGAAGGTGTTTTTAAAATTAAAAAAATAGTTAAGGTGTTATAAAGCACGGAATCAAGTAACGAGATCCAACAAAATAGTGCATACGTTTTCTCTGCTTTTTCTCAATGATAGTATCCACTGAGTTGAAACTTCAACAGGTTAGTTGCGACCTTCTTAAGTTTTTAAGCCATTTTGTTGCTTCGCACGAAAAAAAAAAATTCAAAAGCAAATAATCCTATGTTTTCTTTTTTAAATTGCTTGCATTTGAAATTGTAGGAATCACAATGAGCATACATTTTCTGCATTATCAAGGACAATCGATCTCATACCAAGGAAGTAGTGGCGGAAATCAGGTGGGCGCCGCAGTCAAGGTACGGTCGTTACAAAAATAATTATGTTCCAGATTGGAAATCAGCGCACCGGTTTGACTACTAGCATCAGCCACCCATGTTTGACCGAATAATGTCCCATAATTGTTTTTATTATTATTTGTGTACCAACTGACCAAACACTTTCAAAGTATTCAGCAAATACTACTATCACCATTTCAAGAAAATATTCAACGGAATCTAAGTGGCATGCTGAGTGGAACCCTGCATGCAAACAGAGCTTGTGCTTCATATTTTAAGACGAACAGGAGGGGACCATCCCCCCCCCCCTCCGCCCCGCCAAAAAAAACCCAATTTTGTTTTTAAGTGACGTCGCAATAAAGGCAGGCACTGGGTACACTACCATCTTTTCGAGAAAAAAAATGGCTAAAGTGGTCAGAAATTTCCTCAGATCGCCACAGAGCATTTAGAATTACAAAAAAATCGGGACCCATGATTAAGCGGGCCGAGAACCCCACGCCGTAAAATTTTGGACCCACGTTCCGGGGACCAATTTTTTGGGGGAGCTACCCCCCAAAATATTGTGTTCTGGATCCGCCCTTGACAGGGAACAGAAGGGACGAATAATGTGCACAGACATCAACGCTGTACATGATTGCTACAAATGAATCCAACTAAACAAAGCAATTTGAACTTGAATAAAACTGTGAGCATCATCACGATCCGGTCCGTTTGTATTTGCGCCCTCTATATTCAGTGACACGTTCATTCTGCAATGCTTGAATGTTTGATGATCAAACCGGAATGGCGCACTGTGAACTCTAGCGAAATGACACAATTTAACAACAAAGTTCAAAGGGTACGAAAGCCCATTAGCGCCACTGCAAGTATATATGTTGCGGATTATTTAATTCGTTATTAAGGATTATTAATTCGTTATTACGGATTACTAATTCGTTATAACGGATTATTAATTCGTTATTACGGATTATTTAATTCGTTATTACGGATTACTAATTATTTATAACGGATTATTTAATTCGTTATTACGGATTATTAATTCGTTATTACGGATTACTAATTCGTTATAACGGATTATTTAATTCGTTATTACGGATTATTAATTCGTTATTACGGATTACTAATTCGTTATTACGGATTATTAATTCGTTATTACGGATTAGTTAATTCGTTATTACGGATTACTAATTCGTTATTACGGATTATTTAATTCGTTATTACGGATTATTTAATTCGTTATTACGGATTACTAATTCGTTATAACGGATTATTTAATTCGTTATTACGGATTATTAATTCGTTATTACGGATTATTTAATTCGTTATTACGGATTACTAATTCGTTATTACGGATTATTTAATTCGTTATTACGGATTACTAATTCGTTATAACGGATTATTGAATTCGTTATTACGGATTATTAATTCGTTATTACGGATTAATAATTCGTTATAACGGATTACTAATTCGTTATTAAGGATTATTGAATTCGTTATTACGGATTATTAATTCGTTATTACGGATTGCTATTCGTTATTACGGATTATTAATTCGTTATTACGGATTATTTAATTCGTTATTACGGATTACTAATTCGTTATTACGGATTATTTAATTCGTTATTACGGATTACTAATTCGTTATTACGGATTATTTAATTCGTTATAACGGATTACTAATTCGTTATTACGGATTATTTAATATGTGACGAATTACTCATACGTTCTGAGTCATACTCGGCAAGTATGGCACAGGAGTGCAAACGTTGTATGCAAAGATAGCGCCGCCTAGCGGCGCTATATACACAGGCCCCTGGTCACGTGCTCTCCACGTGTGAGAACATCAGACGAATTACACAATCTGTAACATATATACTTGCAGTGGCGCTAATGGGCCTTCGTAAAAGGGTACTGAGTATCCACATAAATGATAACACAAAATAAGACAGGCATGTTTGAGTTGTCCGGATTTCCTGATAAACGTTCTTCCGTGACCAACTTCTCCATAACTCTTCATCCTGAATTAGTTTGACTGATTGCCGGAATACAATGTGAGTACATCGAATCAGGATTTCATGTTTAAAAATTAAAATGATAAATTAAACAGGGAAAAAACGAGGCAGAAAATAAGGGGGTGGTTGATCATACCATACTGTTTAGGTTAAAGAGTCGAACTTTCGCAAGATTGTTTTCTTTAAACCAAAATGTTAACGCAGTAATTTTTTACCTGAACTATTACAAGTGCGTGAATTATTTTGAATAAGTGCGAATCCCGATCAATTTCAACTATTCTGAATCACAGCAGGGAACTTGATGTAATGAGCTCTTTAAAAAAATGCTCCCAAAATTTGATTCAAAACCAGTCGAGTCTGAACAGCTTTGTTTTTGACACTGAATTATTTCGTGTTTGTATAGTGTTATATCAGACAAGATATATCGTCTTAAAAAACTGAAGACGTTTTCGAAATAGTGTGCCGGTGGGCAGACTATTAACGTGTGTTAGCAACGGAATTCAGTGACAAGAACCAAAAAAATAATCCCTTTAATTTATCTGTTTTGGTCAAATGTATAGCATCAACTAA
The DNA here is from genome assembly GCF_015706575.1 of Patiria miniata. Classification (NCBI taxonomy): domain Eukaryota; kingdom Metazoa; phylum Echinodermata; class Asteroidea; order Valvatida; family Asterinidae; genus Patiria; species Patiria miniata. Next base: position 18,839,073 of record NW_024037048.1, on the reverse strand, counting down.
GCTAAAAGTTCAAAAGTTAGTTGTGCTGCATCATACTTAAGATTGTGAGCAATTGATCCTATGTTGCTCTAACTGGTTCAAGGTTGCTTGAACTTGTAGTTGTAGGAATCACAATGAGCATACAGTTTCTGCATTTGTGGGGGAAATCGATCTCATACCAAGGAAGTAGAGGCGCAAACATTACAGCTGGACTACCGAAGTTACAGTCGTTACATAAAGATTTATTTTCCGGATAGGAAATCAGCGCACCGGTTTGGCTCTAGTAAGCCACCATCTGTTTGTCAACTGAAACTTGTCTCACAAAATATTTCAGATTTGTGAAAATCTTTACCAATCACCAAAAACTTTCGAAAAATAAGCTAAAAATCAATATGGCTGTTTGTCCAAATGTCCAACAGAATCTCAGCGGCATGCTGAGTGGAACCCTACATGCAAATACATGAGTGAATTCATCGAGAGCTTTTGCTTCAATATCTTCAGGCGAACAGAAAGCCTGAGTAATGTGTACAAACATCAACTCTATAGATGATTTCTACAAATTTACCCAGTTAAATAAAGCAATTTGAACTTGTATAAAACTGTGTGCTGTGTGCTGTGTGCTGTGTGCATCATCACGATCCGGTCCGTTTGTATTTGCGCCCTCTATATTCATGACACGTTCATCCTGCGATGATTGAATGAAACTTGATGATCAAAGCGCACTGTGAACTCTAGCGAAATGGCAAAGTTGAAAGGGTACTGCTTGAGCAATTACACACAATAAGACAGGAATGTTTTTGATGTCCGGATTTCCTGATAAACGTTCTGCCGTGACCAACTTCCCCATAACTGTTGATCCTGAATTAGTTTCAGTGATTGCCGGGAAACAATGTGAGTACATTGCACCAGAGTTTCCGTGTTTTAAAATTAAATTGATAAAATTAAAATGGCAAAATGAGGAAGAAAATAAGGGGTGGTTGATCATACTGATTTTATGGGTGAGGTTATTTATAAAGGATGGAGCTTTCGCAATATGTCTTCTTTAAACCAAAGAAAGACACTTTTTTAAAGTATTAAAAGTGCGTGAATTTGTTTAAGCATTAATCACAATCAGTTGAAACTATTCTTAAATCAGCAGGGAACTTGATGTTTTTTTAAACTCTTTTAAAAACTGCGATCAGATATCATAGTGACTAGAAAAAGTCCTACTGATAGCCTTTGTTTTGACAATACAACTTTCCGTGAATGTACAGTGTGCTATCCCTTATAGTGACAAGATTTCAACTTTTTTCAAAAACTAAACCAGTCAGTATGTGAAAAATAATTGAAAGTGAAACATGCACACAAAATATTACCCGTTCGCCTGTCACAACAATTTATTAATTTCTTTAGGAGCCTGACCCTCCCCCTGCAAAAATTCCAGGATCCGCCCCTGTTTGAGCAATATCTTTTGTCCCAATAAACCTGAGTGTTCATTGTTTTGTGAAGTGGCAGATTGTGCCTTGGGCGATGGGCTACAGGACTACAGGGTCATCATCTTTGGATGGAATTTTTATCCCAAAAGGTCATCGGATTATACCGCAAAAATTGAACAGACAATGAAAGATGATGAAATAAGCTGTAATTTGATGGGTGTCTCAAACACCTTGGAGAGTTGTGAGTATTTGTCCTGATCTTTACAAGTGGGGTATTTATCACTGAGGTCCATGGCAGTTTATTTGCTGGTCTGCAGCCATAGATATTCTTTGAATTACCACAAACGTCTTTGCGACAATTCAGAATTGTGACGTCATCGAACGAAGTTAGTTATAATAGGGAGAATTTGAAACTGAATCGCATGTTGATTCAAAGACCACGAACGAAAAGGCTACGGTTCAAAAAGGTGTGTTCCAGGCGCAGTTCTATAAGATTTTTTTAGAAGGGATTATTGAATGAAAACCATCATGGTTAGGAGGATATTTTTTTGAAGGGATAATTGAGAAGACTAACCATCATGGCGAGGAGAATATTGTTTTAGAAGGGATAATTGAGGAGACAAACCATCATGGCCAGGAGGATTTTTAGAAGGGATTATTAAAATAAAAACAATCATTGCTTGGAGGATATTTTTGAAGAAGAGATTATTGAACACACAATCGATCTCGGCTTGGAAGAAATTGTTTTGAGAAGGGATAAGTTAGGAGACTTATCATCACGGCTAGGAGGATATTTTTTAGAAGGGATTATTGAAATAAAAACCATCATGGTTATACGTTAGAGGATATTTTTTAGACGAGATTATTGTTCAGACAAACCATCAAGGCTTGGAAGATATTTTTTTAGATGTGATCATTGAGGAGACTAACCCTCATGGCTAGGAGGATATTTTTTAGAAGGGCTAAATGAGGAGACTAACCATCATGGCCACGAGGATATTTTTTTAAAGGGATAATTGAGGAGGCTAATAATCACGGCTGGGAGGATATTTGTAGAAGGGATTATTGAAATGAAAACCATCATGGATTGGATGATATGTTTTAGAAGGAAGGGATAATTGAGAAGACTAATCATCACGGCTAGGAAGATATTTTTGAAGGGATAATGGAGGAGACTAACTATCATTGCTTGGAGGATATTTTTCAGAAGGGATAATTAAGGAGACTATTCATCACGGTTAGGAGGATATTTTTTCAGAGGGATTATTGAATGAAAACCATCATGGCTCGGAGGATATTTTTTGAAAGGATAATTGAGGAGACATCATCATGGCTTGTACAATTTTTTTTAGAAGGGATAATTGAGGAGACTAACCATCATGGCTAGGATGATATTTTTAGAAGGGATAACTGAGGAGACAAACCATCATGGCTAGGAGGATATTTTTTAGAAGAGATTATTGAACACACAATCCATCACGGCTTGGAAGAAGGGATAATTGAGGAGACTACTCATCATGGCTAGGAGCATATTTTTATTTAGAAGGGCTTATTGAAATAAAAACCATCACGGCTTGGAGGATATTTTTCAGACGAGATTATTGAACAGACAAACCATCACGGCTTGGAAGTTAATTTTTAGATGTGATAATTGAGGAGACTAACCATAATTGCTTGGAGGATAATTTCTAGAAGGGATAATTGCGGAGACTCACACTCATGACAAGGAGGTATCTTTTTAGAAGGGATTATTGAACATTATTATTATTGATTATATGAACAGACAAACCATCATGGCTTGGATGTTATCTTTTAGATGTGTTAATTGAAGACACTAAACATCATGACTTGGAGGATATATTTTTTAAGGGGATAATTGAGAAGACTAACCATCATGGCTAGGAGGATATTTTTAGAAGGGTTAAATGAGGAGACTTATCATCACGGCTAGGAGGATTTTTTTAGAAGGGATTATTGAATGAAAACCACCATGGCTTGGAGGATATGTTTTAGAAGAGATAATTGAGGAAACTAATCATCTGGACTTGGAGGATATTTTTTAGATGTGATCATTGAGGAGATTAACCATCATTGCTAGGAGGATATTTTTTTTGAAAAGGGATAATTGAGGAGGCTTATCACCACGGCTAGGAGGTTTTTTTACAGGGATAATTGAGGTGACTTATCACGGTTAAGAGGATATTATTTAGAAGGGATTATTGAAATGAAAACCATCATGGCTAGAAGGATATTTTTTAGAAGGGATAATTGAGGAGACTATCATCCTGGCAAGGAGGATATGTTGTAGATTTGATAATTATTAAGGAGACTAACCATCATGGATAGGAGGATCTTTTCTAAAATGAAGGGATAATTATGGTGGAGACTAATCATCACTGCAAGGAGGTTTTTTTTGGAAGAGATTATTGAAATGAAAACCATCATGGCTTTGATGATATATTTTAGAAGGGATAATTGAGGAGACTAATTACCACGGCTTGGAGGATATTTTAGAAGGGAAAATTGAGGAGACTAAACATCATGGCTAGGAGGATTTTTTGGAAGGGATTATTGAAATAAAACCATTGTGGCTTAGAGGATATTGTTTTAGAAGGGATAATTAAGGAGACTAACCATCATGGCTTGGAGGATATTTGTTAAGAAGGGCTAATTGAGGAAACTAACTATTATGAATGGGAGAATTTATATTAGAAGAAATTATTGAACGCACAAACCATCACGGCTTGGAAGCTATTTTTTTTTTTAGAATGGATTGAGGAGAGTAATCATCATCAATTGAGGAGAGTTATCATCATGGCTTGGAGGATATTTTTTAGACGAGATTATTGAACAGACAAAGCATTACGGCTTGGAAGATATTTTTTAGATGAGATCATTGAGGAGACTAACCATCATTGCTAGGAGGATTTTTTAGAAGGGATAATTGAGGAGACTATGGCTTGGAGGATATTTTTTAAGAAGGGAAATTGAGAAGCCTAACCATCATGGCCAGGATGATATTTTTCGTAGAGGTAATTGAATGACGTTTTCTGGTTTCTAATTTTGAACAGAAAAGATTAAATGCATAGAAAAAAGGAACAGTCTCCTACCAAATCACTGCTCTATTCTGATGCTTGAATGAAGAAAATGTCAACAGACACTCACCTAAGCACAGTTCTTGAATTCTCTCGCAGCAGCACTCTTCAACACTTGAGCGGATTGCTGGCTGAAAAAAAATACCAACAACAATTATGAGTCATTAAAAATCCTCTAGGAGATAACTTGGAGTCTGGTAGGGAGGCATGGCTGAATTCCACAAGTACAATACGGCCAAAAAATGTCTGTACTGTGAAATGTAATTTGGGTTGACTATTTATCTCAAATGCGTTCTCCAAAAATCAAATCTATCCATGAATTCTACATAATGAATCCAGCTATTGAACTTGTATAAAACTGTGTGCATCATCATGATCCAGTGCGTTTGTATTTGCGCCCTCTAGTCTATTCTGACCAGTGACACTTTTATCCTGCAATGCTTAAAAGTAACTTGATGAAACCGGAATGGCGCACTGTGAACTAAAGTTCAAAGGCACTGAGAATATCCACAAATAATAACACAAATAAGACCGGCATTTTGAGATGTCCGGATACCTGTATACGTTCTTCCGTGGCCAACTTCCGCATAACTTTTCATTCTGATTGAGTTTGAGTGATATCCGGAAATAATGTGAGTACATTGCACTAGGATTTCATGTTTGAAAATTTAAACGATAAAGTCAATAGGAAAAAAGGAGGCAAAAAATAAGAGTGTGCTTGACCGTTCCAAAAATATTGGCCAGGTTATAAAGAGTCCAGGTTTTTCGAGACTTTTATTTTTGAAACCGAAAATGTGAAACACCGATTTGTAGTTCCTCTGAAATATTATTTTGAATGATCAATACATCTTTACTGTTCTGAATCACAGCAGGGAACTTGATGTTTTATACTTGCGAAAAACTGCGGTCAGAAAACAGTCCAACCTAACAGTCGAACCTAAATAAAAAAAAGTCCATAAATGTGACTTCGTAGTGTATTATCCATATCGACAAGAATCCAAATGATTTTTGTTCAAGAAGAAAAGAAACCAGTAAGTATTTGGACAATTTGTTTATGAGAGTGCACAATGGAAGTAGTAGCGGAAATATTGCCAGACAGGAATTCCTCATTTATATTGCCTTGAAATTTGACCTCACAAAACCGTGGTCTGCATCCGCACCAACTGTTTACATTAAGAGCTGAAATAAAATAGCTCGATAATTCAAAAAAGTGTTTGAAATTAACTCTTTCAGACGGGCTTTGATTAGTGCATGTTATGCACAAACAAAGCCCGTCTGAACAACTTAATTTCAAACACATTTGTAAATTATCGCGATACTTTATCAACTCCAAAGTGGTCGTTGGGAAAAGGCACAACTTCTGGATCGGAATTAGCGCGCTGGCTTTGCTGCTAGCAAACGTGTATCAGAGTCATTGTAAAAAGAAATTGAACATTTGTTCATCAATCTTTCTTTTTTCAGTCGTCAAGCTACCACATTTCACAAACACACAAAGACGAGGAAATATCAAGCCTACTACCGAGCTCGTTGTTTGAAAAATGATTGAATCAGCAACATTCAACAAAATCTGAATTCCGCAATGATTCAAACACATTGTTCAAAAGACAACAAATTTCTTCAGAGGAAAATGGATTGTTTCAAACACTCACCGAGCAAAATCTTGTTGTTGCAGTCAGTTCTCTCTCTGGTTGTCGTCCGAAGGTGTTAATGACCTGTGGTTGATGTGAAGGGTGGACGGCCCCACATGTCTTAAATAGTGCCATCGATTTCCTGAGCAGTGACTAAAAACTCGGACCTGGATTGTGATTGCATGGCTCATGTGCGCTGTCAATCACACATCACCGACTCGCTTCATATTAATGATATGAAAGCAATGTTAATGTCGTTGAGGCTATATAGTCACCATCAAAACTAGTCACCGAGATTGAAATGGCCGCTTCTTATTGGTGGATATTGTATGGATGTCGGTGACACATCCAAATATGGAATTTATGATTGACACACACAATCTGTCAGTCACAGACCACTCACTTGTGGTCACCGACTTGTCGTCACCAACTTGTCACCGACAAACTGTGATTGGTGGATAGACAAGTGACGTATACACCGGCCGTGATTCATTCAATGTACAGTTGGCGCTTCAGTCTATTAAATTGTGTGGATATATTCGGGATTATGAGGAATTAAATCGTACTCAAGCCAGCGGAGAAACTTGGGTTTAACTTGGGGTAGGGCACCTGAGGTGCGTGTTTTTTTTTCAAAGGCTGCACTAAATGCAAAATAAACGTATTATTACAGCTTACAGTGAATGTTTTAATTCAGGATTTCAAAATGGGGCGGGGGAGGGCTGGGGCCGGCTTCCACAGGGGGTGGGGTAAATGCCCCGTGTCCCCGTAGTTATGCCCCTGAGGTAGGCTTTGCTCCTTGATTGGGACTTTGAGAAAATAAAATACAGTTAAATAAACTTTCATGAACTTTACGTATCATATACGGCCCGTGTATAATCGTGGCCTTCTAAATGTGGAAAAGGTTTTTACACTTGAATATCTCCCAGTTCAAATAATCATTTCCAGAAATGTTGGAATGCGTGACCGGTGATGATGGACCTAAAAATCAAACGTTCACTACCTAAAGTAATGACACAGTTCCAAAATAGCATATAAAGTGATTTAAGATCCCCCCCTATATCAACGAGAAAGGCTTGTATGGAACGACCAGATTTCCTACATTTGCTAGTTCGTGGCCTCCGCATAACGCGCACGACTCACCCTGAACTAGCCCTGGTGATATCCGGACAAATCACACCAGAGTTTGCCATTCTGTGTTGCGAACCACCTCGATTGATAATAATCTCTGAAGCAATGACGTAGCGACGATGGGGGTGGGGTGGGACAGTTGAACGACCACATGCCCCCCTTCCCCCTCCCCTCCCCCATACCAGTGGGACCATACCATGCGAGTAAATGACAAAGCCACTTGTCTGATTAGGGGCCTTACATGGCTTTGTTCCGAACCGGGCACGAAGCCTATGTTTACAAAACGACCGAAAGTCACCGAGGTCATGAGACATACCGGGGTTTCTCAAACTCCGGCTTCGTTCTGTATACCGCCTTCGGGCATGCGGCTTGGCAATAGAGCTGGATCCGGTATTGGAATGAAGCCGGGACTTTCAAAACCTCGCTTGCAACTCACTCGACTGTACTTATGTCTAGTCTCCGTTCCGAACGCCTCGCTGTTTCGCCACTAGGTTAACTACCGGCGCTAATCAGGGTGACATTGTGGAAAGGCTACAGTTACTCTCAATTCCATGCAACATGTATTTCTTGAGTTATCTTCCGGAAACCGAGCGTGTTGTTGTTTTGTCATCAAATAAGGGATATATTATTTTTTTTTAACTACTCCTCTATAAATTAAAAAGTGTGGTGTTGTCTATGATGACCAATCAGAAGATATAGTTTCACTCCAAAACAACACAATTATTTTCTCTAAATATTTAACAGGCAAATGTTGCAAGTCAAACTTTACATCTAGTCAAAATTTCAATCCCATAAAAGGACTAGTTTTAGAGCAATCGTGTGGCGTAGGTGTCACACGATTTTCTGGAGGCCGTGACTTCACTTTGGATGGGCTTTGTCCGTGTTACTGAAATTATATTGCCGCCGATAATCTGTGTTTTTCTCTCGATATTTATCATGCTTGTGTTAACTGTCATGCTCAACCTCTATAGGAAAAATTCCAATGCAATATAACAAATATTTTTGAGTTATCGTGTGACATTATGTGTGATTGTGTTTCTGTTTAATAATATGGTTGATATTCTGGACAGTGACTTCAATTGGGAATGTAGTTTAATTGTCGGTGTTATACAAAAAACCGATAATCTCTATTTTGTCTGTCAGTATTTAACAGGCTTGCGGTGCCAGTCATGCTTAACGTAGAACTATATAGTATTGAGTAAAAAAGTGATTTGTACAAAATTCATAGAACAAGAAAGAAAATGAGATCGAAACATTTTAGTGTTTTAAACGTGAAAAATATTATCCAAATGAAGCAACGTTCATGGCAAAAAAAGTCACAGCTCCATTTCGAGAAGAAAAGAAATTCCCAATATGTTCCGTTGTTTCCTTTTTTTCAAGGGCATTTTACCCAAACTCTTTCTAACTACTCTTTGCTTTCTGATTGTCTCGCACAGAGACAGCTGTACCCAGCGGTTTAATCTTTCAATAGAGGGCGCACCACATGCACAGTGGTCGCTATACTGCTAACACGCAGAGCCAACACGAACTGGTATTGAATAAAAAGAAGACACTCATGGTTCGGGCAATATCTCATGGAATACTAAACGTATTAACTCAGTATTTCCTTGAGTAATTGTTCATAATGTGTTACGATCGCCAGCATGGGCGTCGCCAGGATTTTTTCTAGAGGGGGGCAAAAAATTTTTTTGCCAAAAAATGCTTGTTTTTCTCAACACATTCTCGATTTATCAGTTTTAGAGGGGGGCAGGGACATTTTGCCCCCCCCCCCCCAACTCATTAAATTTACACCACTTTGTCTTCGCGCCTCTTTTTTTTTTCTTTTTTTTTCTTTTTTTTCTTCCTTTTTTTTTTTTTTTTTTTTTTTTTTGCTTTTCCAGGGGGGGGGCAAGTGCCCCCCCTTGCCCCCCCCTCGCGACGCCCATGATCGCCAGTACAATATCAAGCGAATTCGTCAAAGAACAAAATAATGTGAGCAAAACAACTTAGTGTGTTAAACCTGAAATATACCTTCCGAATGAATGACATCGTAAATGACAGAAAATACTATTAAGGTTCGGTGGATAAGTCACAATTTACAAATGGTATTTCAGTGAAATTCCGACCAATAATTCGTCATAATGTATCACATTCAGGAGTATATTTTCATGGGAATTCGTTGAACAAGAACGAAAACGAGATTAAAACAAGATAGTGGACTGAAGTCGGTGCGCGGTGAACGGTATTTGTTTAGCGCGCCCTCTTTTGGAAGAAATTGATGCATGACGATAAAAATAACACGGAGTGTCCTCACAATGCTAATTCCTTCAATTGTTTTACATTCATTCGTTGGCGGTTCCTGTCAATTTTCAAGATGCTTTTGTCAAATATCATGGCAAAATATTAGAGGAAATTTCATTTCAATGCAATGTGTTTATCTTGAGTTGATACAATAACTGTGTTTACACTGTTGAGGCAGAGAAAACGATATTTTCTATTCTCAATTTTCTACCTTGTTTGTCTTTTTTTCATGACCAATCATCTAGCCAGAATTCAATTCAATGCGTCTCTTAATTTTTTGAGATAGCGTGTCTACATGAACTATCGTTTCTGTGCAAGAGTGAGGCAAATGTTCTGTTTGGACTGTGACTGCAGCCTATAGCCAAGTTTTACTCCGTGTTGACGCAAGACACTGCTGATGGGGAGAAAAACAATATTTTGTCTCAATCTTCTGTCTTGTTTTGTCTATTTGTCATGACCAGCCATTTGGCCACAATTCAATTCGATGCATCACTTAATTTTGAGATAGCGTGTCCAGCTGGACTATCGTTTCTGTGCAAAAGTGAGGCAAATGTTCTGTTTGGACTGCAACTGCAGCCGATCACCAAGTTTTTCTCCGTGTTGCGACACAAGACACTGTTAAAGAAGAGCAAAACAATATTTTGTCTCAATCTTCTGTCTTGTTTTTCTGCTTTTCATGACCAATCATCTGGCAACAATTCTATTCGATGCATCACTTAATTTTTGTTATAGCGTTCCGGCTGGACTATCGTTTCTGTGCAAAAAAGTGAGGCAAATGGTATGTTTGGACTGCATCTTCAACCCATCGCCAACTTGAAGTTTTTCTCCGTGTTACGACACAAGACACTGTTGAGAAAGACAAAAAAATGTGTCTTAATCTTCTGTCTTTATTGTCTACTTTCCATGACCAATCATCTGGCCACAATCGATTCGATGCATCACTTAATTTTTGAAAAAGTGTGTCCAGCAGTGCTATCGTTTCTGTGCAAAAGTGAGGCAAATGTTATGTTTGGACTGCGTCTGCAGCCCATCGCCAAGTTTTTCTTCGTGTTGCCGGAGGAACCTGCTGATGGTGAGAAAAACAACATTTTGTCTCAATCTTCTGTCTTGTTTGTTTATTTGTCATGACCAGTCAGCTAGCTAAAATTCAATTCGATGTATCACTTAATTTTTGAGATAGCGTGTCCAGCTTGACTATCGTATCTGTGCAACAGTGAGGCAAATGTTATGTTTGGGCTGCGTCTGCAGCCCATCGCAAAGTTTTTCTCCGTGTTGCGACACAAGACATTGTTGAGGGAGAGCAAAGCAATATTTTGTCTTAATTTTCTGTCTTGTTTGTCTATTTTTCTCAACCAGTCATCTGGCAACAAATCTATTCGATGCATCACTTAATTTGTGTGATAGCGTGCCAGCTGGACTATCGTTTCTGTGCAAAAGTATTAAAGGCAAATGCTATGTTTGAACAGCATCTCCAGCCCATCGCCAAGTTTTTCTCTGTGTTGCGACACAAAACACTATTGAGGGAGACAAAAAATGGTGTCTCAATCTTCTGTCTTTATTGTCTACTTTCCATGACCAATCATCTGGCCACTATTCGATTCGACGCATCACTTAATTTTTGAGATAGTGTGTCCAGCAGTGCTTTCGTTTCTGTGCAAAAGTGAGGCAAATGTTCTGTTTGGACTGCGTCTGCAACCCATCGCCAAGTTTTTCTTCGTGTTGAGACACCAAACCTGTCGAGGGAGAGCAAAACAATATTTTGTCTCAATCTTCTGTCTTCTTTGTCTGCTTTTCATGACCAATTATCTGGCCACAATACAATTCGATCCATCACTTAATTTTTGAGATAGCGTGTCCAGCTTGACTATCATTTCTGTGCAAAAGTGAGGCAAATGTTCTGTTTGGACTGTGACTGCAGCCTATAGCCAAGTTTTTCTCCGTGTTGACGGAGGACACTGCCGATGGGGAGAAAAACATATTTTATCTCAATCTTCTGTCTTGTTTGTCTATTTGTCATGACCAGCCGTTTGGCCACAATTCAGTTCGATGCATCACTTAATTTTTGAAATAGCTTGTCCAGCACAGTACATCTATGATTGCATATGAAAGATATATTTTGTTTATTAAACTGTAGCATTACACTTAAAATTACCGTTTATCATATCAATCGAAATATTGTTAACATTGTAATTGACCTTTTAAAAAAACGGTGTCATTTTTTGCGACAGTCACATGCACACTACATTGTTTCTTTTCAGTGAAAAGTTCAGGCTTTTAAAGTTGCTCTATCCGCATTGTTTGTTTTGCTAGTTTAAACAATGTAACCACTTGATTTTCTATTTCGCTCTCGGACGTTTTACGCCGTCAGAGAAAAAAATTATTAGCTTTCTATTTTAGATTCGAGGGATTTATTGGGCTCTTAAATAGTTCGAAATTTTTGTAACGTCAAAATTCTATAATTAAACGTGGGCGGATCGTTTCGATAGATGTCTCCATCACTACAAAGTGCAAAGCTTTCATATTGCTAGAAAAAAATAGAAATTTGAAAACAAAATGTATTTTTCATTGTCAAAACTAAAAAAATTGCACGGGCAAGCAACTATAAACTGATCACTTAATTCCGGTTATGCCATTCTACTTGTCCGATATAGCGCCCTCTCTTGAAAATTTGAAGAGCTCCCTCTATTGATATAATAAACAGCTATTTTGTGATCCAATAAATAGCGCACTCTATTGAAAAACATAACAGCGCCCTCTACTGACCATACAGTTACCGACTCGCCCCCATAGGGTACACACCGGTAAATCGATCCGCCAAGCTCATGAATAAAAGTTATACCCTCAAAATATTCTATATTAGAGAGTTCTGAGCGCCGTAAAATTGGGGAATTGAAGAGATATGGTAGTGAACCTCTGGCCCGGACTTGGGGCTTCCAATTCTGAGCATTTTGGATGATATTGGGCTCGAAAGTGGCGCTATTTTGCCATGTTGTGGAGGGATCGTTTTTCAAGATGGCTACTTTTCCGCTTTGGGGAAAATAGGGGTCGTCTTCTTTGCGTGATAATATCTCGAAAAGTCAATGGTCAACCCACCATAAATTGAAAAGAAATTGAAAGATGACACATTGATCATCATTTTTCTGTGCAGCTTGAATACCTGTGAGAGTTTTGAGTATTTTTAAAAGAATTTTGAAGTACGGGCATTTAGCACTAGTGTCTATGGGAGTTTATTTGCAGGTATGCACCCTATAAAGAATCACAAAGATGGCCGTTTCGCGCATGCGCTGTGCCGCGGCAGTGGTCTTTTCAGTGGGCGGAACCTACGGGGAGGGGGAAAAAGTGTTTTAAAGGTATCAACAAGGGTTTTTTTCCGTAACGGATGCTTCCAAATCATAAGAGAGCAGTAGGCTATCACCCAATTACAACAATTGATAGTTGAAAAGGGGGGGGGGGCATTTTGAGCTTAAAAGTAGCTGGAACTCAATTTATTGTCGCTGGGGGCGCTCTACAGCTTAGCAGGGGCAAAACAATCACTATTTTCGGGCTTAATATCGACCTCGGATAATATTTTTCTTCCATTTTTTTTTTCAAAATATTGACTTTGGAGATATTCTGCTTGTCCTGAATGTGTTTTTGTGTTAAAATTTAAAAGTTGCCTGCTATTATAAAGAATCACAAAGATGGCCGTTTCGCGCATGCGCTGTGCCGCGGCAGTGGTCTTTTCAGTGGGCGGAACCTACGGGGAGGGGGAAAAAGTGTTTTAAAGGTATCAACAAGGGTTTTTTTCCGTAACGGATGCTTCCAAATCATAAGAGAGCAGTAGGCTATCACCCAATTACAACAATTGATAGTTGAAAAGGGGGGGGGGGGGGCATTTTGAGCTTAAAAGTAGCTGGAACTCAATTTATTGTCGCTGGGGGCGCTCTACAGCTTAGCAGGGGCAAAACAATCACTATTTTCGGGCTTAATATCGACCTCGGATAATATTTTTCTTCCATTTTTTTTTTCAAAATATTGACTTTGGAGATATTCTGCTTGTCCTGAATGTGTTTTTGTGTTAAAATTTAAAAGTTGCCTGCTATTATAGGGTACACACCGGTAAATCGATCCGCCAAGCTCATGAATAAAAGTTATACCCTCAAAATATTCTATATTAGAGAGTTCTGAGCGCCGTAAAATTGGGGAATTGAAGAGATATGGTAGTGAACCTCTGGCCCGGACTTGGGGCTTCCAATTCTGAGCATTTTGGATGATATTGGGCTCGAAAGTGGCGCTATTTTGCCATGTTGTGGAGGGATCGTTTTTCAAGATGGCTACTTTTCCGCTTTGGGGAAAATAGGGGTCGTCTTCTTTGCGTGATAATATCTCGAAAAGTCAATGGTCAACCCACCATAAATTGAAAAGAAATTGAAAGATGACACATTGATCATCATTTTTCTGTGCAGCTTGAATACCTGTGAGAGTTTTGAGTATTTTTAAAAGAATTTTGAAGTACGGGCATTTAGCACTAGTGTCTATGGGAGTTTATTTGCAGGTATGCACCCTATAAAGAATCACAAAGATGGCCGTTTCGCGCATGCGCTGTGCCGCGGCAGTGGTCTTTTCAGTGGGCGGAACCTACGGGGAGGGGGAAAAAGTGTTTTAAAGGTATCAACAAGGGTTTTTTTCCGTAACGGATGCTTCCAAATCATAAGAGAGCAGTAGGCTATCACCCAATTACAACAATTGATAGTTGAAAAGGGGGGGGGGGGCATTTTGAGCTTAAAAGTAGCTGGAACTCAATTTATTGTCGCTGGGGGCGCTCTACAGCTTAGCAGGGGCAAAACAATCACTATTTTCGGGCTTAATATCGACCTCGGATAATATTTTTCTTCCATTTTTTTTTTCAAAATATTGACTTTGGAGATATTCTGCTTGTCCTGAATGTGTTTTTGTGTTAAAATTTAAAAGTTGCCTGCTATTATAAAGAATCACAAAGATGGCCGTTTCGCGCATGCGCTGTGCCGCGGCAGTGGTCTTTTCAGTGGGCGGAACCTACGGGGAGGGGGAAAAAGTGTTTTAAAGGTATCAACAAGGGTTTTTTTCCGTAACGGATGCTTCCAAATCATAAGAGAGCAGTAGGCTATCACCCAATTACAACAATTGATAGTTGAAAAGGGGGGGGGGGGGGCATTTTGAGCTTAAAAGTAGCTGGAACTCAATTTATTGTCGCTGGGGGCGCTCTACAGCTTAGCAGGGGCAAAACAATCACTATTTTCGGGCTTAATATCGACCTCGGATAATATTTTTCTTCCATTTTTTTTTTCAAAATATTGACTTTGGAGATATTCTGCTTGTCCTGAATGTGTTTTTTGTGTTAAAATTTAAAAGTTGCCTGCTATTATAGGGTACACACCGGTAAATCGATCCGCCAAGCTCATGAATAAAAGTTATACCCTCAAAATATTCTATATTAGAGAGTTCTGAGCGCCGTAAAATTGGGGAATTGAAGAGATATGGTAGTGAACCTCTGGCCCGGACTTGGGGCTTCCAATTCTGAGCATTTTGGATGATATTGGGCTCGAAAGTGGCGCTATTTTGCCATGTTGTGGAGGGATCGTTTTTCAAGATGGCTACTTTTCCGCTTTGGGGAAAATAGGGGTCGTCTTCTTTGCGTGATAATATCTCGAAAAGTCAATGGTCAACCCACCATAAATTGAAAAGAAATTGAAAGATGACACATTGATCATCATTTTTCTGTGCAGCTTGAATACCTGTGAGAGTTTTGAGTATTTTTAAAAGAATTTTGAAGTACGGGCATTTAGCACTAGTGTCTATGGGAGTTTATTTGCAGGTATGCACCCTATACCAACTCGCCCCACTTGTTAGCCCCAAACGGGAAAGGTCAATAGAGGGCGCTATTTATCGAATCAATAGAGGGCGCAGTTCTTTTATCAGTTGACAGATGGCGCCCTATATCACCACATGGGGAAATTGCAACGTGATCCACAACTCGTTTTGGAAAGGTAAATTTCAGAATAAAATACAGGATTCTTTTGGAGCAGTTATTCAAGATCAGCGTAGTAAGACACTCGTAACGTGAACGTATAGTTTTGTCCCATTCTGACTAATAAAAAAGTAATAAATTATGCTGGCATGGCTGGCGAAAAAAATGTCAGTTAAGTTAGGCCTACGGCTAGGCTAGGCCTTGTTTGAGTTTGCATGGACAGTCCCTAATTTTCGGAAGAATTGCTCCTTTAGTACACGTCCAGCAAATACCAACTCACGCTTTATTTAGCAGTTATAAATGGAGTGTCATGGCCTAGCGGTTAAGAGCACCGGACTCATGTTCTGGTGTTTCAGAGGCAACAATGTCACGTGGGTTCGAGCCCGCCGGCGGACACTTGTGCTTAAGCAAGGCTCTTGACCATTCTTGCTTCGTTCTTTGGATGGGACGTAAAGCTGTATAGGTCCCGTGTGTTGTATAATAAGGGAATAAATGTGTGCTCTGGAGGTTTTTATCACTCGTTTAATACCGCTTAGAGTCTGGGTGCTGATAATAACCCTCGCCTCCGGCTCGGGTAAATATCAGCACCCAGACTCTAAGCGGTATTAAACGAGTGATAAATACCGACCGAGCACATATTTATTCCCATTCATAAATACCTTATCCGTAAAAAAATTTAAAATAATTCGTTCAAAAAATCACGATTTTGTTCAACAAGTTCACTTCATGCTTTTTGAAACATCCTTCTAGCAAAATAATGGAGTGTTCAGCTGGCGAGTAAGATGTAAACAACCCTTTTATGGAGATTGACGCGCGCGTAACATGTTCTGCGCGATGTCACGCAGAACGCACCTGGGGCGTTGCGTTTTGAATTTAGAACTATAAAATTCTGAATCGCTTGTAGTGTTGCGCATGTCTACGTGAGGATTGTGAACGTTCAACCAATGAAACGGTAAGAGGCACTGGATTTTTAGGAGTCCACATTTTATTGTGACACTGGAAAAGTGTTTAAGACCAGCTAGCCATGTCTTTATCATCCGTTTAATACCGGCCACGTGACGGGCTCTCGACCAATAGGAATAGCTAAACTGTCTAAGGTATTTATGAATGCACGTTAAAGACTTGTTCGCTACATGTAAGTATGGAAGGGGTTCGCCTCGGTGTCCTGGCATGGTAGTGGCCGCAGCAACTTATAATGAACCAATAAAAGGTGCTACATAATGGGTCTCATATTTCTCATGTACTTCATTCATCTAATAATAGACATAACTGCCAGCGCCTTGAGTACCTATACTCCGTTGCGATAATGCCTGAATAGGCTTCTGCAACGTAACCATACAGATACAGATAAAAGTGCCTTTCTGTTATCCTATGGTTTTCATAGAAATTGATGACGTGCATGCCATGAGCAGCCAGTGATGCAAGACACAGAGTCAGAGGAATGCAGCATATGATGCAATTGATGGCAGTACAGATAGCAGGTTGATCTCCAATGGGCAGCTGACATGGAAAGAATGTTGCAACCTGACGCCACTTCAGCGGTACAAAGCCTATGGTGAGTCAAGAAAATGGAAGTATTTCCTAACATTGAAATTGGGAATGTTTCTTAGTCCTAGATTCATCTTTTATCATCATTTTTGCAATGACTGTCCTTCATTGAGATGATATATGAGGAAAACGGCAGAGTCATATATTCTTTTTTTTGTGACCTAATAGAGAGTCGGGAACTAGGACAGCTTTTAAGGGCGGAAACCAGTTCAAGCTAGTTCCCGATTGTCTTATACCTTTTGAAATCCACTTGTGTTCACAAGCGAGATCCAGTCTACTCATTATCATAATCGATGCTTCGCGCTCGGTAACGGAATCGCACTCAGGATATGGGGACCATTGAATGTACGCTGGGCATGAAGACTACATCACGTCGTTCAAACATTAACACGAGTCGGAAATTTAACGTGTTCATGAACGCGAGGGGAGCTCTCAGAATTGAACGGGAAATTTCACTTTTCTTCCGGATCGTAAATAAACTTCAGTACAACCATCTTAATCATCGATGTCTATTTGTACCTCAGGTGGCCTATCTAGTAATTGGGAGGCCATTTTGAGGGTGAAATCTGAATGTTAAAAAGACGATAATGTTGGGTCCAAGTTACTCGGACTACTGTAAGTGTAGTCCGAAAATTTGGGACTCTCAATACTGTGTATGAGAGTCCCAAAACTTATGGTATTGAAAACATGTAAAGCAAGAAAATAGACTGGCACCTGAAACAACCAGTCCAACACAGCTTCAGTACTGCATCAATCAACCATGCCAAAAGAATTAAAGAAACATGTGGCATGAAGCGGGAACTAGTCTCAATTTACTACACATTTCTCCGTAGTCAAGCCACCAGACTATTGACACTGAATGAAGAGGTCAGTCTTTTCAAATAGTTGGACCATATGGTCATGATGGTTGGACATGTACCAGTCTAGTATTTAGTCCCATTTTGAAATCACTTGACTTCCCTCTCATGTGCAAAACATTGAAGAAAAATCTCCTTTGAAAATTGAATTGAGTCTCCAAACTTGGTTGGTGAAATACTGAGGACATTGTCTTTGCCCGTTTTGTTTTGCACGTTTCAGAGCACTCCAGAGCCCTGTCTGCTGTAAGTGTAACTTAGCCCTAGTCCTAGCCCAGGTTGGACTCTGTTGTGTACACGCAACGGAGTCCAGGGTATGAATCTCTCCTGCCATAGCGAAAAAAGTTGTAACACATTTAGTATTAGTAAATATTGCTTGAGATTATTTATGCTGATTGAATTCTTCTCATTGTCTTTGGGTAATGTATTTTTTATTTCATTAGAAAATTGACGTGGCAGGTCACACAGTGGATGATTTGGTGAACAAGACAATAGAATACCTTCAGCCCAATCCAGGTAAGAACCAAAATTGGAACATCATTGACGCTAACCTTCCCAAATCCTCCAAAATCCTTTTTGCAAAATGGAGGCTTTTGCAGGATTGAGGCTATATGGCAAAAATGTGTGCCTGATTTATGAGGATGCACTGTGTCAAGGTCTTGGGCCGGATCTTGTGATGTTCCCTGAGCTCAGGGAACCAGACTAGCTGGCTTGCATCCATTCACGGATGTGTAACCGCTTGCAAAAAAAATGTGGACTAAATAAGTTGGGTAAATTGGGGCACTATTTGGACAAATCAGTTTCTTCCAATGATGGTTGGCCGATCGACCATCTTTTGAAATCAATACAAAAATTCCACTTTTCTTAAAAATGACAGCACACCAGGTGCCATGATTTCACAGGATGTCTGAGACTGTCATTCACCTACAGTCAAGTAAAGTATTTCATAATAATTTGGTAGTTTTGTTTGTTGATGTTTGCAAATGTCGTATATTACCTTTAATTGTAACCTTTGGAATAATTACGTTTGGGGTGACTATAGAACACCGGTTTGAATCGGGTCTAAGTATTCACTTCAAACAAACCAAATAGAGATAGATCTTCTATTTGTGTGCTGACCCTAATCAATCGTATTGTCTTTCCTGAACAGTCTCCAGAGCCATGAGCAAAGTCCGTGGTCAGAACAAAGGAGGAACCAAGCCTCAACAACCCGTAGGATTCCTGGGAGAAGTCATGCTGAAGAATGGCAGAGAATTAGGAGAAGATTCAACGTTTGGTGAGCAAACTTCAAGATGTATTCTCTTTCCTTCTGTGGTAGACTGATCATAAAGCTCTCAAAAAGGTGCTCTAATCAATGTTCCAATCCACCAACATAGTACCATGAGTATTGTGTAATTTATGTAGGGCCCAGCACTTCAGATATGCAAGGCCAAGTAAAGAAATAAACCAGTTTCTCGTACCTGCCTGCTGCCTTTTTTGCACCCACTTTGTATTTTTTTATTTTTTTTTATTTTTATTTATTTATAAATGCATACATTTGCAATATACAGGTGAGTCAAAAAAGACGAAACCCAAATGGCAGGACCAATTTTTGAATAAAGTTTTGCCTGTAGCACTTTCCAAATCTAGGATTTGAAAGCCCAATCAATGGGCTTTGTATTAACACAAGAATCATTCACATCACTCATTTGCTTAAAGTTACGGAATTTTGAACACAAACACCATTTTAAAGTTCTGTCCATGGATCACAAAGAAATGTACGTGTTATTTCAGCAAAACGAAAACAAATCACATGCATCCCTATGAGAATTGTTTTCGTTTTGCGGAAAGAACACTTACTTTTTTACATAGCCCAACTGGTCTCATTTTGAAGGAAACAACAGGACAATAAAATCTTTCCTGTTATAGGTATTATAAAAAGATGGATTTTGTTATGTTTTTGTTTTTGTTTGGATACAGGTACGGCGATGGTCGAGATGGAAGAATCACTGAGGCAACTTTCTGAAGTCAAGGACGCCTTCGATCTGAACGTCAGACAGAACTTTTTGGGGCCCTGGATCATCTCAAGAACAAAGATCTGAAGGAGATCAACGTGAGTTCCATCTTACAGAATCTAACATCACCCATTATCTGGTTGATTCTGATAGAATCAGGACTGTGTTGCACAGCCACGTTCGGGGAAATTCAAGCACAAATTAGGGAAAATGGAAAAGCGGAAAGCCATGTCAGAATGAAGTGGCTACGGCTAATACATTAGTTGCACCTATGGAAGCAGATGAAGCCACTTCCCATGTGGGCTAGTGTTAGTCGTAGCCATGTCATTCAGACATGGCTTATGCTCACTAACAGAAGGGTTAACCAGGGTTACTGGAAATTACATTCTCATACAGCGTAATCCGGCGAACAAAGTTAAAAGCCATTTTTGAGGTCGCGCCACGGCTACGTGCACGCGTTCTTAAAGACGAGGCTCGCAAATGTTTTGGTCAAAGGAGTCCGGAGTGCGCGATTCACGTGAGCCTAGTGCCTCCGCAGAACCACCTGAACATGCTGAAAGAGGTTGTCCCCAAATTAGTCTATGCTACCCCTGACGAAGAAATTTAAACTGAAAAAAAAATGTGAAATTCTTGCACTGGTTGTTCACGGTAGAGTAGATCATTTGCAGCTATCCAAAAAGTAATTGACAACATTAATTTTGAAAAGCATACTTTGTTTTAAAGATAGTAATGGCTCTGAACTGCCTGTGAAATTATTCTTTCTTGTATGCTGTCATTTTGAAGAAAACAATTAAAGAAGGTTGTTTCCAAAGATGCGTCTAAAGATGCATTTTCGGACCTTGTACCATTATAGCGGATAATCAATCGAACTGTCTTTCCTGAACAGTCTCCAGAGCCATGAGTAAAGTCCTTGGTCAGAACAAAGGAGGAACCAAGCCTCAACAACCCGTAGGATTCCTGGGAGAAGTCATGCTGAAGAACGGCAGAGAATTAGGAAAAGATTTGACGTTTGGTGAGCAAGCTTCAAGATGTATTCTCTTTCCTTCTGTGGTAGACTGATCAAAAAGCTCTCAAAAAGGTGCTCTAATCAGTGTTCCAATCCACCAACATAGTACCATGAGTATTGTGTAATTTATGTAGGGCCCAGCACTTCAGATATGCAAGGCCAAGTAAAGAAATAAACCAGTTTCTCGTAGCTGCACGCTGCCTTTTTTGCACCCACTTTTTATTTTTTATTTTTTTTTATTTATAAATGCATACATTTGCAATATACAGGTGAGTCAAAAAAGACGAAACCCAAATGGCAGGACCAATTTTTGAATAAAGTTTTGCCTGTAGCACTTTCCAAATCTAGGATATGAAAGCCCAATCAATGAGCTTTGTATTAACACAATAACATCTTTCCTGTTATAGGTATTATAAAAAGATGGATTTTGTTATGTTTTTGTTTTTGTTTGGATACAGGTACGGCGATGGTCGAGATGGAAGAATTACTGAGGCAACTTTCTGAAGTCAAGGACGCCTTCGATCTGAACGTCAGACAGAACTTTCTGGATCCCCTGGATCATCTCAAGAACAAAGATCTGAAAGAGATCAACGTGAGTTCCATCTTACAAAATCTAACATCACCCATTATCTGGTTGATTCTGATAGAATCAGGACTGTGTTGCACAGCCACGTTCGGGGAAATTCAAGCACAAATTAGGGAAAATGAAAAAGCATAAAGCCACGTCAGAATGAAGTGGCTATGGCTAATACATTAGTTGCACCTATGGAAGCAGATGAAGCCACTTCCCATGTGGGCTAGTGTTAGTCGTAGCCATGTCATTCAGACATGGCTTATGCTCACTAACAGAAGGGTTAACCAGGGTTACTGGAAATTACATTCTCATATAGCGTAATCCGGCGAGCAAAATTAGAAGCCATTTTTGAGGTCGTGCCACGACTACGGGCACGCGTTCTTAAAGACGAGGCTCGCAAATGTTTTGGTCAAAGGAGTCCGGAGTGCGCGATTCACGTGAGCCTAATGCCTCCGCAGAACCACCTGAACATGCTGAAAGAGGTTGTCCCCAAATTAGTCTATGCTACCCCTGACGAAGAAATTTAAACTGAAAAAAAAATGTGAAATTCTTGCACTGGTTGTTCACGGTAGAGTAGATCATTTGCAGCTATCCAAAAAGTAATTGACAACATTAATTTTGAAAAGCATACTTTGTTTTAAAGATAGTAATGGCTCTGAACTGCCTGTGAAATTATTCTTTCTTGCATGCTGTCATTTTGAAGAAAACAATTAAAGAAGGTTGTTTCCAAAGATGCGTCTAAAGATGCATTTTCGGACCTTGTACCATTATAGCAGATAACTTATGATCCGCACAACTAAGTTCTGATCATAATGCTTCACAGGGACAAGCTTTTGTCAAATCACAGACAAATTGCGACTATAGCAGATTACTTACGATCAGCACTGCTCCGCATATGAGAAGGCTTGTGCTCTTGGTGATATGGGAGACGAAGTGAACCAGGGCAGGCCTGCATCCAGGGCGACCAGTCAATGCAATAATCTGTGGCCTGTACAGGGAAATACAATCATCCACAAATTGAAAGGAAGAGGGAATAGAACCTGGGACCTCCGCATTGCCGTTCCAGTGCTCTACCAACTGAGCTACCAAGCTCCATCGTGTTTAGTCTCCCACTTTGTCAATGTCTATGTTAAGAATAGGCATTGGTCAGAGTTGTAATGACTCGAGTCGACTCGAGTCACAATTTTATGCAAAATTTATGTTCACGATACTTTGCAAATACAGTACAGTACAGCAGCCGCTTGTAGTGTACAAACATACAACGTGTCACAGACTCCCGCCTTGTGGTTCTGGAACGCACAAAATCATATTCCGGAACCGGACTTTAAACGCATTTTACATACTTTCACTGTTTAGTTCATTGAATTTGAAAAATGATTGTAGGTGTTCAGGGAAAAATTTAGTTGGTGGGTTTTCGTCAATTTTGTAAAATTGGCTCTTATCTGCTTTTGCAAATGTACTCTTCAAATGCTTTACAAGGTCTTGGGCCTGATCTTGTGATGTTCCCTGAGCTCAGGGAACCAGACTAGCTGGCTTGCATCCATTCACGGATGTGAAACCGCTTGCAAAAAAATGCGGACTAAATAAATTGGGTAAATTGGGGCACTATTTGGAAAAATCAGTTTCTTCCAATGATGGTTGGCCGACCATCTTTTGAAATCAATACAAAAATTCCACTTTTCTTAAAAATGACAGCACACCAGGTGCCATGATTTCACAGGATGTCTGAGACTGTCATTCACCTACAGTCAAGTAAAGTATTTCATAATAATTTGGTAATTTTGTTTGTTGATGTTTGCAAATGTCGTATATTATCTTTAATTGTAACCTTTGGAATAATTACATTTGGGGTGACTATAGAACACCGGTTTGAATCGGGTCTAAGTATTCACTTCAAACAAACCAAATAGAGATAGATCTTGTATTTGTGTGCTGACCCTAATCAATCGTATTGTCTTTCCTGAACAGTCTCCAGAGCCATGAGCAAAGTCCGTGGTCAGAACAAGGGAGGAACCAAGCCTCAACAACCCGTAGGATTCCTGGGAGAAGTCATGCTGAAGAACGGCAGAGAATTAGGAGAAGATTCAACGTTTGGTGAGCAAGCTTCAAGATGTATTCTCTTTCCTTCTGTGGTAGACTGATCATAAAGCTCTCAAAAAGGTGCTCTAATCAGTGTTCCAATCCACCAACATAGAACCATGAGTATTGTGTAATTTATGTAGAGCCCAGCACTTCAGATATGCAAGGCCAAGTAAAGAAATAAACCAGTTTCTCGTAGCTGCCCGCTGCCTTTTTTGCACCCACTTTGTATTTTTTTATTTTTTTTATTTATAAATGCATGCATTTGCAATATACAGGTGATTCAAAAAAGACGAAACCCAAATGAAATGACAGGACCAATTTTTGAATGAAGTTTTGCCTGTAGCACTTTCCAAATCTAGGATATGAAGGCCCAATCAATGGGCTTTGTTTTAGCGCAAGAATCATTCACATCACTCATGAACTTTTAAAGTTGCTTAATTTTCAACACAAACACTGTTTTAAAAGTTCTGTCCACGGATCACAAAAAGGTAAGTGTCTTTTCAGTAAAATGAAAACAATTCGCATGCATCCCTGTGAGAATTGTTATCACTTTGCTGCAAGAACACTTCCTATTTTTGTGATGTGTGGACAGAACTTTAAAACGGCGGATGTGTTCAAAATTTCGTAACTTGAAAAGTACATGAGTGATTTGAATGATTCTTGTACTAAAAGAAAGTTTAATAACTGGGCTTTCATATCCTAGATTTTGAAAGTGCTACAGGAAAAACTTCAATCAAAAATTGGTCCAGCCGTTTGTGTTTCGTTTTTTTTACTCGCCCTTTATTTGGCAAATTTGTCAGTTGTCTGTTTATTTGTTTCCAACAATATTGTAGCTACATGTACTAGTACAGCAGATAGGCGATGGCATTGTGCCTTTGATGATACAAGCATGGCATTTGGCACACAGTCAGAGTATGTCACGAGAAAGATATTTGGCCATAGGGCCATCGCAGATTTGTCCTTAGACAAATCCGATGGCAGCCATTTTCTGCGGTGGCGCAATGTTTGCACGAGTCGCGCTCAGGTAGGGCGCGTGCTCTAGGCTCCTTCGACCAATAAGAATACCAAAATGCGCGCGCGCCTCGTCTTTAAGAACACGTTCAGTATGCGTGTGAGCGAGACACCACCGCAGTAAAAACCTGCTAATTCTGGTCGCCAGATTCCACTATAGGTAGTAAAATGACCAATGACAGCCATTTTGAAAATTTTGAATATTGCTTGTTAACTAGATTTTTTCAAAGGGCAAATCTGTGATGGCCCTTTTATAAGACATACTCTGACTGTGTGCCAAATGCCATGCTTGTATCATCAACTTTAGGCACAATTCTCCCAAATATTTCCGCTGAATAATGTGTAACCGGGGAGAGTGGAATTAGTTTTAAAATGGGGCACTCTCCTTATGTCCGAGGGGTTCCACTAAAAAATGATTTGGGAAGAGCGAAGTTTCTGTAGTCTCAATAGTATGAAATGTTTTATTTATAATACAAATTTGAGACAATAATTTTATATACAAATGATCAGGTACAGTATTTACAAATGTACAAAAAAGAATTACAGTATATATATGAACTTTGGGTGTATAAAAACAACAGTCAAAAGGGAAATGGGCTAATGAAGTAGCTCCAAGGATATTATCTGAAATGCATAAAAACAATAAATGTCTAATGAATTATGGGAATTACTGTGGCATAAAATGACTGTTGCCCAAATGGAGAATTATTTAAATGGCAATTATGCAAGAATATGAATATTTTATATACATGTAGTGTAATTTTAAATCCAAAAATAGAAATGAATTATTCACCAAGTTATGTTATAAAATGAAATAAGAATATAATACCATGCCTTAATAACAAATTCCCGAATGATCATAGCAATAGAAAACTGATAGTTTTTGGGGAAATGGGAAAAGTCTATTTCAAATGATAAATGAGAACGTAAATATTATGGCAACACTAAAATTTAAGTTGAAGTTAGCGTACATGTGTCGCTCATACAATGTAAGTTCCAATTTGTGTTTGTTTCAAAAGGAAAATTTGAAGTTCACAAAAATAAAGTACTTGATAACATTATTTTCCGAAATGCCGAAAAATATTAAAATAGTAGGAGATTGTGTTTAAATAAATGGACGGTGTTTACCCAAAATGTTTAAAGTATAAAATAAAGTCAACAGAAAATCCTTTTTGCCATCTCATGCAAGAATTAAATAGAGAATCATTAAAATCATTCTCAAAAATACTTGCAAATCACGACGACAGATTTGTTTCAACAGTTATTAATCAGTCGTGATTACAAGACAAATTTCCGGCCGTGTCCGTTTTGACGGCCTTTAATTCTGGCAATAAACCAACATACAAAAGACCAGAATGTTTCATACATGATGGCATAAAAAGATTTAGGCATAAAAATGTTTTAGGCATAAAAATGTTTTAGGCATAAAAATGTTAAATATCAGACAAAGGATTTACTCACCACTTGGGAAGATCTACGTTCATGCCTACTCCGATGTGAAAATCGAAGTAGAAGCAGCAAAAAATAGATGAAACTATTCTACTGCAGTATAGGGAGCCTCTCTCAAAATTTCAATAAAAGTGGAGAGTGTAAGATGTCGTAATAGATGGTCTGCTCGCAACAATGTGTTGGATCGAAATCAACAATATTCCGCAGCAGGCCCTACAAGAAAACTATACCGAAACGCCCGGAATGTCAACTATTCCTCTTAAACAAAGCGCGGTGGAATGCAAAACTTGCATGCTCGCTACGCCCATCGCATAGTTTAGCAAAATTCTAGGCGGCGCGCGCTGTAAAAAAAAGTTTAGTTGGCCGCGAGAGGGCGCTTGTCAAAAAGCATGATCACAATGGCTGCTCACATGTAAATCGACACAAACACGAAGTTACAAAAGTTATGAAATAATGCTGGAGTAAGGAACCAGTCGGGGAAAAGTAAGTACTGCAACCTGACCTGGTTACAAATGCATTTCATAGACCATCCCAGCTCCCGTGGTATACATAGCCCAGCTGTTCTCATTTTGATGGAAACATCAGAACAATAAAATCTTGCCTTTTTTTTTTTTAATACAGGTACGGCGATGGTCGAGCGAATCGCTGAGGCAACTTTCTGAAGACAAGGACGCCTTCGATCTGAACGTCAGACAGAACTTCCTGGATCGCCTGGATCATCTCAAGAACAAAGATCTGAAGGAGATCAACGTGAGTTCCATCTTACAGAATCTGACAGAATTTGGTTGATTTTGATAGAAGCAGGACTGTGTTGCACAGCCACCTGCGGGGAAATTCAAGCACAAATTGTGGCCAATCTGGAAAAAAATTGATACAAGACAAGTGATCGATTACTGGTTGATTTGGGTTGTAACTTATGCCTGTGTACTTTGGGTCATTTGGTAAATTTGGGGTCCACTTTTTTCCTGTCCCTGTTACATCTGACATCTGTGATTTTATAATTCTGATGCACTCCTTAATGCAGTCGTCCTCCAAGGGTGATTATGAATAGCAAACTACCTACACAACGAATACAAAATTGTTTAAAGTCATTCTTAACCCTAACTCCCTGGGCATTTTTGTGATGATGCTGCAAAATCCTCCAACTGCCTCCATGTCAAAATTGCATGCAGCCTCAATCCTGCAAAATCCTCCATTATTTCTTGAATGTGATCCGTGGAAGAATGATCACTGCCTCAATCCTACAAAATCCTCCAGCAATCACTGTCAATTTGTTGAGGCAGAGCCAGTGACATCCTGGAGCAGTGCGGAGGACTTCAAGTATAATTTATGCACAGCTGAGCATAAACAAACACAAGGCCCGGCCCAAGACCTTGACACAGTGCATCCGCCAAACTTAGCCACACATTTTTGCCAAACAGCCTCAATCCTGCAAAATCCTCCATTTTGCAAAGAGGATTTGGGAGGATTTGGGAAGGTTAGGGTTAATGCAGTCGTCCACCAAGAGTGATTATGTGAAGCAGACAACCTACCCAACAAATTGTTGAAGTCATTCTTAATGATACTTGAACGGCAAATGACAACGTTCAGAGATAACAGGGACTTGGAAATTGTCACACTTTGACCCATAATTTATATAAGGAGCCTTACAGCAATGTGCAAATGTCTCTTGTCAAACAGTACATTAACTTTCTCCCCAATGTTTGATTTCTACAGCACCATCGGAAGAAGTTACAGGGGCGACGTCTAGACTTTGACTACAAAAAGAAGAAGCAAGCAAAAGGTAGGCGACAGATTATCTCAACTCCATCATATCAAATCATCTTACATTACTAAAATATCATAACTAAAACAAAAATAAACCATCAGACTTCCAAAGTGTTATTGTTAACCTGACACTAAATTTATCATTATTAATTGTCATAGAGTTTGTCCCAAAAATGTGTCTGTGAAAAAAAGGCGGATGAGGTTTGGGATTAAAATCGTTTGCCCTTGAGCATTAAACCGAGGTCTTGCCGTGATGACTGATAGCCAGGCAAATGATTCCAATCCCAATTGCAGCCCTTTTCACAACATGCAGGATTTTACACAGCTTACATAACACAGCACTGAAATTGATTAAGGCAAGGAACTTGGTCACAGTGTCCCAAAATGTTGTTGTGATCAATTGACAAGTGTGCAGTGATGCGTGACTGAAATTAAATGAAACTCATCGGGGTTGAGGCCAAGGCTAAGGAGTATCTGCACAATCAAACTTTTTCAAAATGGACTTCATGGTTTTGTATTTTAAAAAAAAATAGTCAGACAGACATTTCTTTTGGACATACTGTATAATGCGTATAATATTTGTTTGCACTAAAAGAATAATAACAAAAATTGCATTTAAAATAGTGTTCCTTGCAAGCCTTCAATTGTGGTTTAGATTTTTTGATGACTTAGTTTAGACAGTCGAGAAAAAGTTTGAACTTTGTGTCAACCATATTCACTCAGCCTCAATATGTGTTAGTCGTAGCCATGTCATTCGGACATGGCTAATGCTCACTAACAGAAGGGTTAAACAGGGTTACTGGAAATTACATTCTCATATACAGTGGAACGTTGCTATACCAAACACCGCTATTTTGAAATATATTATCCCAGATTTCTAAAGCTCGGTAGTCATTTTTTGGAAAATCAAAACTGGATTAGAGTTCACTTTTTCATTTTGCAGTTTTTGTTATGTTTTGGTTTTGATGCTAGCTTGTGCATGTTACTTCCTTTATTTTGTTTGGCATTTCACGGGAACGTCCTCATGAAACTTGCATGTTTTGTTTTTAAACATCCTGCTTGGAACACTAACAGCATGTCATAGAACAAACGTAGCCAGCATTTTCACTTTGCCTGCATGTTTAAGCCAGCTGCTATGTTTTCTTGATTGGAGATTATCATTCCGTTTTCATTTCATTTTTTTTTCAGTTTATTTTAAGCACATCCAAATCAAGCAACAGTCCAAAGACCAAAAATGTCTGTTTTACTGGGTGATGAAATACGACAATTTATGTTATCAATAAAACCTCAACAAGATCTTCAAAAAGAAAAAGAAAAGTTGCAGTGGAAGATCTTCAGATTGACCAAAAAAATGGTTGATTTTAAGAGTGTTTTTAGTTTAACATCAAAAGACATATTGTGTTACAAGTTTTAGAATGTAATTTGTAACTGTTGTAAATTATTGTCTACTA
This sequence comes from Patiria miniata, assembly GCF_015706575.1. Classification (NCBI taxonomy): domain Eukaryota; kingdom Metazoa; phylum Echinodermata; class Asteroidea; order Valvatida; family Asterinidae; genus Patiria; species Patiria miniata. The sequence continues at coordinate 18,809,826 of NW_024037048.1, read as the reverse complement.
AAGAAGGACAATTACTGGCAAAGAGTTAATGTTGGTTGTAGTTGATTCTGTCAGAAATAACATGAATTTGTATATATGGAGGTATCATGAATATTCATTACATCTCATACATATTTATGAGCCTGTTTGCGCATTTTGTTGGTCAATATTCAATTGCATTGATGAAAAAAATTGACCCAAATCATTTTTGTGTGGACTCAAACTCGAAAAAGTGTAAAAAAGTGACTTTTTCTGAGGACGAAATTGAGAAAGTCTAAGTGTTAAATATGTGTGAGTTGTAATAAGTACGGAACTTTGTTATGCAGCTGATTTCACAAAACAGTGCGTAACTTACGCCATGCGTAGGACTTACACGCAACAAACTTATTGCGCGGCCACGCAATGAACTTACGATCGATTTCACGAAAGTTGGCGTTCATGGGCCATGTTTTAAACAATCTAAACATCTTGGACGAGGATAATAACAGCATTTCATGGAAGAAATGTTTGTGTATGATTTGTTCGTTCGTGAAGCAGTTGTTGAATCACTTCCGCCCGCCATTTTGAAAAAAAAACCTGGATTAATACAACAAATTCTTAAAAAGCAATCAAATTTAATAGACGAATGAAGTATACAAAATGTAGCTCCATGGAATGCCATTGGAAGCTATTGAGCTGAGTGAGAATTACAGATTACACACAGGCATTCAAATACAAATGAGATTTCAATCATTTGAGTCAAGACTGAAACAGTATTTTTACTGTCAGATTTTGTGTTTCGATTACGAGGAACAAGTCCACTCTTTTTTTCTGAAATATTGATGGCAATTTTTGTTCATTTTTGTCGGTTTTTCCATTCATTCATGGAGGTGGGAAAACGTTTATGTTTCATGGTATTTAATGGGTATTTAGTTGTTTGTAGAATGATAAATGATCAGTGGTGGACAACTGAATGTTGGATCATTGTATCAAAATAGTCATTACTTGGGAATAGAGTATGCAAATTACGTGAAATTTTCCATTTACTAGTCAATAACAGTACTTTACCCCTATTTTTATTAAACAGAGCGAGCCACATATTTTTTGAAATATGTTTCTAATTTGGTCACTTTCTTTATGACTCATTGTGTACATGGTGACGGATTAACTCTAACTCCCTAGCATGATGTACCAGGAACCATACCCATCCTGGCAAATTCCAACACCATATGGGAAACTGCTGACACATATTTCTGACTTTGATTCTGGAGGTGTGCCAACCCAATGTAAAAGACTGTCAGTTTAAGGGTACTGTACCCATCCTGACAGATTCCCACTAAACATGCCGTTGGGGTTTAATGGTTGAGTTCTGTTAGGGTTAATGCATGCTTGCATGATGCAGGAATTATACTACATTTCCACACCAGGAAAATACTGGCATCTTGGATAATTCTGAGCCAATATTTCTGACTTTTGTTCTCATCAATCTTGTTTTTGTTTGTGTTGCAGGAAGCACAATTCCTGAAGAAGAAATCCAATTTGCAGAAGAGAAGTTTCACGAATCTCAGGAGCTTGCTGAGAACGGGATGAGGAACCTCCTTGAGAGTGATGTAAGTACCTGACAAATCGGAGCAAAGATGAGCCAAGATGCACTAGAGCATCTTACTACTCAATCAGATACCACTCATTGAGTCTCAAGAACAACTTTTCACTTTATATTTCTTCGCATTTATTTTGATATTTCTCTCAGTTCAACCATGGAAGAATAATTTATACCGATATTGTATGGGTGAAGAGATTGACGGTTTCCTTTTTAATGCTGTTGTGTAAGATATTCTTTAAATTGCCATGTAATTTAATTGTTTTAATGCAATCCTTGAAAATGCACCTTGATTTCTTTAACAGGTTGAGCAGGTGTTACAGCTTCAAGCGTTAGCCGAGGCTCAGCTAGAATACCACAAACAGTCTGCAGAGGTCTTGGAAAGCCTTCTCTCAACACTCAATGAAAGGTATGCCAACAGTGCTGGACTTGTGATGGACTTGTGATTGACTTGTGATTGACTTGTGATTGACTTGTGATGACTTGTGATGGACTTGTGACAGACTTGTGATGACTTGTGATGACTTGTGATAGACTTGTGATTGACTTGTGATGGACTTGTAATGGACTTGTAATATAGTTGTGATGGACTTGTGATGGACTTGTGATGACTTGTGATGGACTTGTGATGACTTGTGATGGACTTGTGCTGGACTTGTGATTGACTTGTGATGACTTGTGATGACTTGTGATGGACTTGTGATGACTTGTGATGGACTTGTCATTGACTTGTGATGACTTGTGATTGACTTGTGATGACTTGTGATTGACTTGTGATGGACTTGTCATTGACTTGTGATGACTTGTGATGGACTTGTGATGACTTGTGATGGACTTGTGCTGGACTTGTGATGGACTTGTGATGACTTGTGATGGCCTTGCGATGGCCTTGTGACTGACTGACTATAATACCCAAACTTGTCAGTTACCATCCTTCTCAATGTTCTGTGATGTTTTCCAGGGTTGAGGAGGCAGGCAGTCGACCCAAATCAGAACGCAAACCCAGAAGTACTTTCAACTCTTACTCCACGAAGAGAGACTCCAGTGACGGAGACGACACCGACGCGTACCCGTCAACGGTGGATTACAACGCACCAGGTAAGTCAACAGGGATCTCATGCTCCAGCTCAGCACACAGTTTGCTTAAGGTTGCAGGCCAGTAAATAGGCCCCAAATTGCCTTCCCTGGCCAAATCACAATTTGAATGCCCTCAATTTGTTTGCTACATGTATTGGAGCATTTTGTGGGCCGTGAACTTGAGGGTTTGTAAAAAAAAAGAAGGGTCCATGCCGTGATGAGGACGAAATTTGGATGAAATTACCAGTAGGCCCAAAATTTGCTCTATTTTGCAATGGAGCCTAGACATCGTTTTTCAAAATGGCGATGGACTTCAGGACTACTTTTGTGATATTTATTTCCAATTTCTCAGTACCTGTAACGGCAACGAAGGAACGCTGCAAGGCACTGTACGACTTTGAGGCAGAAAACGAGGGCAAACTGGGGTTTCAGGAGGGCGACATCATCAGCATCGTCAGTAAGATCGACGAGAATTGGATCGATGGAGAGTTAAACGGTCACACGGGATACTTCCCGGCTAACTACGTGGAAATTATCTAACCGGTTTAATCATGGTAGGTGGTAGCGTTACTTATAGTGTTGCAGTTTGTACTTTGTCATCGTGTGGTTGAGTATGAGCGTGAGTTCTTCGCGATGAGTACACGCACAAGTACTTTGTCATCCTGAGTTTGAGTACGAGTACGTTGCCATGGGCACAAGGACACATTGAAGTACTTCGTCATCATGAATTCAAATACAAAGACGAGTACTTTGCCTTGAGTACTAGTACGAGTACGCATATTTTGGCATGACAAGTATGAGTATGAGTACTTTGTCTGAGTATGAGTCATTTCTATCAGTATGAGTACTACAATACTGGTTACTCACAATGGAACTCTGTGTACAGTGAACAGATACATTGAATAGCGCCCTCTGGAGAGTGGTCCTATGTATATCAGCATAATGTCAATTGTGTACTTTTTTTTTTTTTTTTTAAATTCCATCATATTAAGCTATGTATTTCCATAGACGAGATCTCTTAATTGTTAGTTCTTCGTAAGCCTTGGCAGTCTGGTGTTTTCTTTCTTGAAACAACTAAGAATATGTCTTCCCTTTGATTATACCAAATGAGAAATTACCGGTCTGTTGGTATTTAAAAGGAGGCATTATACAACTTGGAACTCTTGAAAAGTCCCCCAGATTCAGTGAATTCCAAATGATGTGGCTACGGCTAGGAAGTACAGGAGTCTATGGGAAGTGACCTCAGCCGCTTTCCATAGACGTGGCTACGGCTAGGAAGTACAGGAGTCTATGGGAAGTGACCTCGGCCGCTTTCCATAGACGTGGCTACGGCTAGGAAGTACAGGAGTCTATGGGAAGTGACCTCGGCCGCTTTCCATAGACGTGGCTACGGCTAGGAAGTACAGGAGTCTATGGGAAGTGACCTCGGCCGCTTTCCATAGACGTGGCTACGGCTAGGAAGTACAGGAATCTATGGGAAGTGACCTCGGCCGCTTTCCATAGACGTGGCTACGGCTAGGAAGTACAGGAGTCTATGGGAAGTGACCTCGGCCGCTTTCCATAGACGTGGCTAGGGCTAGGAAGTACAGGAGTCTATGGGAAGTGACCTCGGCCGCTTTCCATAGACGTGGCTACGGCTAGGAAGTACAGGAGTCTATGGGAAGTGACCTCGGCCGCTTTCCATAGACGTGGCTAGGGCTAGGAAGTACAGGAGTCTATGGGAAGTGACCTCGGCCGCTTTCCATAGACGTGGCTACGGCTAGGAAGTACAGGAGTCTATGGGAAGTGACCTCGGCCGCTTTCCATAGACGTGTGTGTGATTGCAAGCCGTAGTCAAGTAATTTGAACACAGCCTTGATCAAGGCTTGCTCAAGAGTAGTCTGGTACCGTTTGCAGCACAATGGGGAAAATACTAGGTTGCCATCAGGAACTAGCATTTCCATTGACATGTAATTTGTTTGATACAGAACAAGGATAGCCGTGTCTGAATTACTCAGCTATGGCTCATGTGTAATATCAAGCCGTAGTCGTAGCCCAGTAATTCAGACATGGCTAATTATTCCAATTTTTAAGACGCTCCTTAACACACAGGAACTGAACAATTTAAGAATAATTTCTTGATATTGTAATTCATTATATCATAATGATACAAATACCGAATGTTACATTACTTCAATATTATGTATAAATGGAGCTAAAATAATTCTTGCGTACCTTTTATCTATTTTATAACGGAAATCTTAACAAGCAACTGATCATTGTGGTGTTTGTTTTTTTCAATCGTAGAGAAAATTAGAATTGTTTTCTGTTTCGGTAGACGTAGTTTATGTATCATATATAAATAAATAACCTATTTTTGTACAGAACTTAGCTGTGGAGAATGGTTCACACTACAATGTCTGATAGGGAAAAGAGTGGGAAAGTTATCATAGATGTCCAAATTTCAGAGATTCTAGAGCAAACTTTTGTGTCGACTAGACAGGGTTGAACTTTGGGCATTTCATTTGAGAGTTGCCAGTTCAATCTTGCATTGATTTGTTTGTCTTAATAAGAAAAGTACTTTATTTTTTGCGTTGAAGCTAAAACTGTCTCAAGTCGAGATTGATGGTCTTTATTTTACTAGTATCTTTTTTTGTTTACTTGTGTAGTTATATCCCTGAACTTTATGTACAGTTGACACTCAATGTATAAAGGCAGTAGGGAAATCAATCCCTATTTTTCCTTTTCTGGATGGCATTTGTGAGAAAACGTGTTAAACCCGAGATTAAAACCCAAGGTAGTAGTAATGGTACGCTTTTGGAAAGAATGCAGTATCCAGACGCTACTTCTTTGGCTATGCACAAAGTCTTTGGAGAGTCTAAGACTACTTTCTAACAAAATTGGACTCACGTTTCTCAGTCGCAGATTCATGTCTTTTTCGACATTCTTGCAGTGACAAATTCATTGAGATAATATATGATGAAAAAATTACGTCAGGATGCAACAGTCTTTCCCATATTTCTCTCGGAGTGAAATTTCTTTTCTTTTCTTTACACCTGAGACTCTGACAGAGAAAAATCTATTCAAACTTTTTTTTTCAATCTAAGTGTATTTTTTTTTTCACTCTGAATGATCTGTTGCCTACTTTTAGTGGGTAACAGAGTGATTTGTCGGATTAAAAATAAGAATGTTTTTGCAGGTTTTCTGCAAGGTGTGCGTGTATAAGAGATCCCTAACTTGTAAGTTCCTAACAATTATGCATAACTACTCATGATGCATGTACCTTGATGTAAGTTCAGTCTGTCACAAGCCAATGTGGCCCATCAGGCTGGCATTTATCTCCATTTTCAGTAGCATGAAACGAGAATATTTCTATTCCCCCTGGATGGGATGCCAGTCCATCGCAGGTTACTCCCCAGCTAATGCTGGAACCATTTATACTCTGGGTGGAGAGAGGCAAGTGGGGTAAAGTGGCTTGCCCAAGGACACAGCATATGACCAGCAGCTGGATTCAAACCCTAATGTGTCCTTCAACAAAAATCTGTTGAGATTTCTTGGGTTCCAATAATAATTTCAGTGACAGTTAAATCTTCTTTGTAAACATGTCCAATTTTTCATTCTCGAAGATTCATATAATTGTCAGCGCGGCTACGTAGTAAATAATTTTATACATGTGTACTTTACATGTATTGTCTCTTACATCAAAAATGTTACATAGTGACTTGAAACAATGAGAATCCAATGATTAGAAATTAATGTGTGGTCAACTAATTTTGAGTGTTTATGTTTCGTTTTAGTATTTTGTTGACTACTTCTTTTTCATGTTTTTATTTATTTTTTTTCATTTGATGTGTCCCTAATATGAAAATGAAAATTAAGCAAAGGAATTGTCCAGATTTTGTTTTCATGTTGTACATGGATTGGCTCGTCGCAATTTGACGCTGGTTTTGGAGGACTGTGTAATCGCTAACACTGGTTCTCGACTTCCTAGTCAGTTCATTGGTCAACTGCACCCTGTTGGATATGAATGGGTTTTGGAAGCACATGTAAAAATGCGAAGGTTTCAGAGAGAACCATCTGGAAACATTTTCATGTTGTTATTTTAATTATTGATTTTAATTTGTTGTATAATATTGAAAAATATTGGGTTTCTTCACTTGAAAATTGATTAAATTTTGTGAATCAATTCAAAGGAGAGAAATCCCTTTATGTTCTGAATTTCAAATCGTATTTAAGAATGGAAATAAATTCCTTTGTAAATGGTGATCGTGGATGTAGCAAACCGAGTCATTAAGCCGCGCCCACTGCCACGTGAGCATCAGCAACGCGTGACCCACTCAACCAATGCTGCAATGCGTGTTCAAGACGCGCGCGTCGTACGCAAATGCACGCGTGTCAGACCACATTAAATCACGGCTGTGATTGGTCAGAATATCATGGGGCGGGGTTTAAGTGGATCAGTTTATTATTTTTGCTGGGTGGGATCGTTGCCTTCCAGTGAAATTGAAATAACCTACATGTATTTCCATTTATGAACGAAGATCATAACCTCAGTTTGTTTATTTTAACACCAAATTCAAACTTGTGGAAAGTCCCAAGTTTCACTATTCCCGTTTTTACCCAAAATTATAAACAAAAGCAAATGCTAGGGGTTAAACTGAATTTTTTTTTTACTTAAACAAGGCCAAAAAAATGAAATATCTGCAAACGAAATTTTTTTATAATGAACTTTCGGTGAGACGACCAGCGTAAATCAACACAAAAATACTTAATTTCTACACTTAGTTCTAAGATTAGAATGTATTTTACCGATTTATGTCAAAAACGGAGAAAACCTGCCAAATTTAACTCAACTTAATTTTCTTTCAAGAGAGGGCGCGCTACACAAATAGTGGTCACCATCGTAAAGAATGTTCTGTCTTTAAACTGAAAGCAGGAATGCAACTTTCATAGTTCAAAAACAACACACTCGTTTTCCAGACGATAACTCAAGAAATGCGTGTTGCATTGAATCGATATTTCGTATTGTGATTAAAGGTAACATATATCACAAATCTGTTGAATTTGGAGTGGGATCGTCCGACAATAAAAACAATATAACCAAAATAATGTACTGGGGAAACACGGAGAAAATCCCGCCAATTTATGTCATTTTCATTTTTCTTTCACAAGAGGGCGCGCTATTGGTCACCACTGTACTGTGTACGTAAGTACAAAAGTATTGTCAACACGAAAAACCATGCCTCAAGTTCATGACACAAAAACGCTCTCGGTTTGACGATTCCTCACTAAATTCAACAGATTTGTTCAATCATCTGTATGTTTAATCAATTTATTAAATGTCGATTTCATGCAAATATGTATTTCTTGAGTTATCTTCTGGAAACCGAGTTGTTTTTGTGTCATGAAAGTTGACTAAAATCTCCAGTTATTTGTAGCTAGCTAGTTCTTTAACACACTACATTTCCGGAGTATATTAATTATATTTTTGACGGTTTCTCTCCAAATTCGCAAGTGATGTGTTGTGTATGATAACTTATCAGGAGATTTGATTTCAGTCCAATACAACAAGCATTTCTTGAAAAGTCGTCTCAACAACGAGTGTGTTGTTTTTGTTCCATAAACATATTGACTCAAATTCGCCTTGTATTTTGCGCGCTTACATGCCACATTGTCTTGTGTATATTTTTTATTATTGGTCAACAATTGATATCCAAATTCAAGAGATTTGATACATATATCAGGTTGAATCGTTATGAAATATTTCAAATTAATGCACCAAGTACTTCTTGAGTTATCTTCTCGAAACCGATTGCATTGCTTTTTGTCATGAAAGTTGACTCAAGATCGCCAGTATCTTGAGCGCTTTAACACACTACATTTCCGGAGAATATTAATTATATATTTTTTTTTGATTTTGAAAAAAATACTTGATTTTGGACAATGAGTCATCTTTAATGCCAAAACCCAGTTACTAGTCCTTATCATTTGTTTGTAAAACTGTACGCATGCAGTACTGACATGCGTGAAATGTTTTGGTTAAATATGATTGTTTTATTTTGTGTAACAAAATGCTCTGCAACTAGTTCGAGAATACCATAGTCAGTGATAACTCTGTGTTAAGTTAAATTCATATAGACTGTTACTTTGGAGTTGAAAAAAATAAAATTTTAACTGCTTTTCAGGAAACACTGTGTTATTTCTAAACTTGTCTCTCCCATAGTTTTGAATTTCTTGATCCAATCATGGAGGAATAAACAATATAAAAAAAGAATATTTTATATTTTTAATTCTATTTTATTCTGAAAACAACACTTCAATTTTTCTAACATAAGTTCAGTCAATTTATGTCTCGGGAATGTAGAAAAAAAAGGGAAGGAAATTAAGTAACAATAAAATAATGTGGGACTCGAACCTGAGTCGCCTGATTGGGAGTCCTACGCCGGTCCACAAGACCATTAACGCACTCAAATGCTCAACCAGTTCTACTTAATTAACTGTAAGATAGGCTTATCGTGGCTTTTCACGTTGACGCCCATGCACGCTTAGACGTAAAACACAGTCTGACGATGTAAAACATTCGTTTGATTTTGGGTGTAGCTGTTCTAATTGATCTAAATTTAATTAGAAAAGGGTAAAGGGTGTCAACTGAACTAAAATCCTGAAATTCAATGAAATAAAACTCGTACAATCTTTGGTTTCAGTACGAAACACACGTGTTCAACGGATGCAGAGAAGCCCATTTCTTTTGTTAAATTCCTTTGTTGAATCTTGCGTTAACAATAAAATGTTTCCATTGAGGCGAAAGGATTAAACGCCGCGATCTTTTTTCACGCTTGAGTGCCTCTGAATGGGGAATATTGAAGCGGAAAATCACGAATTACAGCACTTAGGCAGCATTTTATCCCACATAATGATACTTTTTGGAGAGGAAATTGCATACTCAATACAACTGTAGTTTCAAAATTCAAAAATTCGCCGTATTTAAAAAGTCGAGGTAATTTTTTTGGAAAAATTTCACTAAAACTTTCCTCATCCTAACGTAGGCGGCGCTATATATATTTCATTCTCGCACGTACACCGTATTCAGAGTTGGCTAGCGCATTAGCGTGTGTGTATGGCATTGCAAGGGGATGGGGGCGGGGCTGGCTGCCTGTTTTGTATACATGTACAGTTTAAAGCCCTTTATTTAAAAAACATTTCTCCACTTACAACTTTTAATAAATATATTTCGCTTGTTCCCCCCCCCCCCCCCCCCCCATCTCACACGACAAAAAAATTCCCGCCTCCCTCTTGCTCATGTGTATACCGGGGCCCTTTTTATTAATATCCTTATACGCGTCTCTTTTGTTCCATTAAAGTTGACTTTTATTCGGATTGCATTTTTTTCACTGACCTTAATTATCTATTGTTTTAGTTGTAGACCTATTCAAATTTTATTCGTGAGATAAATTGAAATTGTGATGCTAAAATAAGATTCGGTAAACGGGTGATACACAGATCGGGCGGCGGCTATCGCGCTAACAATGCGTGCACTGAGAATGAAATATATATATAGCGCCGCCTACGATAGGATGAGGAAAGTTATATAAACCATTAATTAGTATAATTACATTACGTACAGATGACTACCCCCCTCCTTGAATAACCATTCCTGGCCCATTCTCATGCCGTTGGGTTGTCTCTAAACATGCCCCAGAAACTCCAAGAAAACAAACTTGCAGAGTTGTCCTACATGTAAGCAACATTTGTGACGTGAACATTCATAATTATGATGAACATTTCAATGCTGCCTGACTGACTGTCTGACCGAGTCACTGAGTATTAACTGATCGAGTCAGTCACTATTATCACTGACTGACCGAGTCACTGACCGAATCACTGACTGCGCGATGAGTCACTGACCAAGACACTGAGTTGATGACAGCCACTGAGTCGCTCAATGAGTCACTGAGTGATTCCTTAACCAAGTCGCTGACCGAATCAATGACTGAGTCACTGACTGAATCACTGAGTCGCTGATCGAGTCACTGAGTCGCTCACTGAGTCACTGACTGAGTCACTGACCGAATCTGACTGAATCATGGAGTCGCTGATCGAGTCACTGAGTTGTTGACTGAGTCACTGACTGAATCTGACTGAATCATGGAGTCGCTGATCGAGTCACTGAGTTGTTGACTGAGTCACTGACCAAGTCACTGACTGAGTCACAGAGTCCAGCTTAACTAGGCAAGCCTACTTTGTTTATGCCATGAGAGACTAGCCTCTCTCCAGAACTGTTGTTTTCTCCTGCATAACCATCTTGCCAAAGCTAAATAAAGAAATATTTCAAGGCAAATTTCCCATGCGTCAAGAATAATTAAATCACCCCTAATCAACAGTATCGTTCCATTATTTTATTTCTGGAAAATCCCTTTGCGAAGCAGGGGTTTTTGGAATGTACACATTTAAACAATCTCAAGACTATAGGATAGGGACCACCTCAGGAAACTGGTGCCCTGTTGTCCTTGGCCCACTTCTTCATGACACAGATGATGTATTCCACCTGCGGGTTACCGTGTTGCGCAAGATTTGGAGGATGTCTCGCAGTGTTTCTCTGTAGAGGGAAAAAAATGACAAAAATCTAGTGGCTTGAACTTCACTGGGTTTTGTGCACTTGAAAATGAAAGCTATTAACAAGATGGACTTTGCGTCGAGGCGATGTCAATCAATATTAGGATTTGCCCTTCACCGATGTATAAACACTGTATACTCAGTGTGTTACCTCCCGAGTGCAAGTTGGAAAAATAATCACTTGGGTGGGATTCGAACCCACGACTCGACCATCGAGCTTACGGGGTTGGTTGGCTGGCTAGGCAACCAATTCTGTAAGCTTGATGGTCCAGTGGTTAAGACGTCTGCACTAACAAGCAGGAGGTCATGGGTTCGAGTCCCAACCGAGTAATTTTTTCCAAATTTCACTCGGGAGGTAACGCACTGAGTATACAGTGTTTATACGTCAGTGAAGGGCAAAACCTAATAGTGAAAATGAAAGCTGTTTTTTAGAATATGGGGACAAAGGAAAAATCCATAAAGATCAATGAAGTTGAACTAGAGGGCTAAGAAGTTGAAAAGTATTCATGAAGATTTGTAATAAAAAGCCGTATCCTCTCTGAGTGATCCCCGTTTGATATTTGCCAGGTCTGCATCGTGACTTTGGGCGTGATCCCTGGCTGCATGGCATATGCGGGTTGAGGGCTTCTGACTAGCGCCCCTTTGACAGAGACATTGACAATTAGGCAACCGCCAACATTGGGCTGGATAGCTCAGTTGGTAGGGCACCGGAGTGATATGTCAGTGCACACTGTTTGATAGATGTAGTGTGGTCACCTGACCATAAGTTGATCTGATTGGTCAGTGTGCACTGCTGATTGACAGAGATGACACCCACCTTGGTTCATGGCCAGCTATGATCTGCTGGAATACGCCCACGCACGCCCCTCGCTTGCCTTCCCAGTATTCAGGATTGGGGTCCAATCTTTCCAGGACATCGAAAGCCTTGGTCGCATAGTAGAACTGGCCCATCTACCGACAGAAAAGTTGAGAATCAAGAAGAAGCTGTGACAATTATATTTTGAGGTCAAGCAAAAATTTATCAGAATTTTGAACGAAAAGCCTGAAGTTTTCGATCATATCGCTACCGTGTTGACAAAGTGATGAATTTGTCCCAAATCAACATTTTAAGCAGTTTGGGTTTTTTGGCTATTCTAATATTTTATGATGCCCTCTACATGCTTACCAAAGTTTGTGACACAAAAGTGCATCCTTCATTATTCAAGCTATAATGACACAAAGTCGTAAATGTGCAACAAATCTTTCTTTTTTTCTTTTTTGACGGGGGTTCGTATTCTCGTTGATTTTACACGTGAAAACAATGTTGCAATCAGACGCCACTTTTGTCTTCACACATCATCTCAATAAAGATGAGTCATTGCAAAAATGTTTCACAAACACGAATCTGCAGAAACATTTCCAATTTTGTTCAGAAATACTTGGAAAGTTTTCTTGACTCGCCATAGACTTTGTACACAACGGCTGAAGTGGCGTCTGGATATGTGCATTCTTTTTTACAAGTGTGTTATATTTAGATTGACATTTCCTCTACGATTTGGGTTTTGACGAAGTGACAAATGTGTTTTGTGAAATCGGCTGCAGGTTTAGATTGAGTGACTAGATACTAATTTGGGGCTAATGCCAAAATCTTGACCAAACATACAAAAATTAGGGGATGATGTTTTACCTTGTAGCCGTCGTTGGCAATGAGCTACAGCAGGCTGAACGATTCGCCAGACGTCTCCATCTTAAGGTACAACTCCCAGGCTAGTCTGGCCTTACGATTCACGATGTCTGAACAACGAAAACACACAAAGAAAGGTTATAAATACATAGGATACTGCTGTAAGAAAACACATTGGGTCCACAAAAGATGGTTCGGTTCAGTGGATGCTCGTTTTAGCAATTTTCGGCCAGCATGCTCAGTGTAACTGTGTACAATATTTGGGAGCCAAGAGGGATGTTCAATGTAGCGAATTTCTGTCGTACAATCTGCTTAAAATACGATAGAACAAATCCAACATGGCAAATGTATGACTAAAATGTGAAGTTTACATGTATATAAACGAAAAAACTTCGAAATCCGTTTACAAATTTCCCAAAACATCATAAACAAAACCAGAATTATTAAGGGAGTTCTGTTCACGCGATATTCCTTGGAGATAACCACACATAAATAATTAACGTTGTTTTCAAACCTACTTAATTACAAAACCTTAGAAGCACCGTAGTACTTTCATTTGGGGAACACGTAGTTACATTTTTACTTTATCAACGACTGCCTGCTATTTACTATGTCAACCATTGTTGATTTATCATGGCAATCACAACGGTCTGCAGATCAGACATAATGGGTAGGCAAAAGCCACTGTCAATGGCTAAACGTTTAAAACGGTTCTTAAAATATTTGCTTAACGTTTACAAAATGAAATGCAAAGTCACATCCTTAATATACGATCAGGGCGATGATTGCATGCTGGTTATGTCATTGTTAGAGACCCTTCAGTCTACCTCACACATGGGCAACATGTGCATCTCCCTAATGCCACTCTGGATTTTACAGCAGTACATGAAATGCATGCACGTGACATGTCGTGACTTTAGTTGGACATTTGGTTGTGCAGTCACAATTGTGAGTGGTCAATACATTATGAGTTGAGGCTTAACAGGTGGATTCATTCCCAAAATTAGCAACTTTGAAGTTGGAAGAGGAAACGTCATTCACAATTGACGGTAATACTCACAGCATCTTGCCAACCAGAGACACGTGTAGTCATTCTTGATCTTCTCACTCTGAATGAGCACAAAAATCTGCAAAACAAGAAAAACGAAACCCACTCCAATTAAATCATGGTAAAACAAAGTGTTCCCACCAAAACAGTGGTCTAAGAGGCACAGAAAGATCCCCATCCGGGTTTTAGACTTGTTTTTTTATGCCTATTTGCCCTGAACAAGGCTAAAAGCCACTCCAGATATACAGGGCTACAAGTCGGAGCAAAGCAGCTAAATCAACCACACCATCTCTGCCCTCATAGGCACCCACTTATAAGCCATCAGTGTGGGGGTTTGGTCAGTATCAAATGAGGGCAATAATGCTCATTGTGATTTTTGGCAAGGTATGCACCCCTCTAGTCAGAAAATATGTGACAGCATTGCAGCGGTGGCAGCTTTTTGGGTGCTATCCCTTTTAAATTTTTTTTTAAATGGCAGCCAAAACATGCTTGTTACAACATACAATTTACCGGTTCAAGCATATTGACGGCAATTTTGAAAACACAAATCAAAAGTGATAACACTGCCACCACTCACACTGCAAAGGTATCACACATTCTCCAACTCTAGATGTGCCTTTCAAAAAATCGCTATGAGCATTGCTCTTTTCGATCGTCTGCCGGTGGCCCAATTGGACCAAAGCTGATAGCCTATTACTCCTGGGTGGGGAGAAGCAATGAGTAACAAAGTGCCTTGCCCAAGGGCACACGCACCATGACCCCAGGCTGGACTCGAACCCACAACCTGCAGCTTTACCCGCAGACCATGAATCCAACGCCCTTAACCACGAGGCTACAGCACTCCACACTCCTCTTGAATCAGGACAGATCATAGGTTGGAGGGAAATAAGCACCAGGCAAGGAATTCCAAAGAGATGCAGCACGTGGGAAAATAAGCTATTGGAATATCTTTTTGTTCTACATCTAGGTATACGGCAACAGTATATGGATGAGAACAGACAGAAAGTCGGGCTTCTCTCTCAAACAGGGCCGACCATCGGTGGAAATCGATACGAAATTCCACTTGTCTTGAAAATGACAGCACACCAGGTGCCGTGATTTCACAGGATGCTTGAGACTATTATTCCCTAACAGTCAGGTATTTCATAATAACTTGGCAGTTTTGGTTTTTGATGTTTGCAAATGAAAGGCACCATGACTAGATCAGGCACCATGACTAGTCACTGCGCCATGACTGGCCAACTATTGAGGGCGCAACAACAAAATTGGGTCCGGGAGTCCAACCTACCTCCTCTGCTTCCTTGTAGTTGCCTGCTGTGGCTTTGGCCTGCGCATAGATGTAGTTGAACCTATCGTCGTTGTAGAAGTAACTCTAGAAACGTAAACATACAAAAATGTCATCTTAGTTTTTCTGATAATTTTCCCACCTGCACTACTTCCCCCCCCCCAAAAAGGACAAATACAGCTAAACCATATGCCACAGATACAAGTATGAGCAAGTTGGGGCGAGACTAGTGGTCGATTCCTGACGTAATTTGATGCCTGAGCACTAATATCAACATGCAAACGCCTCTAGTCAGACGATGGTCAAAATTGGTCCTGAATATTAGAGGGCGATTGGCAATAAATATTGTCAGGTTTTTGGAGAAAAGTTCAAAAACGAATAGTGAAAAAAAGTAAGACTGCTGCAAACTGCTTACTGACTGGGTGGACCTGAAATATATAAATCTAAAAATTAATGTGGCCTGACGTTGCGAACTTAGCAATTTCTTCTTCAGAGGCTATAACAGAAATGACAGAGGCACATACATTAACAAAGGGGTGCACACAAACATGCAGGGATGAAAGAAGAAACACAAAAGGAGGATTAGGTGGGAAAGGTGTGGAAAGATGCAGGGTGGATGAGAGAACAAAGAAACAAAGGGAGATGGCAAACCACAAGGGGTCTGGTATGAACAGGGGAGGGACCAGAAAGGGGGAGGATCAAAGGTCACAGGGAGTGGGAACGGACAAAGAGTGTGGGAGTGAAGGGGGATTATGCGGGGGGGGGGGGGGGGGGGGGGGGAACAGTATGGAGGTGAAAGGGATGAAAGATGGGGGAAGATGGGTAAACACAAACAATGAGGACCAGGTGGATTATCTGTAACAGAAGACAATGGAGGAAGAAAAAGATTAATCATTTCCAAGTTGGATGTTGAGACCATGTGGTTGAGTAGTTCGAAGACGATTCATCCACACTTTCTCTCTGCTGAGGCGAACTGAGTCTTGCGATGGCCAAGAGATTCAATGCCCTGCAAAATCATATCAGAAATGGAGTGGTTAGGCAGGTTGAAGTGATGACCAACAGGGTGTGTCTAGTTTCTTGGTGTTGACCGGTGGGCATAGAAACGCTTCTTGAGCGTATTCTTAGTCTCACCTACAGACCCTGCAAGAAATGAGATATATGACATTAGGGGTGTTACAAGTGATGTTACCAATGGTTCTGTGTGTAGTGACAGAAGAGTGGCCAGAAAAGGAGTCACACTCCTGGATATGAATCTGGCAGACAACACATCTGGAACTGCACTTAAAAGTACCATGCTGGGTGGGAGGGATGCATCTAACGAAGGGACTTCAGCTCGAACAATCAAGTCCCGTAGATTTCGAGGACGCCTGTAAGCCAATGTGGGGCCGTTGGGGATGGCGCGGGCTAGGCGATCTGAAGTATGGAGGATATGATGATTGTCATTAGTGATTTTTGCGAAGGGAGAGGGAGATTGGGGTGAAACGTGGTGACCAAGGAATCATGGGTTTGGCCATGGCATCAGGGGCCTTTCCCGTGAGAGCTAGATTTTGGGGATAGCTTTAGCTCTGGCAATGCACGATGAACTTGGCGAGAGCTGTGACCCCGGCCACCAAGTTGTTCCCTCAGTATCTGTGTATGGCGTGAGAAATCGGAATCATTAGAACAAATTCTTCTGAGTCTGAGTGCCTGGCTAAACGCTATGCCAGTTTTGCAGTGCCTGGGGTGACAGCTGGAGGAGTGGAGGTACTGGTGGTGTCTAGTATCTGTGGTTTGGAATACAGGTCAGTGGTTAGTGAGTTGCCTTGTTTGCGGACGGTGACATCCAGAAAGTGGGTTTGGTGAGCCGAGAACTCCGATGTGAATTTGATGGTTCTGTGGAAGGAATTGATGTGGTTAGTGAAGGTCAAGAGACTGTCCTCATTGCTTGAGACCCCTTGTGGTTTGCCATCTCCCTTTGTTTCTTTGTTCTCTCATCCACCCTCCCCTGCATCTTTCCACACTCTTTCCCACCTAATCCTCCTTTTGTGTTTTTCTTCTTTCACCCTGCATGTTTGTGTGCACCCCCTTGTTAATGTATGTGCCTCTGTCATTTCTGTTTTAGCCTCTGAAGAAGAACTTGCTAAGTTCGCAACGTCAGGCCACATTAATTTTAGATTTAAAAACGAATAGTGTCCTAACATTAAATGCATTAGATAAAATGACCTGAGAGCAAATATGCAGTCCTATGCCCCCTGTCTGTCTGGCCTCAACTCCATTTTCAAAGCTGTTAATGAAATAAAATGAATCAATAAACATTACTGCAACTTTCCTAAAAAAATACAGCGGTGCTGTGAAAACCCCTCGGCCTGAGTTTGTTGATATAAGGGTGCAAAATTACAAGTACATGTAGTACAATAGTTAATACTGGTCAATGGAATGACCTAGACCTTGACCAATGACATTGACCTTTGAACCTTTGACCCCCAAATCAATCCAAACTTGATTTTCCTGAAGGGCAACCCCTGAAGTTACAAACCCGAATCATATTTCTAACTCAAATTATCATCGAGAAACAATCTACCTTCAACTCACCACTGATATACTCACCCACAAATAAGAAAATAATGTTCTACTAACATACTTCTAGTTGGGTTAAAGTAGAGATATATTCATTTATTAATTAAGAATTTGCTAACTTTAAATAACCTTTTTAGTGTTAACCTGGAATTTTCCAAGATTTACGCAAGTGCGCTGTGTTAGGGAACACTAAGCTGATTTTTGGCCCAATTCCGGACGCCACCGTTTATAAATTTTGCTCAAAATTGTATGACAGTGAAATTGTTTACAGTACTAGTAGTTAAAATGGCAAACACTATTGAAAAAGTAGGCCCTACCAGTAACAACTGAATGAATTTGAAGTATATCAACAAAGAAGTTTGGCAACCGTGAGCATGAGGAAAGTCAGGAGAAACGTCGCAGTGCGCCACGTTAGGGAACACCACTATATGTGTGCATTGATACTGGGTTCTTAATTGGGGTAGGTGCGGTGAACTAAAAAACAATAGGCCCTGGCCCTGCTGACTATATGACTATACAATCATGGAGCTATAAAAAGAGGTCTTACCCAACAATGTATGCAAATTCAAAAAATACTCGGGAAAGACTCCCATACTCAGACGTCACTGACCAACAAAGACTAGGAAATGTCCTTTGACATGTTTTCTCAGTAGGCATGCCATGGTAGCAAGCACTTTCCCCTGCTAAATCCAACATTTTTTGGACATATTATCCCTTTTTATGGTGATATAGGTCACTGTAGGGAAAAATTAGTGATGTCCAGATAAATGGGAATCTTTCCAGTACGCCGGAAAAGAAGTTGAATTTTGAGAAATAAATAGTCCAG